>NC_139642.1:9735301-9787801 GCF_964638095.1 Poromitra crassiceps
GAGACAGACATAGGCAGATCATCTAGATATAGATATTAGGGCTGTGAATCTTCACTGGCCTCACGATTCGATTATGATTCAGAGGGCTACGATTCGATTCGATTATCGATGCATCTCGATGCATCTTAAATCAATGCATCACTTTTTTCCGCAATACATGATTTATTTTTTCTCACTTTCTTTTTTCTCAGTGTGGCTACTTTTAAAATAAAAGTGCATTTGGAATTGCATTGTATTATGATCCATAATTAAAATAAACAACTGCATGTACTTCCATTCTATTTTATTCGATTATAAAAAATAAAAAAAAATGCAGAATCATGCACGTCCGCATCGTGATGCATCTTATAATGGATTATTTTTGACAGCCCTAATAGAGATAAAGCCATAATATAATCATATCTATGGCTGCTTCACAGTGTGAGTTTCATTTGCTTCGGTGGGATTTGGGCAGTTGTTTTAAATGCAAGGACGCATTGCTCCTAATCTGCTGTCATCCTGCCTCGTATTCCCAGGTGAGCGGGTTTCTGCTCCGTTTCCCCCGCCTCTCTCACTGCTTAAACCTGTGGTGTGTGTGTGTGTGTGTGTGTGTGTGTGTGTGTGTGTGTGTGTGTGTGTGTGTGTGCCGAGCCGCATGTCAGACACAGCTCTCTCTCTCTCCGTCTGTCGGTCTCTCTCTCCATTAAACTAGCAAATTAAAATGACAACAATCATGTGAAAGATCACCCAACAAAAGCAACCGACGGTGGACTCAATCGCAGATAGAACATATATTCATCCCATCGCCCAACCCTACTGTATAGCCTCAATAATAGTGAACCAATAGATATAGATAGATATAGATGAGATAGCGAGATAGATGAGAGATAGAGAGAGATAGTGTTTGCATGCTTGTGAACATTATTTCTTAGCACATGAATTATTGTAAACTCAGCGTAAATTAACGACATGAAAATATTTATAAAACAAATTGTATTTTAAATTTCCATGACTTTTCCCAGGTTTCTCATGACCATACGTACCCTGAAATTAGTTTGGTTGTACTTGGTTGTTCATTAACTTGCAAAATAGTCTTAAAAACCAAGATGAAAAAGAATTGTGATAAGATCGTCGATCGTGATCCTGCCTGGGGGGGGGGGGGGGGGGGGGGGTGCATTTGCTGGTCCCCCTTAAAATCTCCCTCTTTTTGACAGCCTAATGTTGGCAGGTATGCAGCACAAGCCAGCACCACAGTGTATCAGACACTTGCTGCATCTGAAAAACCTGTGTGTGTGTGTGTGTGTGTGCAATGTGTGCATATATATATATATATATATATATATATATATATATATATGTGTGTGTGTGTGTGTGTGTGTGTGTGTGTGTGTGTGTGTGTGTGTGTGTGTGTGTGTCCCACGCTTGTCGGTGTGTATCAGTCCCATGCAGCTCTCGTCATGCCTGAGCCTAGTGCAGTGCACCACAGCTCTGCAGCGTGTTATAGGAGCTAAACCCCAACAGGTTTCTCCTCCCCCTCCCTCTCTCTCCCTCCTCCCTCTCTGCTGATGCTGATGCTGAGGCCAACTTATTAGAGAGAGATGGATGTGTGTGAGCTCTCAGCAGCGGCTGGCAGCACCATGTGGGAGGACAAGCCAGCCCAGCGCACCGATGGCCAGGAGGGAGGGAGGAGGAGGAGGAGGGGGGGGAGGAGGGAGGAGGAGGAGGGAGGGGGGAGGAGGAGGAGGGAGGAGGGGAGGGGGGAGGAGGAGGAGGGAGGAGGGAGGGGGGGAAGGAGGAGGGAGGAGGAGGAGGGAGGGGGGAGGGAGGAGGGAGGAGGGGGGGGGAGGAGGGAGGGGGGAGGGAGGAGGGGGGAGGAGGAGGGAGGAGGAGGGGGGGGTGAGGAGGGGGGAGGGAGGAGGAGGAGCTAAAAATAGCATCTATTGATCCCACTTTAACGAGAATAGAGGAGAGCGATGAAGAAGAAGAGCAAAAAAAAAAGCCCCCGTCTCAAAACTCAATCAAGCGTCCGCTCGCCATTTTCCAACTAATGCACTCAGGAGACACGCACTCACTCACTCACACACACACACACACACACACACACACACACACACACATAGAACCACACACACACACACTTGTAGAACCACACACACACACCCTATCTGCTGTGTACAGATACACAGCCTGATATAAACAACTTTCTGAGGCCTGATATTGTCTAGAAGCCATCATAAAGTACTTCACTATGCCATGGAGGGCGATGTACAACATTTAAAGCTATCGATAAAAAGAAATGCGATATACGTGCATGGAAACGGCTTTAGCGAACCAAACCAAACATGCACTTTTAACGAAGGAAGACAGAAGATAGCCAGTGGGGATAACAGGCGACTGACATCCAGAATTTACATTTTATTCACTTGAGTAACCTCTCCGTGGATTATATATATGCCGAATTGAAGAGTGGCGCCTGGCAATCTATTTTATGTAGGCCTACCTCTGTATAATCTAGAAACTTAAAGGTCCCATATTGTGTAGTTTTCTGCTGTTTTAAACATTTGTCAGGGGTCTTTAAAATAAGGTCATGCATACTGTTTGGGATTTGGAGACAAGTTTTTTTTTTTATTGCATTTGTAGCCATTCTAGCTCTGTGCTCATTAAATATGCAGGTTTGGCCACAGAGGCGCCGCTGATTGGCCGATGAGGTGCCCCGCTCTGATTGGCCGCCTGATCTGTCAATCTGGGTAGAGCACTGTACAGTGCAGTGCAGATGAAATTTCACCAAATGGCAGCAGTGAGACCGTATGACTTTGAACCTGAAGCTGACTCTGATTCAGAGTGACTAGAATGCAATTTATTGTAGGGGGTGGCTAACTTCAGAGCTGATAACTATGACAAAGCTACTATTCAGCAATGTCTATCAGACTAAAATATCATCTATGGATGGACATATATATTTTATTTTGGATTAGAATTTGCTACCTTGACTCTGATTCAGAGTCAGATTAGAATTTGCTACCTTTGCTACCTTGACTCTGATTCAGAGTCAGCTGTAAAATTCGACGGGCTTTCGAATGGCATCAGTCCCGTGTCCGTAGCTGCTTGCGTTCCCGAGATACGGCCAA
This sequence comes from Poromitra crassiceps, assembly GCF_964638095.1. Taxonomy (NCBI): domain Eukaryota; kingdom Metazoa; phylum Chordata; class Actinopteri; order Beryciformes; family Melamphaidae; genus Poromitra; species Poromitra crassiceps. The sequence goes on from NC_139642.1 coordinate 9,738,409, forward strand.
AAAACGGCCAAAATTTATTTTTGCTCCAAATTACACCAAACTTAAACCGAAGCATCTATGCCATGAGAGGGATTCAGGCACAAGGTTTCATGCAGTTTCATCCATTTTCCTAGGAGTTATGATCATCTGATGTTGCCGACAACAGATAATACTAACCCAACAACACATGCTCATAACTCCTAGGAAAATGGATGAAACTGCATGAAACTAGGTGCGTGAATTCATCTCATGATGATGATGCTTCGGTTTAAGTTTGGTGTAATTTGGAGCCAAAAAAAAAAAAAAAAAAAACATTTTTTTTTTTTTTTTGTAAGTAAATATTGCCAAAAAACTACTTTCAAGCATAGTGCCAATCGACTCCAAATGGCCTGAAACGCATCTGAATACAACCTGGTACAATGCACTTCTTTTTTGACGACATGGCCGACATGTAGGCTACTGTAGGCTGGCAGTCACGTTCACAACAAGCTAGGTTGAGGTCACAATCATGGGAGAGAGAGGGCGGGCTCTGGGCGGGCCCTGTGAATTTTTGATTGATTGGCGACATGTGACGTAGAAAGTCCTTGCAAATTCTGGAACTCTAATTCGCCTCTCCTGTGGCTCCATCTTGTGGCAGGGGAGGGAGAGGAATGACTGTAGGAAGTGATTTCATACTTTTACAGACTTGTACAGACACCTCCAAGTTTATACAAACCACAAAACCCAATCAAAAGCGATTTTCACAGTATGGGACCTTTAAGGCTGGCTCAGACTACAGGATTTTCGGGCCGATTTATGCCCGATTCACCCCTCCCGAGAATCGGAGGAGAAATCTGGCCTGGCAGCTTGCCAAGCTTGGTCGGGCCCGATGTTCGGCACAGATTATCTTGTAGTGTGAGCGGTTTGCAGATCCAATCTTAACCCTCCCGATCTGCTCACAGCCTCATCGGGGCCGTCCCGATCATATCAAACATGTTTGATATTTAGGACTGAAAATGTGCGCGAATACATCATCCTGCTGCTGCGCGAGACTCCCGTCATTATCGTTAATTGACGCGGCTCATTTGATGCGCTGTAATGTTTATTATTTTATTTTTTTTATTTTTTTTATTAAAAAAATCGATCTCTGGACATATGAATCGATATCAAGGGATTAAAATAAAATCGATTAAAAATCGGAGAATTGATTTTTTGAACCCAGCTCTAGTTAAGAGCCCTTCAAGTGAGCTCGTGTTTACAATACGACAAGTCCACGTGTGGTATTCACGACCGGTCCAAACCATATACATCCATGATCACACCCCGCTCGCAAATAACGTTTTTTTTCAGCCAGGCATTGCCTTTCTCCTACACTGCCTCTGATTGGACAGTACACGTATCCTTTATAGCAAGGTTCTGGTTCTGATTGGATAAGACTATCAGGCTAAGCCAATCAGTGACAGAGTGGGGCACAGTAGGCGTTGGCTTCGGACGACCTGTGTGCAGAGCCGGTGTGTGTGCAGAATAGATTTTCAAAGTAAAAGCTTATGCAGAGTGAGTCGTGTTATTGTACCGTAACTTAATGACATTTTTCATGACATACTCTTATTTCCGAAGGAGCAGCGGGCAAATTTCAGGAGCGGTGGTGCGCCACTGCAAAATGAATCTAGAGGAAACAGTGAGGTAGCATTAGTCCCTCCCATTGCGCTGTTTATTCACACCGATTGGCTAATCGTTAGTCCCCCTCGGCGCTCATTGGACCAAACGTTTTTTTCAACATGAGAAAGCGCTGTTCCATGATGTCACGATGCCAGAGCAGAAGCAACCGACTCTGTGGAGGGGGCGGAGTCAAAGGTCTGGACCCAGGCAGGCAAGTGTACAGATGAACAAAGTGTTGATTGCATAAGAAGAACAGAGTCAAGAAGACATTTCAATGCAGATGCCCAAATGCTACAGAATGATAAGTACTGAGAGAGAGACAGAGACGAGGCAATTTGAGAAGCCTCCTGCACTCTCATATCTACCCTGCCACAGTGGGTGGCAATTACACACACACAGTAAAAAAACCTCAAAGACAGTGAGACTTCGAGAGAGAGAGAGAGAGAGAGAGAGAGAGAGAGAGAGAGAGAGAGAGAGAGAGCGAGCACTGGATGGAGAGAGAGAGAGAGAGAGCACTGGATGGAGAGAGAGAAAGGAAACAGGAAGTTCAGAGAGAGCTGTGAGTTGGTTGGGATGGGTAGAGAGACTTTTTGATGTGTTTGACTGTAGTTTAAAGATCCTGATCAGCAGTGAGACTGTGTATCGTTAACATACCAGTACCAATACCAATACCAGTAATACCAATTCCAGCCCTGCATCCTGGCCTGAGTGGGCCCGAGGGCCCGCTTTCACATCACTAGCTAGGGGTCGGCTCGTAATGGTGTTGATATAATAAGCTACTGGAAATGGATCAAACACATTGGGTTTTAGGCTGTAGGCCATTAAAAAAAAAAGTCTGGCTTCATGTCGGGCTCGGGCTTAGGACCCGGGCCTGGCCTGGCCTGGCCGGGTCGGGCTTGATTGTCTCGGGCCCGGGTCAGACTAGGGCTGACATTTGAGGCCCGTGCAGTGCTCTAATACCAGTACCCCAGTGAGGCAGATACCAATAAGGACTTTATTCAATACACCACTCTGGACTTCAGCACCACAGACTGGATGTGTTTGGAGCTGCTGTGGTAGTAAGTGGGCCAATCACACGTTGCATTAAATGGAAGAATGCTTGCAGTGATTGGCTGTGAGCTAAACCATACAAATAGCCTTTTTTTTCTTAGATGTGTGTATAAAGGATCGAATGCAGCTATCGCTTGACTAGGGTAGTTTTGATACTACTTGGTACTGGGTTATTTGGCTGGTATGGGCCTTCAGAAAGTCATACTGGTGGAACCAGAACTTCTCAGCATTCTCCTCCCCTCTCTGTCTCTCACGCCACCCGTCACTCACCCTCACCTTCCCCATCAGCATCTATTGTCCACGGCTTAGCCCGGTGGCCCCAGGGTGGCATCAGGTGGCACTGCCACTGCCTCACGGGCACAATGGCCCTTCTTCTCTCCCCCGTGTGAAAGCCAGCGTTGGACACCAGCACGCCTGCCTGCTGTGCGGGTGTCACAGAGACACCTATGGGTGCTGCTCACCCCCATGGCCCAGCAGCACCAGGCACCAGCTCCACTGCCTGACTGTCTGTCTGCAAGGGTTCCCACACCTTCTTAGACAGCAAATTCATGGACTTTCCAGGTCCAGTTCTCTCATATTCCCAACAAGGCATCGTTTGAGACACGGATCAAGGTTCATTACTGTTACAACACTGACCATTTTTATAATGAGAACTAGAGCTTGTCAATTGTACTGTGTTACAGTGGTGACAGACTACATGCAGTGTAAGATAGCGTATTTACTAATGCCAAGTAAAAAAAAGAATATCAAAAGAACTTTGATTTCTATTCTTGCACAAAACATATCAATTCAAGCCCTTTCAATAACCCATGTCTATTTTCAAAAACATTCAAGGCCTTGATTTTTTTGGGTCAAATTCACAAACGTTCAGATTTCAAGGACCCGTGGGAACGTCTGTCTGTCTTCTCTGTTCTCTGAGGAACGCTCTGTCTGTCTTCTCTGTTCTCTGAGCCATTTCCCTGGAGAACAGGTGAGGAGAGGAAGGTGTACGGATGAATGGTTTCACTGTGAAGTCGCAGAGGGGAGGGAGGGAGAGGCCACACACACACACACACACACACACACACACACACAAAATCCTTTGAGTCAAGGGCTGTTAGTGTGATAATCGACATGACTGCTGCATGTACAAACCAGATGACATGACCTGCATGTACAAACCAGATGACATGACCTGCATTTACAAACCAGATGACATGACCTGCATTTACAAACCAGATGACATGACCTGCATGTACAAACCAGATAACATGACCTGCATGTACAAACCAGATGACATGACCTGCATTTACAAACCAGATGACATGACCTGCATGTACAAACCAGATGACATGACCTGCATTTACAAACCAGATGACATGACCTGCATGTACAAACCAGATGACATGACCTGCATATACAAACCAGATGACATGACCTGCATTTACAAACCAGATGACATGACCTGCATGTACAAACCAGATGACATGACCTGCATGTACAAACCAGATGACATGACCTGCATTTACAAACCAGATGACATGACCTGCATGTACAAACCAGATGACATGACCTGCATGTACAAACCAGATGACATGACCTGCATTTACAAACCAGATGACATGACCTGCATGTACAAACCAGATGACATGACCTGCATTTACAAACCAGATGACATGACCTGCATGTACAAACCAGATGACATGACCTGCATGTACAAACCAGATGACATGACCTGCATGTACAAACCAGATGACATGACCTGCATTTACAAACCAGATGACATGACCTGCATGTACAAACCAGATGACATGACCTGCATTTACAAACCAGATGACATGACCTGCATGTACAAACCAGATGACATGACCTGCATGTACAAACCAGATGACATGACCTGCATTTACAAACCAGATGACATGACCTGCATGTACAAACCAGATGACATGACCTGCATTTACAAACCAGATGACATGACCTGCATGTACAAACCAGATGACATGACCTGCATGTACAAACCAGATGACATGACCTGCATGTACAAACCAGATGACATGACCTGCATTTACAAACCAGATGACATGACCTGCATGTACAAACCAGATGACATGACCTGCATTTACAAACCAGATGACATGACCTGCATTTACAAACCAGATGACATGACCTGCATGTACAAACCAGATGACATGACCTGCATGTACAAACCAGATGACATGACCTGCATTTACAAACCAGATGACATGACCTGCATGTACAAACCAGATAACATGACCTGCATGTACAAACCAGATGACATGACCTGCATGTACAAACCAGATGACATGACCTGCATGTACAAACCAGATGACATGACCTGCATTTACAAACCAGATGACATGACCTGCATTTACAAACCAGATGACATGACCTGCATTTACAAACCAGATGACATGACCTGCATGTACAAACCAGATGACATGACCTGCATGTACAAACCAGATGACATGACCTGCATTTACAAACCAGATGACATGACCTGCATTTACAAACCAGATGACATGACCTGCATGTACAAACCAGATAACATGACCTGCATTTACAAACCAGATGACATGACCTGCATTTACAAACCAGATGACATGACCTGCATTTACAAACCAGATGACATGACCTGCATGTACAAACCAGATGACATGACCTGCATGTACAAACCAGATGACATGACCTGCATTTACAAACCAGATGACATGACCTGCATGTACAAACCAGATGACATGACCTGCATGTACAAACCAGATAACATGACCTGCATGTACAAACCAGATGACATGACCTGCATTTACAAACCAGATAACATGACCTGCATTTACAAACCAGATGACATGACCTGCATGTACAAACCAGATGACATGACCTGCATTTACAAACCAGATGACATGACCTGCATGTACAAACCAGATGACATGACCTGCATTTACAAACCAGATGACATGACCTGCATTTACAAACCAGATGACATGACCTGCATGTACAAACCAGATGACATGACCTGCATGTACAAACCAGATGACATGACCTGCATTTACAAACCAGATGACATGACCTGCATGTACAAACCAGATGACATGACCTGCATGTACAAACCAGATGACAATTCAAACAAAACAACAACGAGAAAATAGAAGAGAGAACCGTTAACAAAGCACCAAATCATGAGAGAAACACTCCTCTTCTTTACAACAAATAGCAGAGAGGAGAAAAATGCCTGCAATTTGACCACTGCAAGCTTGGAATGGCTTCACTGGATCTGAGATCAGAGTCGGCTAAAAGGGGATTTGGGGTGGGGTGGGGTGGGGTGGGGTGGGGTGTGGTGGGGTGGGGAGGTGTAGATGTTGGGAATTATTTTAGTTGATATTCTGTGAGGAGAATTGGCAACTCATTCAGTTTGCCTTCTGCTGGCCCGCGGCTGCTGTTTCCTCATTGTCAAGATGAAATGAATAGGCAGTTTCAGCTTTCCTGGTTTAAAGTGTGTGTGTGTGTGTGTGTGTGTGTGTGTGTGTGTGTGTGTGTGTGTGTGTGTGTGTGTGTTTAGGTAGAGAGAGTGGGGTGACATGGTAAAGCAGAGAGAGTCAGACGTCAGAGAGCTAAATGTGATTCAGCCACCCATCGGCCGCTGCCTGCGTCACAAGGCCGATTATTACAAAAGATGATGCGGATGAATTACGTATTTTTTCTTGTTTTTTACGTTTTTGCTCATGGCCCCCTTCACGCTCAGCAGACTCTCCCTTAAATAGCGTACCAGTCACTTCTGACATCTACCGCATAACCCAGTGTATTTTTCTATTTTATTAATTTAAAAAAATCTAAAGTATGTTACTGGCTAAGATAACATCTTATATTAGATGTATTTGGTATATTAGATTTTCAATGTGCATGAATATGAAATTAAATGATAGGCTACTTGTTTTTTTTACCCAAATACTCTCATTCATTATTATATTTAAATCGTATTTCATCGTATGCAAACAAAATAAAAAAATAAAAAAGTAATCTGCATCATTTATCGGCCATCGGCCACCCTGCTCTCTAAATATCTGCATCTGCCATTGAAAAACCCATATCGGTCGACATCTACCGCACGCGTGCACACCACACACGCGTGCACACCGCACGCCACACACACGTGCACACCACACACGCGTGCACACCGCACGCCACACACACGTGCACACCGCACGCCACACACGCGTGCACACCGCACGCCACACACGCGTGCACACCGCACGCCACACACGCGTGCACACCGCACGCCACACACACGTGCACACCGCACGCCACACACGCGTGCACACCGCACGCCACACACGCGTGCACACCGCACGCCACACACACGTGCACACCACACACGCGTGCACACCACACACGCGTGCACACCACACGCGTGCACACCGCACGCCACACACGCGTGCACACCGCACGCCACACACACGTGCACACCGCACGCCACACACACGTGCACACCACACACACGTGCACACCACACACGCGTGCACACCACACGCGTGCACGCGTGTGTGAGTGTGTGAGTGTGTGAGTGTGTGAGTGTGTGTGTGTGTGTGTGTGTGTGTGCGTGCGTGCGTCTGTGTGTACCAGACAGGTCAGAGATGGGTACATGATAAGACTGTACAGCAACAATAGCAGTGGGGATCAGGAGACTTGGGCCATGCCAGCGTCTGCGCTGCACCGACTATCAGCCTCTTCATACTGGAGAAGACTCAGATGGTCTGAGTCTCATGTGTCATTTTGATGTGAGTCACAGGGAAACACCTCCTCCAAAGCAAAACCCAAATCAACCAATTCAATGAGACACATCATAACAAGACAATTCAGGGCTGATAGATTATGGACACATTCAGCTCCATGGAGCCATGTGGTGACAAAGGATGTGACCATGTGACACATCTTCATCATCACGGTTATCATCACCATCACCAGCTGTACCATGTTGCATTTCATTACTTTTACCTGAAGAGAGAGAGTTTTGATGTTCTTTATGAATCATCTCACTTAAAATGCCAAAATACAAATCATGTTCAGAAAAAACCAACCACAATAGGGTTGCCACGGTGTGGTCATTTTCACACCGGGTAATAAACACGTGTCAACACCGGTGTTACTGGTTACATCGTATAAATATATATAATATAATATAAAATATTAAAAGAATAAAAAATAAAAATAAAAATCCTCAGCTGTCCTCACGGTCCAGTCAGTCCGCTCCTCTCCACTGCTGGCTTAGCTTGGATGCTCACAGTCACAACACTGGCTGCCTCACAATACTTCTTTCTCAGAAGAGACTAACGTTAGCGACAAATCTGGAGACTTTTTCTGACATGGGATTAACATTACCAGCAAGCAGCAGTAAGCAGGCAATGACGATAGCTGGGTAAGTCCCGCTAGCATCGATGCTAAGTTAGCAAAGTACAGGGGGAGCGCAGCTGAAGCACATGGCTAATTAATATGGATGTTAACGTCCATATTAATTAGCCATGTGCTTCAGCTGCGTGCTCGCTCCATGATGAGACTAGCTACAGCATAACTCCAGCTCTTCTTCTGCCTTTACAAAACAAACTAAATCTCAACACTGCAGCACAGCTGTTTAGCCAGCTATAGTTTATCACAGACATGCAGGCTTAGCTAAGGGTCTTACCTACGTACATGTGTATGAGGAGGGCATAATTTGTAGGGGTGGGGGAAAAAATCGATACACCACAGTATCGCGATATTTTGCCTGACGATATCGTATCGATATTTGGACGCCAAATATCGATATTGAAAAAAAAAAAAAAAAAAAATTTTTTTTTTTTGCAGGCCATGCCAGGCCACCGGGCTACTATAAACTTTAGTTCCAAGGCCAGCAGTAAACAAACGGTAGCATATTTTCATTTTGTTTTAACAGTAACAGTTTTGTCATAACAGTCATTTACAAATTCCCCAGTTACTGAATGGGCTGCACAAAATGTTTTGTGTAAGTGAAGTGAAGTTGCAAAAACTACATACGGTAAGTACAGTAGTCCACACACACATCCAGTTAAGGTGGACTGTAAGTAGACTGTAACAAACAGTTCAGTTTGTCAGGTGCATGCAACTATGACATGACTTTATGAAAGTTGTTGGTCTGTCTACTTGACAATGTTGCTGCAATAAAATGGTTGAAGTCAGATGTACAGACTGAAAAATTGTTCTTATATAAACCAGATGTTGACAAAGTTTTCCTTTAGGGACATCATTTGCAGTTGAAAAAGTAAGAAATCGCAATATATCGAAATATCGCAATATTCAATATATCGCAATATCGATATATCGCAATATCGAAAATATCGCAGTATCGCAATACTATCGTATCGTGACTCAAGTATCGTTTCAGTATCGTATCGTGGGCATCTGGTGATTCCCACCCCTAATAATTTGTGTTCATAAGATGCATAGCGTTAACTAACGTTAGTTGCTGGTCTAACCAGAACAGCGGAGCCACACTGCAGCCCAGAAGGAGCGCTTGTAATTTACACCGGCGCACGCTGAAACTGCAGAGTTTTCCTTTCAATTCTTCCTCCATAAAAACAAAAGGTGTTACCGGTGGGCACGTTATGTAATCGCTGTATGTCTCGCCACCGGGTAACCCGGTAACACCGAATACCGCGACAAGCCTAATTCCCAACAATAAATAGTGCACGTAGTCTGTACACACACCGACATCACATGACCAGCAGCCTGCAGGAAGCACAATACAGTATGTACACACACAGGCATCAGCAGCAGCCTGCATGGGTTAAGTTAGGTTATGGGTGCAATGCTCTGACCAAACCCCAGACATTAAGAAATGTTACAACATCGTTTTTTAGGGAATAGAACACAAATATTCCACCCTGTGGTGTGCAGACAGCAAGCCCAGAGAGAGAGAGAGAGAGAGAGAGAGAGAGAGAGAGAGAGAGAGAGAGAGAGAGAGAGAGAGAGCGAGAGAGAGAGAGAGAGAGCGAGAGAGAGAGAGGGAAAGCATTAAATGGGATGGATGGAGAGAGAGGGAGAGAGATGGGAAGAGTTAAATGGGGTCGAGAGAGAGCAAGAGGGAGAGGGAGGGAGAGAGAGATGGAGAGGGAGAGGGAGGGAGAGATGGAGGGAGCTGGGTGAGAGGAAAGTTAGGTGAAGAAAGAGGGAAAAACAAACAGGAGATTGATGGGTGAGAGAGAGGTGGATCAACTCCAGAGCAAACCAGTTAACAACCCAGTCACACGCTCGCACCGCAACCGGGCCAGAGCCGTGCGTGTGTGTGTGTGTGTGTGTGTGTGTGCGTGCGTGTGTGTGTGTGCGTGTGCGTGCGTGTGCGTGCAAGTGTGTGTGTGCGCGTGTGTGTGTGTGTGTGTGTAGGGCAAGCTAATCGTATGTTGTGGTCAGAGTGCAAAGGGGCGTTCAAAGACATGCAGGCATTCTCCCGGAGGGGGGAGAGAGAGAAAGAATGCTGCGGAATTTGTTTGCATCTGTGGAGGAACAGAAAACAACAACAACAACAACAACAGGGAAACGCATTCCGCTCTGGAGGAAACCAAAAGAGAAAATGACCGACGCTGGAGAAAGTCAAGCAGGCGTGCCCACATCCAGGAGCCTTCTAAGTATATGGACTCAGTGAAAACACGCCATCTCACCACAGAGGAGGTGGTTGGGTTTAGGTCTGGGGTCAGAGGAGCTGGTTGGGTTTAGGTCTGGGGTCAGAGGAGGTGGTTGGGTTTAGGCCTGGGGTCAGAGGAGCTGGTTGGGTTTAGGACTGGGGTCAGAGGAGGTGGTTGGGGTCAGAGGAGGTGGTTGGGTTTAGGTCTGGGGTCAGAGGAGGTGGTTGGGTCTAGGCCTGGGGTCAGAGGAGGTGGTTGGGTTTAGGTCTGGGGTCAGAGGAGGTGGTTGGGTTTAGGCCTGGGGTCAGAGGAGGTGGTTGGGTTTAGGTCTGGGGTCAGAGGAGGTGGTTGGGTTTAGGTCCTGGGGTCAGAGGAGCTGGTTGGGTCTAGGCCTGGGGTCAGAGGAGGTAGTTGGGTTTAGGCCTGGGGTCAGAGGAGGTGGTTGGGTTTAGGTCTGGGGTCAGAGGAGGTGGTTGGGTCTAGGCCTGGGGTCAGAGGAGGTGGTTGGGTTTAGGTCTGGGGTCAGAGGAGGTGGTTGGGTCTAGGCCTGGGGTCAGAGGAGGTGGTTGGGTTTAGGCCTGGGGTCAGAGGAGGTGGTTGGGTTTAGGTCTGGGGTCAGAGGAGGTGGTTGGGTTTAGGTCTGGGGTCAGAGGAGGTGGTTGGGTTTAGGCCTGGGGTCAGAGGAGGTGGTTGGGTTTAGGCCTGGGGTCAGAGGAGGTGGTTGGGTTTAGGCCTGGGGTCAGAGGAGGTGGTTGGGTTTAGGTCTGGGGTCAGAGGAGGTGGTTGGGTTTAGGTCTGGGGTCAGAGGAGGTGGTTGGGTCTAGGCCTGGGGTCAGAGGAGGTGGTTGGGTTTAGGCCTGGGGTCAGAGGAGGTGGTTGGGTTTAGGTCTGGGGTCAGAGGAGGTGGTTGGGTTTAGGCCTGGGGTCAGAGGAGGTGGTTGGGTCTAGGCCTGGGGTCAGAGGAGGTGGTTGGGTTTAGGTCTGGGGTCAGAGGAGGTGGTTGGGTCTAGGCCTGGGGTCAGAGGAGGTGGTTGGGTCTAGGCCTGGGGTCAGAGGCAGGGCTGGTGACTGCGCCCGTTTTACTCGCATATGCGACTAAAAATAGAACAGTGCGAATTGTAAAATGCCTTTTGGGGCATGTGTGCGAGTACAGAATTCGACCTTCAATATATATGTATTTTTTTTTCAGAGCCTTAAAAATCGAAATCAGAACGGCATTAAAGTTGAGAAACTGTGTCCCAGTTCACTTGAACACAACACAGCGTTGCCTTGAACCAATGGTGACTGGTGAAAAAAAGCACGTGATATCTCGTCAGCGGAAAAACAAGCAGCTTGCAGTTTGCTCCCAGTGCGCCACACAAAAAATGTCTAGCCGTCCTCATATGTCCAAAGTGTGGGAGCATTTCACCCACAATAATGTGAAGTGCAAAATCTGCTAAATAAGCTTAACTCGCTTATCATGGCAGAACGAGTATGATGCGCGAGCATCTCAAAAGGAAGCACGTTTAGCTATTGGCTAACGATATTAACGTTAAAAGCCTGCTGTAACGTTGTCATCTCATAGCAACGTTAAGCTCATGTGTTGCTGACGGGAATACTGGAAACCTCATTTTACTCCGCAGTTTGCACTCTACTTACAACATTTAAAAATGTGCTTGATGCCTGAGAAGACTGAAATTATTTATTTTTGTTGATATTTTGGTTGCAGTGAATAGTTTTTGGTTCCATTTCCATTCCACTTAGTAGTGCCCTAATTTTATTTTGCATTATTCATTCAATGGATAGTACATATTTCATTGCACTATATGTTTTCAATTTCAATGTGTACTATTTTGCAGTTTTGCAATTTGCACTAATTATATTACATTTATTACATGCAAGTACATTGATGCCAGAAATAAATATTCTGCTACATGCTCTAAACTTTAAAGTTCATGAAAATATTATTTTTGAGTGAATTATCATCTTAATTGTCTTTATTTTTATTTGGCACATGCTTAAAACAACTTGAAGCTAAATTTAGAAGCTGATGATAGCTAAATCAGAGCGATTGAGTAATTGTGCAATATGGTGACTAGTCAACTATCAAAATAATCGTTTGTGGCAGCCCTAATTTAAAGAGAGAGAGAATAGTCATAGTGCCCACTGCCCACCCAGTGCCCACAGAAGTCCACAATGCTTGTGAGCCTGCGAGGTAATAACGTAGGCTACTAGCCTACTTTTTTATGAAAGACTTGGATGCGCAACACCAAACTTTTCAGCAGCAAGCTCCTGAAATGGACCAAGTGATGCTCGTAAGAATAGTGCTGCTCTGTTTATTCTCAACAGAAAAACTCCGCGGCTCCGCCTACCTGCATCTAGCTCTCTCTCTCCCCCCCTCCCTCACGTGTCGGGGAGGGCGAGCTACGGCTGCATGTAAATAGAAATATTAGTGGATTTTTAATTTAGTCGGAATATTGTCATTTTCCGAATATGGGCAAAAAGCGGAATATTATGTGCATGTAAACGTAGTCACTGAAGCCACATGTACTCTCCTCTCTAGATTACGCTCTCTGCACTCTCTCTGCAGCCCGCACACATCTAGGATTTATTATTTTATTTTATTTGTATTCTCTCTGCACTCTTGTTCTACAGGTTTGTGAATTTAATTTGAGGAATGTAACATGCCGTTTTGAAAATATACCTCAGTTGCACATTAATTCACTTTAAAACGTAGTGTACGTTTCATATTCAAATAAATGTTATTTGTTTAAAAATGTCTCCAAATATCCCTTTATTAACACATTGAGTGCCAAGGACGTCTGTGGACGTCCTAAAAAAAAGTAACGAGGAGTGCCAAGGACGTCTGTGGACGTCCTAAAATCATAATTCATATTATTCCATAATTCTGCTGTTTAAGGTCGTACCTAGCCAGTGAGCATGAATCCCTTCAAGGGATCACACGGCGCCACCTTAAACATCGTCACAGGAGCTGCTCCACCCACCTCAGATCCTTTACTTTGTACAGGAGACAGCGGAGAAAGCCGTGGAAACCGATGCATGCTTTCTGCCAGAGCCGTATATATTGCTCTGTCTACAGCGGAGAGTGGGCTCGGCTGCATCCGCGCTCACAACTGAGCTCTTATGCTTCTATCTATCTCCACACGATTTCCTAGAAAGCCAGCATCCGAAGCCGAACGGCCAAGCCTTTTCGTTCAGTCCATAGACTGTAAGGTTCAGTCGCGTTTGCCAGCGCGCATCATTTCCTTGATGGGCGCTGGGATCTGTCCGGGGCAAAAACGAGTCGAAAAAACAAACTGTGCGTGTGGGGAGGAGCCCGCAGCTCAGAGGTGGAGAGGGGGGGGGGGGGGGGGGGGGGAGGTGTGTGTGTCACACAGGCTGCACAGAAACCACACCACACGCCACCACATCAGAAAACACCAGCCAGAGTCAGTGAATGTGCTCGAAATTAGAGTGCAAAAGGTATTCATAAAAGGGACTATATCTTGGAAAGTAAAAAAAAACGACAGAAAACCCTTGAAAGTGCACTTTTTTGAGAGGCTGTCATTTCATAAAGGAACTGTCTAGAAACAAAATTTCTTCTTTGTAAGAAGCAGGAGTGTTCAATGTTTCATTAAAGTCCAGCCCCGTTAATATAGCCATAATAGAAAAAATTCTATAGCTGTTTTCAACTGAATGGAAGTGAATCTGGCACAGGCTCCAGACAATTTTACTGAAGCGTTGTGGCACTCAATGTGTTAAGGAGAAACGCATTATTTAATACATTTTTTATCATGCCCCTAAAATTCTTTGTGTGCTCCTAGTTTTTTCAACTTAGGGGCACACGTGCTCCTTCTGAAAATGCTAAGTGACCAGCCCTGGTCAGAGGAGGTGGTTGGGTCTAGGTCTGGGGTCAGAGGAGGTGGTTGGGTTTAGGCCTGGGGTCAGAGGAGGTGGTTGGGTTTAGGCCTGGGGTCAGAGGAGGTGGTTGGGTCTAGGCCTGGGGTCAGAGGAGGTGGTTGGGTCTAGGCCTGGGGTCAGAGGAGGTGGTTGGGTCTAGGTCTGGGGTCAGAGGAGGTGGTTGGGTCTAGGTCTGGGGTCAGAGGAGGTGGTTGGGTTTAGGCCTGGGGTCAGAGGAGGTGGTTGGGTCTAGGCCTGGGGTCAGAGGAGGTGGTTGGGTCTAGGCCTGGGGTCAGAGGAGGTGGTTGGGTCTAGGCCTGGGGTCAGAGGAGCTGGTTGGGTCTAGGCCTGGGGTCAGAGGAGGTGGTTGGGTTTAGGCCTACATCATATGTTCTAATGCTCTGCTTGGGGCCAGACTTTGGGGCCAGTTCTATTGAAGCCTATGGGAGAATATGAAATGCCTCTACCAGATGAAAGAACACACTTCAGAGAATAGGCTACTTACTTTTATTCTTCCTCATGTGCACATTGGTTGAGTTGCCGTTGGTCTCCAAATAGTAGCCACACATGATTACAGACATCATCACTTTAAAGGCTTCACAGCAAAGTCAAATTAACGACTGGATTTGGATTTTTGGATGAACTAGTTTTCGGCCCCATTGTAACTGAGATGTTAAATTAAACACGAGCATCAGACCCAGCTTTCATTTTTATACGATCCAGAAAAAGAGAAAGAAATGAAGTGCCAAGATGCTTTTTGTAATCGCAAATATATCTACAGATACTGTTGACAGGAAACAACAGGTTTGAGGCAGGAGGAAGGAAGATTGCTGAAACACACACACACACACACACACACACACACACACACACACACAGGCAACACCAGCATCCACTAGAATTAATTACGAAGAACACAAATAGCACTATACGTTGTCACACAAAACACTGCTTGTCCATTGAATGAGCAGATGACAGAGAGAGAGAGAAAGAGAGAGTGTGTGTGTGTGTGTGTGTGTGTGTGTCCTTGTCCGTTGGTCTGTGTGTGTGTGTGTGTGTGTGTGTGTGTGTGTGTGTGTGTGTGTGTGTCCTTGTCCGTTGGTCTGTGTGTGTGTGTGTGGGGGGGGGGGGGGGGGGGCTTTTAATAGTTGAGCCGTTAAAGTGAGCGAGCCAACATGAACTTAATCTCTCCTTTTCCTCCCTGCTGTCACTTCACATCACACAAGCCATCTATTCCACACACACACACACACACACACACACACACAAGTAAGCTCTCCTGACACACACACACACACACACACACACACACACACACAATGTTGAGGCTTGCTATCCAAATGTGCTGCTCTGCCATCTTGTTATCCAGTGGAGACACACAGGTGAAGGCTTCTCCAATGCCTTCATGCCACAAATAGATGCAGCCAGAGATCAGCCAGAGGAGAGGAGAGGAGAGGAGACGAGAGGAGAGGAGAGGAGAGCAGAGGAGATGAGGGGAGAGGAGAGGAGGAGAGAGGAGAGGAGACGAGAGGAGAGGAGAGCAGAGCAGAGGAGATGAGGGGAGAGGAGGAGAGAGGAGAGGAGATTAAACAATAAGAGAGGAGAGGTGAGGAGTCACTCCACTGCAGTGCACATTAAAGGAACACTCCGCCAATTTTCAACCAGCTTTGTATCATTAGAACATCAGTAGTATATCAGAAAACTGTAAACTGTTTTGAAGTCTGTCATTTAATTTGACAGTTATTGAGTGTTAAAGTGTGGACCAGTGACATCACTGGTCCACACTAACTCAAATGAATAACTCATTAACTCAAATCAACTCTCAATAACTGTCAAACTAGATGAATGACTTCAAAACAGTCATCTAGTTTGACAGTTATTGAGAGTTGATTTGAGTTGAGTTATTAATTTGAGTTAGTGTGGACCAGTGATGTCACTGGTCCACACTTTAACACTCAATAACTGTCAAATTAAATGACAGACTTCAAAACAGTTGACAGTTTTCTGATATACTACTGATGTTCTAATGATACAAAGCTGGTTGAAAATGGGCGGAGTGTTCCTTTAA
Source organism: Poromitra crassiceps (assembly GCF_964638095.1). Lineage (NCBI taxonomy): Eukaryota > Metazoa > Chordata > Actinopteri > Beryciformes > Melamphaidae > Poromitra > Poromitra crassiceps. The sequence goes on from NC_139642.1 coordinate 9,754,648, forward strand.
GTGTTTTGCAAATGAGACTCAGACATAATGAAGTGTTTGTTGGTGTGTTTCCTTCAAGTTCAACACACACCTGTGTTCACCTGTGTATTGCAGGTGAACACAGGTGAACACACACCTGTGTTCACCTGTGTATTGCAGGTGAACACAGGTGAACACACACCTGTGTATTGCAGGTGAACACAGGTGAACACACACCTGTGTATTGCAGGTGCAGTGCATCAGAGCAGGCAGGTGCACTGACCTGGCCTCCCTCTTGTTTACATACAACACTGACACTGTTGCTGCAATGTCAGCGCACTACTAATAATGTATTGAAAATGTGGAAATAGTATTAAAAAATGTATATGATTGAGGTATAATTTATCAGGATATATATTCATATCGATTTATTCTCCATGTCCACCCAGACTCTATTTACACGGGTTTCCAACGTTGGTTTGATTTGGACACCCCTAAATCATTAGGGGTGTCAAAATGAATCGCTTTTAAGATGCATCGCGACGTGGATGTGGAATGGAAGACACTTGAATCGTTTAAAATGTATGCTGACATTCAGATTTTAAAGCACTTTCTAAATAAAAAGGGAGTTGATATTTATCTGACTGCTTGTGTTAATTGATGAAAAAGTAGCCATGTGCAGTAATATAGAAGATTGAGGATGTGATACTTTGAGCTGTATCGTGATGCATCGTGGAATTGAATCGAAGAGCGATGAATCCTAATGGAATCATGAGGCCAGTGAAGATTCACAGCTCTAGAGATCATATCAACATCTATTCAACGTCTCAAGGTTTGTTGTCAAAATTGTATCATGAGTTTGTGCGCGTAGAAACCAGCCACTGAGTCACTGGTGTCCTGTAGGATGGAGACATGGTCCTGCTGAGAAAGCCGTCAGCATCGTCCTATCAGCAAGTCAAGTAAGTCACTCGCTCCCGAGTGGTAAGAGAACGTAAGAGAAAAGAACACCACACACACACACACACACACACACACACACACACGAAGGCAGGCAAATTGCCAACATCGAGATATTTGCCAAAAACAAGACACAACTTTTCATTCATACCAAACGAGAGAGACAGAGAGCGAGCGAGCGAGAGACACACAGAGAGAGAGAGAGAGAGAGAGACACACACACACAGAGAGCGAGAGAGGGAGAGAGAGACACACACACAGAGAGAGAGAGAGAGAGAGAGAGAGAGAGAGAGAGAAAGTGTGTGTGTAATGGATCAGCTGGTAGCTGCTCTGGGCCAAGTCTCATTAAGCAGCAGTTGAGATCTCTTCATTACAGACTACAGAGCCTAAAGAGTCATTAGAAGTTGTGAGTGAACATCATGTCAGCACGTCTCCCTCAAGAGCTGCATGATGGGAGAAGAACAGCAAGTGGCTAACAGGGGGAACTGTGTGTGTGGAGACACCAGACGTGTGTGTGTCTCAAGTCATGTTGAAAGAGCGCTGTTAACACCTGTGCTGATCAACTCTACCAGCAGCTTCACTCTGCCAAGCTTCATGTGTTTAATTACTCTCTTTATCCCATTTTTATCCCCCTTAGTGCTAATTTTACTTTTATTTATCCTGGTTGCTACTCCACCCTCTGCCGATCTGGGGAGAGCCGAGACTGGCTCCATGCTTCCTCCGAGACATGGGCAGTTAGCCAGCCGCTTCTTTTCACCTGACAGAGGAAGCTTCACTGGTAGGACATAGCACGTGGGAGGTTCACGCTATTCCAACCAGTTCCCCTCCCTCTGAACAGGTGTCCTGAACGACCAGAGGAGGAACCACATTAGCAACCGGGATATTGCATGTTTTGGTGAAGGGGGTTCCTATATGAAGGAAACCCCCGGGAGGCACGGGGAGAACATGGAAACTCCACACAGAAAGGCCCTTTTGACAACCCCACCCGGGCGGTGGGCACTCGAGGACATGTGGACGGGCATGACATATAAAAGCATCCCCCCCCATAGCAACTACACTGTGTGGATATCCACTGACATGAGGTTCTCTTCCTAGGTGTAACTACACTGTGTGGATATACACTGACATGAGGTTCTCTTCCTAGGTGTAACTACACTGTGTGGATATCCACTGACATGAGGTTCTCTTCCTAGGTGTAACTACACTGTGTGGATATACACTGACATGAGGTTCTCTTCCTAGGTGTAACTACACTGTGTGGATATACACTGACATGAGGTTCTCTTCCTAGGTGTAACTACACTGTGTGGATATACACTGACATGAGGTTATCTTCCTAGGTGTAACAGACACTGTGTGGATATACACTGACATGAGGTTCTCTTCCTAGGTGTAACTACACTGTGTGGATATCCACTGACATGAGGTTCTCTTCCTAGGTGTAACTACACTGTGTGGATATACACTGACATGAGGTTCTCTTCCTAGGTGTAACTACACTGTGTGGATATACACTGACATGAGGTTCTCTTCCTAGGTGTAACTACACTGTGTGGATATACACTGACATGAGGTTCTCTTCCTAGGTGTAACAGACACTGTGTGGATATACACTGACATGAGGTTCTCTTCCTAGGTGTAACTACACTGTGTGGATATCCACTGACATGAGGTTCTCTTCCTAGGTGTAACAGACACTGTGTGGATATACACTGACATGAGGTTCTCTTCCTAGGTGTAACTACACTGTGTGGATATACACTGACATGAGGTTATCTTCCTAGGTGTAACAGACACTGTGTGGATATACACTGACATGAGGTTCTCTTCCTAGGTGTAACTACACTGTGTGGATATCCACTGACATGAGGTTCTCTTCCTAGGTGTAACTACACTGTGTGGATATACACTGACATGAGGTTCTCTTCCTAGGTGTAACTACACTGTGTGGATATACACTGACATGAGGTTCTCTTCCTAGGTGTAACAGACACTGTGTGGATATACACTGACATGAGGTTCTCTTCCTAGGTGTAACTACACTGTGTGGATATCCACTGACATTAGGTTCTCTTCCTAGGTGTAACTACACTGTGTGGATATCCACTGACATTAGGTTCTCTTCCTAGGTGTAACTACACTGTGTGGATATACACTGACATGAGGTTCTCTTCCTAGGTGTAACTACACTGTGTGGATATCCACTGACATTAGGTTCTCTTCCTAGGTGTAACTACACTGTGTGGATATACACTGACATGAGGTTCTCTTCCTAGGTGTAACTACACTGTGTGGATATACACTGACATGAGGTTATCTTCCTAGGTGTAACTACACTGTGTGGATATACACTGACATGAGGTTCTCTTCCTAGGTGTAACAGACACTGTGTGGATATACACTGACATGAGGTTCTCTTCCTAGGTGTAACTACACTGTGTGGATATACACTGACATGAGGTTATCTTCCTAGGTGTAACTACACTGTGTGGATATACACTGACATGAGGTTCTCTTCCTAGGTGTAACAGACACTGTGTGGATATACACTGACATGAGGTTATCTTCCTAGGTGTAACTACACTGTGTGGATATACACTGACATGAGGTTCTCTTCCTAGGTGTAACTACACTGTGTGGATATCCACTGACATGAGGTTCTCTTCCTAGGTGTAACAGACACTGTGTGGATATACACTGACATGAGGTTCTCTTCCTAGGTGTAACTACACTGTGTGGATATCCACTGACATGAGGTTCTCTTCCTAGGTGTAACAGACACTGTGTGGATATACACTGACATGAGGTTCTCTTCCTAGGTGTAACTACACTGTGTGGATATCCACTGACATGAGGTTCTCTTCCTAGGTGTAACAGACACTGTGTGGATATCCACTGACATGAGGTTCTCTTCCTAGGTGTAACTACACTGTGTGGATATACACTGACATGAGGTTATCTTCCTAGGTGTAACAGACACTGTGTGGATATACACTGACATGAGGTTCTCTTCCTAGGTGTAACTACACTGTGTGGATATCCACTGACATGAGGTTCTCTTCCTAGGTGTAACTACACTGTGTGGATATACACTGACATGAGGTTCTCTTCCTAGGTGTAACTACACTGTGTGGATATACACTGACATGAGGTTCTCTTCCTAGGTGTAACTACACTGTGTGGATATACACTGACATGAGGTTCTCTTCCTAGGTGTAACTACACTGTGTGGATATACACTGACATGAGGTTCTCTTCCTAGGTGTAACTACACTGTGTGGATATCCACTGACATGAGGTTCTCTTCCTAGGTGTAACTACACTGTGTGGATATACACTGACATGAGGTTATCTTCCTAGGTGTAACTACACTGTGTGGATATACACTGACATGAGGTTCTCTTCCTAGGTGTAACAGACACTGTGTGGATATACACTGACATGAGGTTATCTTCCTAGGTGTAACTACACTGTGTGGATATACACTGACATGAGGTTCTCTTCCTAGGTGTAACTACACTGTGTGGATATACACTGACATGAGGTTCTCTTCCTAGGTGTAACTACACTGTGTGGATATACACTGACATGAGGTTCTCTTCCTAGGTGTAACTACACTGTGTGGATATACACTGACATGAGGTTCTCTTCCTAGGTGTAACTACACTGTGTGGATATACACTGACATGAGGTTCTCTTCCTAGGTGTAACTACACTGTGTGGATATACACTGACATGAGGTTATCTTCCTAGGTGTAACTACACTGTGTGGATATACACTGACATGAGGTTCTCTTCCTAGGTGTAACAGACACTGTGTGGATATACACTGACATGAGGTTATCTTCCTAGGTGTAACAGACACTGTGTGGATATCCACTGACATGAGGTTATCTTCCTAGGTGTAACTACACTGTGTGGATATCCACTGACATGAGGTTATCTTCCTAGGTGTAACAGACACTGTGTGGATATCCACTGACATGAGGTTCTCTTCCTAGGTGTAACTACACTGTGTGGATATACACTGACATGAGGTTATCTTCCTAGGTGTAACTACACTGTGTGGATATACACTGACATGAGGTTCTCTTCCTAGGTGTAACAGACACTGTGTGGATATACACTGACATGAGGTTCTCTTCCTAGGTGTAACAGACACTGTGTGGATATACACTGACATGAGGTTCTCTTCCTAGGTGTAACTACACTGTGTGGATATCCACTGACATGAGGTTCTCTTCCTAGGTGTAACAGACACTGTGTGGATATCCACTGACATGAGGTTCTCTTCCTAGGTGTAACTACACTGTGTGGATATCCACTGACATGAGGTTCTCTTCCTAGGTGTAACTACACTGTGTGGATATCCACTGACATGAGGTTCTCTTCCTAGGTGTAACTACACTGTGTGGATATACACTGACATGAGGTTCTCTTCCTAGGTGTAACAGACACTGTGTGGATATACACTGACATGAGGTTATCTTCCTAGGTGTAACTACACTGTGTGGATATACACTGACATGAGGTTATCTTCCTAGGTGTAACAGACACTGTGTGGATATACACTGACATGAGGTTCTCTTCCTAGGTGTAACTACACTGTGTGGATATCCACTGACATGAGGTTATCTTCCTAGGTGTAACAGACACTGTGTGGATATACACTGACATGAGGTTCTCTTCCTAGGTGTAACTACACTGTGTGGATATACACTGACATGAGGTTATCTTCCTAGGTGTAACAGACACTGTGTGGATATACACTGACATGAGGTTCTCTTCCTAGGTGTAACTACACTGTGTGGATATACACTGACATGAGGTTCTCTTCCTAGGTGTAACTACACTGTGTGGATATACACTGACATGAGGTTCTCTTCCTAGGTGTAACTACACTGTGTGGATATACACTGACATGAGGTTCTCTTCCTAGGTGTAACTACACTGTGTGGATATACACTGACATGAGGTTCTCTTCCTAGGTGTAACTACACTGTGTGGATATACACTGACATGAGGTTCTCTTCCTAGGTGTAACGGACCCCTGCAGAGGACCGCACACAAAGTTATGAGACATGATGATATTTGAGGACATGACATAAAGTTTAGACCTCCAAGCAGAAGAGGAGCCATGTTTTCACTTGATATTCAACAGAATCAGTGTCTGTCTGTCTTTAGCCAAGCCGCCACTGCCTGCAGTACCTCTTTCACTCACTAGTATGCATTACTACACACACACACACACACACACACTGCCAAAACAGCTTTTTACGGCACGAGTCAATTTTGTGTGTATTTACGGGCGGTCGGGACACGAAGACAGCGTGATCATTAGGGCTGTGGCGATTCACTTATCTCCCGATTCGATACTATCACGATTCTTGGGTGCCGATTCGATTTATATTGCGATTCTTAAGTATTGCGATTCTACGATTATTGCGATTCGATATTACGATTTATTGCGATTTTTGTTTATTTTTTTCTTTTATTTTTTCAGTTTGTTTGCTTTTTTACACTAGATTAGAACATGGGAAAAGTTGAATCATACACTAGAGACTGTATATTATATATCATGAGTAGGGCTGGGCGATATAGTTAAAAACAGGGGCGGACTGGGATCATAATTCAGGCCGGGCATTAGATACCAAGCAGGCCAGGCCGATATGGGCCAACGCGCGTGAAATTTGGGCCGTTTGAAGCCAGATTTGGGCCGTTTGAAGTCCAATTTTACAATGAGATGCACCCACTTTAACCCTGAAGTGTAATTATTACTTCAGACTAACTAATAAAGTAATAAAACCACTAGTAAACCAGTAGGCGGCGCCTGGCCTGCTGTTCAGTGAGTGGCCTGACTGCAAGCACCCAAAAAACAAACAAAAAAAACATTTTTTTTTTTTTTTTTTTTTAAATTTGCGATTATCGATTCTGGAATAAAAGATCGATCCAAAAAATCGTGACATTAAAAATCGCAATACTTAGGTGAATCGATTTTTTCCCCCACCCCTAGTGATCATGTAATGCTGTGTGTGTGTGTATGTGTGTGTGTGTGTGTGTGTGTATGTGTGTGTGTGTGTGTGTGTGTGTGTGTTCCCTCTAGGCTCTGGCTTGTTTCCTGTGATAGGCAGTTGACAGTGTGGTAAAGCTGTCCGGTCCTGATCCCCGTGAACTCTCATTCGGTTTCGTTTGACGGACCCGTCTGGCCTCCAGCCCGCACCACACAGCCATTTCCACTCATTAGAAATTCCACTCACCCAGGCAAATCAAGGACCTGCCTCGTAATTGACAACGTAACCGGGCCAGCCAATCAGGGAAGCCGCTAGCAAAACAATATTGGCGGTTCCTTAGGCCAGTGGTTCTCAAATGGGGGTCCGCGGACCCCCAGGGGTCCGTGGCACTTTGCCAGGGGGCCCGCGGAAAGTTTTCAGGTTAAAAAAAATAAAAAATAAAAAATAAAATATTAAAAAATAAAATGCTACATGTTACTTATTCCTTCTCAAACTACTTCCTACATGGTGCTAGTCTATCAAAATATCTTGGCTGTCATTGATTGTGTTGCATAGTGGTTTTCTGTACTGTTGACAAATTTCGATATTGTAAGTCGCTTTGGACAAAACAAAAGCGTCTGCTAAATGACGTAATGTAAATGTAATGTAATAAAATATCTATATATATTTTTTTTTTTGCAAAATCTTCATAGTTCAACGAAAATAGTTTATGCTTTAAATCTAAAATGGTTCATGGATTATATTCTAATAACAAACCTATCAAATTAAAAGTCAAGCACGTTACCGTGGAAACAATTAAGCTTAGCCCAAAATCACAAATCAGAATGAGGGGGTCCCCGGTATATTTTCTATCTTGTAAGGGGTCCTTGGCTGAAAAACATTTGAGAACCTCTGCCCTAGGCAACGAGTGGCAACGTTAACAGCCGTAAATGGCGGAAATCGAATTTATGCCGTTCTTTCGAGTGGATTTGGCTACGCTGATTGGCTGAAGGAGTTGTCTATCAAGGCAAGTGCACTCCTCATCACTGAAGTCAATGTGAGCAGCTGGAAGTCCACACTGAATACGCACAGCGTAACAGAATGTGACTCATGTTGTTATCAGGCGAGGCAGTTACCACATCAAACAAAGATATTCTAAAGCTACACCGTGAGACTAAAGTCTCAGAGCAGACACATACAAACAAACTCAACATGCACACATGTGCACATTTATCAACTTTCAATCTGTTTATTTGTCCTGGGACACAGTCGCATCGCATCACCTCAAGGTGACCAGACTGTCCACTTGTTGGCACCAATGTCAACTGACTATGAGAGGTCACCAGGAACAACTGACCTCCTGCTGAAAGAGTCAGGAGTCCATTCATCTCTATGAGAGGTCACCAGCAACAACTGACCTGCTGAAAGAGTCAGGAGTCCATTCATCTCTATGAGAGGTCACCAGCAACAACTGACCTCCTGCTGAAAGAGTCAGGAGTCCATTCATCTCTATGAGAGGTCACCAGCAACAACTGACCTCCTGCTGAAAGAGTCAGGAGTCCATTCATCTCTATGAGAGGTCACCAGCAACAACTGACCTCCTGCTGAAAGAGTCAGGAGTCCATTCATCTCTATGAGAGGTCACCAGCAACAACTGACCTGCTGAAAGAGTCAGGAGTCCATTCATCTCTATGAGAGGTCACCAGCAACAACTGACCTCCTGCTGAAAGAGTCAGGAGTCCATTCATCTCTATGAGAGGTCACCAGCAACAACTGACCTCCTGCTGAAAGAGTCAGGAGTCCATTCATCTCTATGAGAGGTCACCAGCAACAACTGACCTGCTGAAAGAGTCAGGAGTCCATTCATCTCTATGAGAGGTCACCAGCAACAACTGACCTCCTGCTGAAAGAGTCAGGAGTCCATTCATCTCTATGAGAGGTCACCAGCAACAACTGACCTGCTGAAAGAGTCAGGAGTCCATTCATCTCTATGAGAGGTCACCAGCAACAACTGACCTGCTGAAAGAGTCAGGAGTCCATTCATCTCTATGAGAGGTCACCAGCAACAACTGACCTCCTGCTGAAAGAGTCAGGAGTCCATTCATCTCTATGAGAGGTCACCAGCAACAACTGACCTGCTGAAAGAGTCAGGAGTCCATTCATCTCTATGAGAGGTCACCAGCAACAACTGACCTGCTGAAAGAGTCAGGAGTCCATTCATCTCTATGAGAGGTCACCAGCAACAACTGACCTGCTGAAAGAGTCAGGAGTCCATTCATCTCTATGAGAGGTCACCAGGAACAACTGACCTGCTGAAAGAGTCAGGAGTCCATTCATCTCTATGAGAGGTCACCAGGAACAACTGACCTCCTGCTGAAAGAGTCAGGAGTTCATTCATCTCTATGAGAGGTCACCAGCAACAACTGACCTCCTGCTGAAAGAGTCAGGAGTCCATTCATCTCTATGAGAGGTCACCAGCAACAACTGACCTCCTGCTGAAAGAGTCAGGAGTTCATTCATCTCTATGAGAGGTCACCAGGAAGAAGTTGAGGGTTTTCCATAGCTGCTTTCACACCGGTCTTGAAAGCCATAAAATGCACGGAAAATGAGATCCGCACTTCCGATGTGAAAGTTGTGAACGCGCGTTGGTGGGTAATTGTTGTACGCCTTTTGTTCTGCCAGTGGACCTAGTCACAGCACCGGGTTACCCTTCAACCCACCTCCACCTGAAAGCGTAGGAGCGGCAAGCCGGAACAGTGCGAATGGTCAGCTCATTCATAAAAAAAAATACAGGGGAAATCACCTCATGCAGCAAGAAAGACAGTGAAAGTAAAAAAAAGTAGCCTATATACAATCATGACTGCAGGGACGCCAGGAGGAATGCTCCGTGCCTGTTAAGTAGGTTAGGCTTTATGCTCAAACGATGTTGACATTAGTAGGTAAAATTAACGGATATAATAATTAGGGGTGGGGGAAAAAATCGATTCACCTAACTATTGCGATTTTTAATGTCACGATTTTTTTAATCAATCTTTTATTCCAGAATCGATAATCGCAAAAAAAAAAAAAAAAAAAAAAAAAATTACTTTATTAGTTAGTCTGAAGTAATAATTACACTTCAGGGTTAAAGTGGGTGCATCTCATTGTAAAATTGGACTTCAAATGGCCCAAATCTGGCTTCAAATGGCCCAAATTGGGCTTCAAACAGCCCAAATTTCACGCGCGTCGGCCCATATCGGCCTGGCCTGCTTGGTATCTAATGCCCGGCCTGAATTATGATCCCAGTCCGCCCCTGTTTTTAACTATATCGCCCAGCCCTACTCATGATATATAATATACAGTCTCTAGTGTATGATTCAACTTTTCCCATGTTCTAATCTAGTGTAAAAAAGCAAACAAACTGAAAAAATAAAATAAAAAAATAAACAAATCGCAATAAATCGTAATATCGAATCGCAATAATCGTAGAATCGCAATACTTAAGAATCGCAATATAAATCGAATCGGCACCCAAGAATCGTGATAGTATCGAATCGGGAGATAAGTGAATCGCCACAGCCCTAATAATAATAAGCTTCAGAGGACTATAGCTGTCTGTGGCGAGTTGGTCTGAGAATATTCCCTCTGGAAACCAGCTCCAGAACTGCAATCTGTTAGTCATGTGCATTTATAACCTATACTATTCTCCCGACGACGAGTAACGTTATGCAGACTGCAGCCGTTTGATATGCGGGCGTCGTCTTTCAGAACGGACGCTAATTAGGCTACTTCATGGGAATAATTTGCTTTACAAAAAAGCTGGAACCAAAAGACAAGAATTAGCCTAGTAGCCCACCTAATAGGCTACATGATGGTGTGTCTGTGATCCATAAAGTCGATCAGATGAATATTGAAAGCCTTGTTACCATGCTGCATGTGGACAACACTTTCGTGTTTTATCACTTTGATCCTTAACGACCACAGCACGTTGGCTGGCGTACATCGGCGATGTTTGGTTGTTGAATGAATTCGTTCATCATACAGTAGCCTAGGCTACACTAACCTATGAAAATATTAATTTGGGCTAGGAGGAGCTGGGTGGAAATGCCTCTGGTCATCTTTCAATCCGGGAGCGGTGGCTGTCACCTGAAAGCACACCCCAATAGGGCTGTCACTTTTTCCCAAAATAAAGTTTGAACGAACTTTAATTGCCCGAAATTCGTTCGAATATATTCGAAGTTTTTTGGTTAATAAAAAAAAAAAAAAAAAAAAAAAATCAGTCCAGGCCACCGGGCATCAGCCCGACGTGTTAGCTTGGACGCTCACAGTCACAACACTGCCTCACAAACTTGGCTGCATCCAACTCGAGACAACTTTTCAGACCCTGTTGACAATCTTTCTCAGAAGAGACTAACGCGACAAATCTGGAGACTTTTTCTGACATGGGATTAACATTACCAGCAAGCAGCAGTTGGTTAATTTTGGTTCATAAAAAAAAAAAAAAAAAAAAAATTCGAACAGTCAATTTACATATCGAACACGAACCCCTCCCCCACATTCGAAGTTGCATTCGAATTTCGAATGAAAAGTGACAGCCCTACACCCCAAGAGGGGAATGTGGCAGTGCTGCTTGGCTGTGTGTGAAAGCAATTTCTGTGGCGAGGCTGCCGGCTTTGCGGGCCTTCTGAACTGCAATTTTGCGCGATCTGTGTGTGAAAGTGGCTCATGACTTTTCCATGTCAGAGTGCACACACACCACGTGAGTGTGTGTTGCACAAGAGTGTGAGAAACACAAGAATGACATAAGAATGGAAAAGGGAAGTCCACTGTAGCTCATGAAAACAGAGCAACATCTAGATGGAAAAACAAAACAAAGCTTTTTAAAAGTGAGTGGCATTTCTTCCCTGTATTTCATCTGAAACGCACATGCTGACATTACTAGTAATATTGTATATATAATATAACGAAACACAAATGTGAGTCAGTTGACGTGAGCGGATGGTTTACCAGGCTGGAGGTAACACAGGTGCAAACAAAACATTACTGAGGATGGTTTACCAGGCTGGAGGTAACACTAGGGCTGCACAATTAATCGTATTTTCATCGTCATCGCAATATGAACATGCGCAATAAACACACCGCAAAGACTGCCTGAAATGCAATGAATAACAAAAGTGGTTTTATTTACATGTCATGCATTCCCACTCAGCATCCGATCATTTTGTCTTGTGTTGTAAATCCAGCGTACACCTTTCCCTTGCAACAGTGCGCTCCGCCCCTCTGCCAAAGCCCAAACACGCTGTGTGTAGTTTCAGCTAGTGTCAGTGTGTATTTCATTTCTTTATTCAGTGGGTATAGGGCAGGCTATGTTTGGGGTCTATGTTAGCATTATTAAAGCAGAAAGACATAGGAACTGTATAGCTAATATGCATACTTTAATATTTGTTTATTTATCGCAAGTCATATCGTCATCGCTATATTGAACAATGTTATCGCACATCGCAGATTTTCCTCATATCGTGCAGGCCTAGTTAACACGGGTGCAAACAAAACATTACTGAGGGTTTCCAACTTCCAATCCATTTAGTGTTCCAGTGCTGGGGCCCTCATTAAATGTTTTGGTTGCACCTGTGTTCAACTCTGCCTTTGAGACACAAAATGACTCCTGTGAAAAGGGCCCATAACTGTCAAACTAATTAATGCTTGCAAAATGGTTTCCAGTTTTCTTACGTGTGTGAGATTATGTGCAAAATAAATCAGCATTGTTTTGCAGTGGAGCCTCCCTTTAAAGTCGAACTGAACCTGAACGTCACGTGCATATGAGTCAGTTTCAGACTGAAAACATAGTTTGCCTAAGATGACAGGTTGAGAGGCGGGTCATAGTATCATGTCGATGATTTTATTTGACAATTCTGGGGACTGGATTGGGCTTTGGCCAATCCTGGCGTGTTCCGCCTCCAAATCAAGTGGGATTCAGTGTGTTGTGGCGCTCCCCTCGGGAAGAGCCTGGTGACGTGAGGTTAGTGGCTGAGTGGAGCTCAGCGAGCCGCAGGCAACCAGCTGCCTTCGTGTTGCCGAGCGGAGAGTGCAGCACGTCGGCCTGGAATCTCCGAAGTGCAACCCTGCCCTGACAACCAAGCTCTCGGATGCGCGCGCCATTATCGCTGCTGTAACGATACGATATCCCTGGAATGCGCGTTTTAACGAGCCAGTTACATTTCTATGCATTCTTAGAGATTATAGTTTTTGTTTATGTTTCTAACAATTGGCCAAGTTAGTACCGGTAGTTAGTTTATGGGATAGGAATTCTGCCAGATGACAGGCACTAGGTGCCATTTTCTACTTCATTTGGAAGAGAAAATTATCCTGAAATGAAGATTTGATTGACAGCTGCATGTGGTGATATGATTGGTTGAAATGGGGTAGAAATTTGATAGTACTAGGTGACGTCAGCAAACTGTACATTACTGTTATCAATGAAATCTTGAAAAATGAACTTTTGATGTGAAAAAGTGTGAAAAACTAAAGAAATTAGATTGTTGTGATTTTGTTTGCATACATTATTAAATAGGTGCACTGCATACCCAGGTATTTTAACTAAAAGAAAAGAAAAGTCATTTTTGGGATCAGCTTGACGTTAAGTCCTGCTGTGCTGAGTGTTATCATCAGCACAGTGAGGAGGGTCATCACTTGACTAAAACCTACTTACTTACACGCCTGCTTTACCTCTCTATTCCCATCCATAGTGGTTAAGGACACACCTGCTTTACCTCTCTATTCCCAGGGGGAGGAGGAAGTAATTGTAAGTGACTAATCATGAGAGGCGGCCCAACACTTTAAACTGGCTCATCTATTCATCTATTGACCCAGCCAGCGTATTCGCTCTCTCTCTCTCATTAATCATCACACACACACACACACACTCTGTGAGATCAATGCATTGCTGCTCTTAGAAAACACACACACGGTCAACATCTCCTCTGTCTTCAGAGGGTGTTTGTCAAATTCACACTTATTCTTAATAGTTGACTTTCCTCATTGAGCAGCAGATCAAATGTTTGTTTAGAAAGCGAGATGCCTGCTCCACACGCCACAGCCAGGACATCCATCACACCACAGCCAGGACATCCATCACACCACAGCCAGGACATCCATCACGTTTGGCCAGAAGGTAAATAAGAGGTGGAGTGCTCACTGCTCATTTAGAAAGAAAGAGAAAAGAGAGAAGGTTGATCATTTGAGAAAGACAAAGCGTTGTGGGCTTTTGATGCTTATCTGCAGCCTATTCACAACTCAAGAGGCAACAAATGTTACACAAGGTCCCCTGGCCCCACACACACACACACACACACACACACACACACACACACACACACACACACACACACACACACACACACACACACACACACACACACACACACACACACACACACACACACGTCAAGGCCTTGTTGACCCTCCTCCACCAAGGTTATTACAGTTAACTAAAACTAAACCAAAAAAAAACTAGCCATGACATTTTAGTCACTGAAACTAAAATAAAAACTAGAAAACTAACTGAAACGATATTGTGTACTTACAAAACTAACTAGAAATAAAATAAAGTACAAAACTGTAATAACTGCCCCGGCTAGGACGGCTGGACATCTTTTCTGTGGAGAAGCTGCAAGCTGCTTGTTTTTTTCCGGTCACGGTGACGTCACGTTTTCCCTGGATGATGGGTCCTGTGCATGTGCATCAAAGACAGGACGGAGACGCCTGGAGGCCAGGCCTGCCAGTGAGGCCATCGCAGGCAGCAGCTTCGCCGAAACAAAACAAAGTTTTTTTCTTTTTTTCAGCTAAAAAGAAACGTGCGATGACGTCGATTACCAAATACGTCGGCGACGATTTTGGTCATCGACATCATCACGACTAGTCGACTAATCGTGGCAGCCCTACTCGTGTTGCTGACGGGAATACTGGAAACCTCATTTTACTCCGCAGTTTGCACTCTCTACTTACTACATTTAAAAATGTGTTTGATGCCTGAGAAGACTGAAACTATTTATTTTTGTTGATATTTTGGTTGCATACATAGTGGAATAGTTTTTGGTTCCATTTCCATTCCACGTAGTAGTGCCCTAATTTTATGTTGCATTATTCATTCAATGGATAGTATATATTTCATTGCACTATATGTTTTCAATTTCAATGTGTACTATTTTGCAGTTTTGCAATTTGCACTATATTACATTTATTACATGCAAGTACATTGATGCCAGAAATAAATATGCTGCTACATGCTCTAAACTTTAAAGTTCATGAAAATATTATTTTTGAGTGAATTATCATCTTAATTGTCTTGATTTTTAGTTGGCACATGCTTAAAACAACTTGAAGCTAAATTTAGAAGCTGATGATAGCTAAATCACAGCGATTGAGTAATTGTGCGATAAGCTGCAATTTATGATCCGATTAGTCGTCGACTAATCGTTGAAATAATCGGTGACTAGTCGACTATCAAAATAATGGTTTGTGGCAGCCCTACTTTGTAGCTCTCCTTAAACGGGGTATAGCAGTGGTCCAGGATGCTTTCTCCACATGTGGGGAGGTGGATATGCTGTTTAAATTCCGGCAAGCCCCGGGAGAGTTTAGCCTTGTTCAAATCCCCGAGGATGATGAAAGCAGCTCCCGGATGGCGATGTTGATGTCTGCTATGGCAGTATCTGTGTTGGCTTGTGGGGGAATATATCTGTTGCTCCGGAGAATCTCAGCTGGAAACTCCTGTTTGGTCTCAATCGACGCACAAACATAAGGTAGGCCTGACTGATGTCTAATCTCTAAAAGTGTGTGGAAATCATAAGTAATCAGACTCTAGGTTTGATCAACAGAAACACAGATGAAACAATTAGCGGTCTGTAACCCGGTTGCTCCACACGAGCACTAAGCTGTTTTTAGTGATAGTGATGAAGTGATAGTGATATAGTGATAAAGTGATAGTGATAAAGTGATAGTGATAAAGTGATAGTGATAAAGCGATAGTGATACAGCGATAGTGATAAAGCGATAGTGATAAAGCGATAGTGATAAAGCGATAGCGATATGGTGATAGTGATAGAGTGATACAGTGATAGTGATGAAGTGATAGTGATATAGTGATATAGCGATGAAGTGATATAGTGATAAAGCGCTAGTGATAAAGCGATAGTGATAAAGTGATAAAGCGATAGTGATAAAGCGATAGTGATAAAGCGATAGTGATAAAGCGATAGTGATAAAGCGATATAGTGACAGTGATAAAGTGATAGTGATATAGTGATAAAGTGATAGTGATATAGTGATAAAGTGATAGAGTGATAGTGATAGAGTGATAAAGTGATAGTGGTAGTGATAGTGATAAAGTGATATAGTGATAGTGATAGAGTGATAGTGATAAAGTGATAGTGATATAGTGATAGTGATATGGTGATGATAGTGATATAGTGATAGTGATATAGTGATAGTGATATTGATATAGTTATAGTGATATAGTGATAGTGATAGTGATATAGTGATATGGTGATAGTGATAGTGATATAGCGATAGTGATATAGCGATAGTGATAAAGCGATAGTGATAAAGCAATAGTGATAAAGCGATAGTGATAAAGCGATAGAGATAAAGCGCTAGAGATAAAGTGCTAGTGATATAGTGATAGTGATATAGTGATAGTGATATAGTGATAGTGATATAGTGATAGTGATATGGTGATAGTGGTATGGCGATAGTGATATAGCGATAGTGATAAAGCGATAGTGATAGCGATAGTGATATAGTGATATAGATATAGTGATAGCGATATAGTGATAGCGATATAGTGATAGCGATATAGTGATAGCGATAGCGATATAGTGATAGCGATATAGTGATAGCGATAAAGTGATAGTGATATAGTGATATAGTGACAGTAATAAAGTGATAGTGATATAGCGATAGTGATAAAGTGATAGTGATAAAGTGGTAGTGATAAAGTGATAGTGATATAGTGATAGTGATATAGTGATAGTGATATAGTGATAGTGATATAGTGATAATGATAAAGTGATAATGATAAAGTGATAATGATAAAGTGATAGTGATAAAGTGATAGTGATATAGTGATATAGTGATATAGTGATAAAGTGGTAGTGATAAAGTGATAAAGTGATAGTGATATAGTGATAGTGATATAATGATAGTGATATAGTGATAGTGATAAAGTGATAGTGATAAAGTGATAGTGATATAATGATAGTGATATAGTGATAGTGATAAAGCGATAGTGATAAAGTGATAGTGATAAAGTGATAATGATAAAGTGATAACGATGAAGTGATAGTGATATAGTGATAGTGATATAGTGATAGTGATACAGTGATAGTGATAAAGTGATAGTGATAAAGTGATAGTGATATAGTGATATAGTGATAATGATAAAGTGATAGTGATATAGTGATATAGATATAGTGATAGCGATATAGTGATAGCGATATAGTGATAGCGATATAGTGATAGCGATATAGTGATAGCGATATAGTGATAGCGATATAGTGATAGCGATAAAGTGATAGTGATATAGTGATATAGTGACAGTAATAAAGTGATAGTGATATAGCGATAGTGATAAAGTGATAGTGATAAAGTGGTAGTGATAAAGTGATAGTGATATAGTGATAGTGATATAGTGATAGTGATATAGTGATAGTGATATAGTGATAATGATAAAGTGATAATGATAAAGTGATAATGATAAAGTGATAGTGATAAAGTGATAGTGATATAGTGATATAGTGATATAGTGATAAAGTGGTAGTGATAAAGTGATAAAGTGATAGTGATATAGTGATAGTGATATAATGATAGTGATATAGTGATAGTGATAAAGTGATAGTGATAAAGTGATAGTGATATAATGATAGTGATATAGTGATAGTGATAAAGCGATAGTGATAAAGTGATAGTGATAAAGTGATAATGATAAAGTGATAACGATGAAGTGATAGTGATATAGTGATAGTGATATAGTGATAGTGATACAGTGATAGTGATAAAGTGATAGTGATAAAGTGATAGTGATATAGTGATATAGTGATAATGATAAAGTGATAGTGATATAGTGATAAAGTGATAGTGATAGTGATAAAGTGATATAGTGATAGTAATAAAGTGATAGTGATATAGTGATAGTGATAAAGTGATAGTGATATAGTGATAGTGATAAAGTGATAGTGATAGAGTGATAGTGATATAGTGATAGTGATACAGTGAGTGATATAGTGATAGTGATAAAGTGATATAGTGATAGTGATATAGTGATAGTGATATAGTGATAGTGATATAGTGATGGTGATATAGTGATGGTGATATAGTGATAGTGATAAAGTGATAGTGATATAGTGAGTGATATAGTGATAGTGATATAGTGATAGTGATAAAGTGATAGTGATAAAGTGATAGTGATAAAGTGATAGTGATATAGTGATAGTGATATAGTGATAGTGATATAGTGATAGTGATAAAGTGATAGAGCGATAGTGATATAGTGATAGTGATATAGTGAGTGATATAGTGATAGTGATAAAGTGATAGTGATAAAGTGATAGTGATATAGTGATATAGTGATAGTGATGGTGATATAGTGATAGTGATAAAGTGATAGTGATATAGTGATAGTGATATAGTGATAGTGATAAAGTGATAGTGATATAGTGATAGCGATATAGTGATAGTGATATAGTGATATAGTGATAAAGTGATAGTGATATAGTGATAGTGATAAAGTGATAGTGAGGACAAATGCAGGGAAACTTCCACTGTGGCTCAATGGGAGCAAACATCAAACACACGGGGCGGCAGCTCGACTATATAAAGCCAGATTAGCACAGCAAGGAGAGCAGCAGGCTAATAACACCAGGTTACAAATTAGCTTGTGTCACAGCAAGACCGATACACACACACACACACACACTATTACGTCCACACTTCCCCCTCCTCTTTCACTTCCTTATAGCTTTGCTCATAAAGTCTCAGGTCGTCATTAGAAGATGATCGCAGTCCTAGACATAAAGCACGAGTCCCTGCTGTCAGGAAGTAGTCCAGAGCGTACCTCCCCAGGCGTGAAATAGCCTCAGCCCATCACCACAGAGGGCCCTCTCAGGTAAAAGCCCAAATCACTGCCTACAACCACCAAGCCCAGGTCAGCTCAGGTGAGGTGATACAACATGGGATCACACCAATAATACTGACTTTTTATTGTTGTTGGCAAGTGTCAGAAAGACACACACACACACGCACGCACACACGGGCGCGCGCACACACACACACACACATCAGTGTGAAGACACATGGGCCGTCGTGTGACCGGCCACCTTATCTTTCACCTTCGACTGACCGCTGAACGTAGTCCACACACACACATGCACACACACACATGCACAAACACACATGCATGCACAAACACACATGCATGCACAAACACACATGCATGCACAAACACACATGCACAAACACACACACATGCACAAACACACATGCACAAACACAAACACACAAACACATGCACAAACACACAGGCACACACACACAGTGACAGACACAGCAGTCTGTGAGACTACAACAGTCTCAAACGGATCCAAAGGAATCCGCCAGTTACAAATGAGGATATACAACTGGTGACAGACAGATACAAATCACTCTGCATTTATTTGTGCAGAGTGTGTTTTACAAGTTGTGAATAGATGAGACTGTATTTACCAGCACCATAGCTCTCACTCTCACACACACACACACACACACACACACACACACACGATTACCCCCGGCAGAGTCACAAGGCTAGGTAATAACAATAACAAGCCATGAAAGGCAGTGGGCCAGAACATCGTAACAATCTGCTGTCTGTACAGCAGGGACGGGAGGAGAGGACGGGAGGAGAGGAGAGGAGGGGACAGGATGAGAGGAGGGGACAGGGACGGGAGGAGGGGACAGGGATGGGATGAGAGGAGAGGAGGGGACAGGATGAGAGGAGGGGACGGGATCAGAGGAGAGGAGGGGACAGGATGAGAGGAGGGGACAGGGACAGGAGGAGGGGACAGGGACGGGATGAGAGGAGAGGAGGGGACAGGATCAGAGGAGAGGAGGGGACAGGGATGGGAGGAGGGGACAGGGACGGGAGGAGGGAACAGAGATGGGATGAGAGGAGAGGAGGGGACAGGATCAGAGGAGAGGAGAGGAGGGGACAGGGATGGGAGGAGAGGAGGGGACAGGATGAGAGGAGAGGAGGGGACAGGATGAGAGGAGAGGAGGGGACAGGATGAGAGGAGGGGACAGAAAACTCAGCCAATGAAAACTCCTGAATGAGGTTTTAGTTTGAAATAAGTGACGGCTCCACTCCTCTGTTCTGATTAGCTGAGTCACCTTTGAAGGTGTCATAAAATACCTGATAAACATTCACCTTTGAGCACATAACCAACATGCACTTATAATTTAATGATACATAATAGTATCATACATAAACATGGGATAACATGGAAGCTCATTTATGTATTGATATATCATCTCTAGTGTTGATAGAGTTGAGCCCTGAACACACGGCTGTGCAAAATCAACGATATACGATATGTGATATTGTGATATTTTGCTGAAATATCGATACAGTATTGCAGAAAATATATGGCCATATATCGATTATATTGCACAGCAATTGCGTCAGTCTAGTGAGAACAACAATAACACTTCCGGTCTGTCTTTTTCCAAAATAAAAGAATGATTCTGCAATCTGCACTTAAGTTTAAAGCACACAGAAGCAATTGAAATGGGTTTATTTTGATCACTGTACATTGTGTTTGAATTTGCGCGCATTATAAATGCTGATATCAATTTGCAGGAGTTCTCATGCACTGATTCGCTTAAGCTGACCAGCAGCCAATCAGAGTGATTTCTGTCAATGACGGCGATTGAACAAGGCCGACTCGAGCCAACGGTGCAGGACCACAAAGACTAGTGCCACAGATGCTCACTGACCATCTGATGTAGATGTCAGCTCAATGTGTCTGGAGCTTTAGACCAAACTCTCCATTGAAACACATGATCATATTAACAAACAACAACAAATTACCCAGTGTTGTATTGATCAAATATACATAAATATATCATGTAATAATTACACATACATACTGGATGTAACCAAACTGTTATCATATCCATCATATCAGAGCTGGATGACCCCGACTGGACAATATCTGACTTTTTAAAAAAAAGGTCAATATTGGCGCTATATATCAACTATATCAGTCCTAATGGACAATATGATTTGTATATCAGCTACATGATACATCAGTCTTCTTCATGGACCATATAAATGGTATGCACATTTCTCTAAGCAGCCTCACACAGCTAAAGTACAGTGACTTCTTTCAGCAGCCAGTGCCCACAACAAACCCACACAAGCAGCCAGCCTGCCAACATGACACAAAGACACCATGTTACTACAGCCCACGGCGGGCAGAGAGAGAGAGAGAGAGAGAGAGAGAGAGAGAGAGAGAGAGAGAGAGAGAGAGAGAGAGAGAGAGAGAGAGAGAGAGAGAGAGAGAGAGAGAGAGAGAGAGAGAGAGAGAGAGAGAGAGAGAGATCTCCTCTGTCTCACCACGGTTTATTCTCATCATGTGGATATATTTATTTATATTGTTTTTCTTTGAACCAATTCAGATGTTTTGGCAATATGGTTCATCTAACACTCATAGTCAATAAAGCATTAGATTGAGTCATGTAGCAGGAGGGTTATGCGGAGGGGAGAGCGAGGAGAGAGGAAGGAGAGAGGAGAGAGAGAGACTTTCTGAAGAGAGAGGGCTGCTCGCACGCCCCTTTCAGAGCCGAGCACGAGACCTCGGCCAGGGTGACGGAGCGTCCAGCGCTGAATCAGCGGGTCACATATTGTGTAATCTCTCTCTCTCTCCCTCTCTCTCTCTCTCTTCCTCTCTCTCTCTCTCAGATTAACAGCACACATGGGAGGGAGGGAGGGAGGGAGGGGAGGGGGGGTCTCTTTACAAAGAAACGTTTGGAAGAGAAGGAGAAACAAGGCCAAAGCAGTGTTAGAACAGTTGTGGCTCTTCAGAATGTAAAGCATCAGTGCCACTGAATGGGTCCAGTTGGCCCATAAAACTAGTCTCTCTTCAAATAGCGGCTTGTTTAGGCTTGACAGAAGTTTTGTCTGGAAAGTTCAAGCGCACACACACTCACGCACATGCACACGCACACACACACTCACACTCTCACACACACTCACACACACTCTCACACACTCACACACTCACGCACTCAAACTCACGCACACGCACACTCACACACACACACACACACTCACACTCACTCTGTAAGCAATGGGGTACAGCGAGCTGCCATGCTCCCACAGCAAAGTGAGGCTGACTTTCATTTCACTCATTGACCTCGTTAAGTCCAGACAATGACACGATTGGCCGTTCTAATCAGACCACTGTGACCACCTATAGGTCCAAACTCAATATTGAATAATCATCATCAAAAAAACTTGCATGTGGACTGGAGGTCCCCAAGGACACAATCTAATGATATGGGGTTCCATCTTCCATGGGGCCCTATAATCTCTTGTCATTTAGGTAGAATATGAAAACATTCACTCATTCAATTTCTTCCCCGAGCAGAAGCAGTGCAGCCAAACTCTATAGCTCCAGCCAGACCAACCTGCAGACGTGTTCTGTGAGACCAGGAGTTAGCCTCAGCCCTCGTTCACACAGGACGCCGAAGCAACGCTCAACCGAAGCTGTACCTACAAGTTTCATTTTGGCGTCCTTGTTAACAGGCGGAGCCGTTCACACCACCCGCGCGGCGCGTGTCACGCCGACGCCGTGCCGAAGCCACGATCACGCCACGCTAGGGATGTCACAATATATCGTCCCACGATATATCGCGATATCTAAACGTGACAATATGTATCGTTGAGATGAAATCTCATATCGTGAGAAAAAGACGCTGAACATGATGGAACTGATCTCCATCTGATTGGATGCTCGCTCTCCTTTTCATTGCTTTGTTTGAACAGACGAGGGACGTTACAGGCACTGAGGATGAAAATGGTGAAATGACTCAAATTAGCGTGGAGGATGCCCCCTCAACTTACAAATCGATCGCAAAAAAAAATATCGTATCGTTATCGTGAACCCATATCGTGTATCGTATCGTGAACTGAGTGTATCGTGACACCCCTACGCCACGCCGAAGCGATCACTCAGGCCTGACGCCGAATTTCCAAGCTTGACGCTGAAGCTGTGAGGCATAAGGTCAATGGGGGTTGTTGTGGGCGGGTTCAACGCGCGAGAGTAGGCGCTGAGAGGAAAAGAGAAGGCGTCTTGTGTGAACAACAAGGCGTACGTTCAGCTTGTGCTGCTTCAAGCTTCAGCTCTGCTTATGTTCAGCGTCCTGTCTGTGTGAATGTAGGCTAACGTGGAATAAGACCAGGAGGAGCTGAGATCATGGTGGTTAACATTAACGTCCAACCTCACATTCACACTCCAGCATCATCAGGGCCCCGCCCACAGCCAGAGGACACCTGTGGCACGGCCAAGTTGCATCACGTTTCTCATCTTTCAACTCAAATTCAAATAAATAGCTCTCCCACTGTGTCTGGGTGTTATTTTTATCATAGCCCAACTATCTCAACACTCTTCTTGTGAGACAGCAATGAAGGCACCCATTGTTGGATAGCAGGCGATGTATCAATGCCACACACACACACACACACACACACACACACACACACACACACACACACACACACACACACACACACACACACACGTTGTTGTTTGTGTGGAGATCAGAACATCCTCTCCGTGCAGCATACATACATACAGTGGGCATTTCATTGATATGAGGGCAGACAGACAAGCTCTTTGCAAAGCCTGCGTGGAGATAATATATGCAGGCCAGGCAAAATCCCATTCAAAATCTGGCAAGGTAACGCTGCCTTGCTTATCAGCAAACATGCCCAGCTGATAAACTTTATGGTTTTTGTTAAGAGTCACTTGTGAAATCGGCATGCATACAATGCCCCAAGCTCAACTTCATTTCAATCAAAATGTCAACTTTTAAAATTGGTTCACCCTGCTCGCTACCTACCGCCCACCCTGCTGTATTTTTGGTGGAAGAAGATAGCGGTTGAAAAACAGGGCAAAGCGGTTCTAAAAGTTGCCGTTTTCTCTTTAAATAGCTGCTGCTTGTACGCCGAATTTACCAGTATGTTTTCAAGATTCAGAAGAGGTCTTATGTCATACAGCTAGCTGTGTACTGTGCCAGATAAGCAATGATCCATTAAACTGGCATATTTTTAACTGGAGTATGGCATACTGTTCTCTCCCCACACACACAGGAGACAACCTATGGGGACTAGTCAAATCCAGATGTGTTGACATGTCCTTGACCTGGACTATAAACGTTTTTAGATTTAGATATGAATATTCCATGTATTGTGTCATGTTTGGCAGAATAAAGAGTTAATTTACAAACTATAATCCTCATGCGTCACTTTACATGCAAATTAATAATTTCCAAAAACAATGAGTCGCTTTTAAGCCGTAATCTCTGTCTGTATCAATCACTGACACCTGGGAGTGACTGTAGCCCTCCTGCCAACAGGCCAAACTACATTAAAAAGCTGTCAATGTAACGCGCTAATGGTAACGTTAGTTAGCAAAGAAACATACGCTATATAAGAATGGACTGAAGGCATTTTATGAATCATTGCGAGTCTCTCTTCAATTCGGCAAACACATAATTCACCAAGCAGCACGTATTTCAACACAAGTTCCACTTTTACAACTGGTTCACACTGCTCGCGACCGCCCACAACTGTGTAGCGTTCATTCAGCGTAAGAAAGTTGCGAGGAAATCAGCCGAACTCGTTCTAAAAGTGGGAGTTTCGGCTTCGTGTCTTTATAAGGTTACCGAATTGACGAAGTGACGTTACTAACTTCATAACATGTTGTAAAAAGCATGTCAAGTTACTAAAGAGATGTGTACGTTTGCAAGAAAGCAATGCAGCGTGGTTGCTGGACTTTTTTTTGAATGGGGTTCAGCAGCAGCTCTTCTCCTCCATGACAGAGTGGGCGAAGTTCAAAGAGGCATCGAGTCAAACTCACCAAAGTCTGTTCATACTGCAGCGCGCGCTGGTCTGTCCCGTCCCCTGCTGCCATGGTGCCTCTGCTGTGTCTGTGCCTCTGCTGTGTCTGTCTGTCTGTGTCTGTGTCTGTCTGTGATGACACCACTCGATATACCGTCAGCTCGCTGTAGCAGGAGTGATTAAAGCATGGGGCTAACTAACTAAATCAAGTCTCTGTCTGTGTGGGGGAGTTCACAAAGGGAACTCCGGCTTACAAATGCGTCCCAGCGCTACAGTAAGTTCCTTCATTTTATAGGCTCAGATCTCCAGCAGGATCCACACTGTGAGGGGCGGGACTTGTTGTGTGGTTGGAAGTTGAAAGGGACACGCCCCCTCTGGAACCCGTGTCAAACCTGCTTTTGGAAGGATGATTTTGCATAACTACATTCTCTCAATTTCTGCAATTTGGTTTTATATTTTGACAGTATTGGCTACTTTCATTTTCAAAATACTTTCATATAGATTACACCAATTGGATGCTGATGTGATGTGATGTGATGTGATGTGATGTGATGTGATGTGATTGATTGATTGATTGATTGATTGATTGATTGATTGATTGATTGATTGATTGATTGATTGATTGATTGATTGATTGTTTGATTGGTTGCTTGGTTTGACAAAAAATAGAAACATTAGCCTACATGATTAGCTGATCATAACATCAGTCCCCCATATAAGATTTTCTAAATTGTCGAGGATTAAAAAAAAAAAGGGGAGATGACCATAAAGTAATTGATTTTAGTAATCAAAACTCTTATTACTCTACTAGAATGGCAATGTTTTTGAGTTTAAGGCTTTTATTTTGAAGGCAAAATAGTCTCACTATGTTTACTTCAAAGCAGAATTACAATTGCTTTATAAGATGATTCACTAGCAAGGACCACACCACAACAATATATCGTTTAGAAGTTTAATGAAGATTGAGATGTGTATGTGTTGAAGATTGAAATGTGTATGTGTTGAGGTGCAGGTGAGGGTGCATGGAGATGTCCTCCGTTGACATCTGTCTGGTCTGGGAGGAGGAACTGAAGACCGGGCAGAGAGAGACTCAGCGTTGGGGGTTTCCGTCTCGGTATGAGCTGCCCGAGCGGATTGCTTCTCAGGCGTGTTGACGTCCGAGCTGAATTCAGACCCCTCCAGACAGATCCTGGGAATGAGACATGAGAGAGACATGCACCGGATTTGAATGAGGATGTTAGGAGGTGAGGGTTGGGATGAGGGTTGGGATGAGGTGTGAGGGTAGGAATGAGGGATGAAGGGATGAGGGTTGAACGTAGGGATGAAGGGAAGTGAAGGGAGGGTGGGTTGAGAGAACTGAGACGATCTGAGACAAACAGGGCAGGACAGGTTCACCAGGTATATGTAACCTGCCAGGTAATTGAAGGTGTGGTTAGAGGCGTGGTTAGAGAAGTGGTTGAGGCATGGCCCTACTCCTGAACCTAATTTAACTATCATTAACTTCCATATAAAATGAAACCAACAAATTAAAAAAAAACAAATAAAATAAGAAAACAAACTATACAAAAGCACAAATACACAGACTATGAAGAGCAAAGATACAGACCACACCTGAAGTAAAAAAGCAAGGTCAGAATTGAAGTGGCTGTGTTGCACCTGTGTTGGGCAAGTTACTGAGCGTGTGGAGGTGTAAATGGGGTGAAAGAGATCTGAATACAATGTGAGCCGGACTACCTCAAGATGTGGTCAGGAAGATCTGATCACATCCATCACGATGCGTTTACTTTAAACCTTGCATTAAGATGCGCTTGACAAAATCATATCAAGCTGTGTATCAAGATGTGTGTGTGTGTGTGTGTGTGTGTGTGTGTGTGTGTGTGTGTGTGTGTGTGTGTGTGTGTGTGTGTGTGACTGTGCAGGGGGCAATGAGATAATAGACGCTATCTTGCAATAGCCGATGACACACTTTCTTTCAGTCCACTAGACTATAGTTGCAACATTATAAAATCCACTGAGATAAAACTTGGAAACCAATATTGACCCTAAGCAAGCTAAGAGACTCAAGTCTTGGTTCAATAGTTACCAATCTTATAGGTGGTGCAACGAATAGGGAACGAGTAGGGAGGCAGTCGTTCAAACAGGGAACTCACATCAACAAGAATCCACCCTGCTGAAGTGTCTTTGAGCAAGACACTGAATTCTATACCAGCTTTAGGTGTGCTGTTCTGCAGCCGGATCTGACCTTTGACCTCCCTGTGGAAGGAGGGGCCAAGGGAAACGAGAATTTCCTTACAGGGATCATAAACATCTAAGAAATTATTATTATTATATAAAAAAAAGATTGAAATACTGAAACTCTCTTTCGTGTTCAGAAGCATTATGATTCTCAAGATATGACTATAGTCCTGAACGAAGGAGAGGCCGTCCTGAGGTCAAGCACAGGCCCTGCTGAGGTCAAGCACAGGCCTGATTGAATTCTTCTTCAAAAGAAGTTGATACTGAGAGAGGGTTTTTGTTGCATTGTTTGATGTTCTTTTGTGGTGATGGATGGATTGGCTGTGCTGTGAAACAAATACGACAAACCTATAGCTGCCAGCAGGGGTTCAACCTGAGATGGAAAACCACAAAATATACACTCGAGCCAACAGACATTTGTCCTTCAAGACAGTGTGTGTGTGTGTGTGTGTGTGTGTGTGTGTGTGTGTGTGTGTGTGTGTGTGTGTGTGTGTGTGCGCGCGCGCATGTGTGTGTGTGTGTGCACACAAATACGGCTGAGGGGAGGTTAATCATTAAAACAGCTCTTTGTGTGAGTCTTGTTTGAAAGTTGCAGCCTTTGTAGTTTAACGCCGCATCTTGTGGAAATGTTCCTTTCAAGGTTAAGAGCTCAGATTCCTGAAATTCATGCTGGCTTTGCTTACCTGCAACATCAAAAGAAAAGGCATGGACACGTATAGAGATGAGAATGTGACATATGTGTTTGGGTATCATTTGTTTACGCTGCCTATCAGAGTTGGAGGCTGTTTTGATTTTCGGTGGTGATTGTGAAAAACGTTCATGGTAGGTTATGTCTGTCATTTAGCAAGAAGAACCAGGCAGCAATTATTTGCACATATGCCATCTCTGTTTGCTTACATTTAGAATCTGAATCTGAATCTGAATCAGAATCTGAATCAGAATCAGAATTAGAATCAGAATCACTTTTATTGCCACAGTATGCAAGTTACATACGAGGAATTTGTCTTAGTGTCTGTATGCAGCGTAGCGGTCACATCAATATACAGAGATAAGAAGTAGGAAGATAACTAATGACAATCACAAAGTTGCAAGTGCAATCAAATCGAGTAAATATATACATTATGTACATGAGTGGTGAAGTGTTCTGTGGATAATAAATATAAATTTACGTTGAATTTACATGAGATTTACAGACTGAGTTAAATAGACGTTAAATAGGCAGTGGATTTACATGAATTTACAGTCGGAGTTAAATAAGAGTTTACATTGAATGTACATGAAATTTACAGGCTAAGTTAAATAGGCATTTTGATTATTTCAGTTCAGTCCAGGGTCTATAATGCAGTCTTGGGCTGCCAAATCACAGAGGTGGAAAGTAACTAATTACAACGACTCAAATTATTGTAATTGAGTAGCTTTTTTGTGCACTCGTACTTTTTTGAGTAATTAAAAAAAATCTGTAATTGTACTTTTACTTAAGTAAATGTTGTCTGAAGTAGCCTAATGTACTTTGTTACATTTAAAATTGCTTCAGTTACAGAGTAAATACAGGTGTAATCCCATCAATTAGCCAGGTCTATTTCAAAGATCTGTTCTTCTCTACCTGGTCCACCTTTGATTAGTTTCTCCTGAGCACTACAGTAAAAACAACATGGCAATCCTGACAGCATGAAGGTTCTGGAAGAGTGTTGGCTGTTCATCTGTAGCCTTGCTTAGGACATACTCCAGGAAGTCAGCGCGAGGCAGAGCTCCGCAAATGGGGAGCGCACTCCGCGCTCGGGCCGAGGTGTTCGTACTCGGAGTGCTGCTCAGAGCACCGCTGTTTACACAGTACAGTGAATGGCCCATGATAAAGTCAATGAAACGCAATTAAAAGTCAATGAAACGCCATTATGTTCAGTAGACTGTGGTTTCACTCTCAAACGATCGTATCAGCACATGAATAGAATTGCCAATCTTGTTTTTATTGATTTGTACATAGGCCTAGATCTCTCTGTCAACACAGCACATTACTCGAAATGACTAAAAACTAACTGTTAGAAATCAAAGTTTGGTGTGATGCCAGCGAGAGTGAGCCCATGATAGACAGACGGTTCATCCAATCAGCTGTCAGGTATTTTTTCAAAGTGCCTGCCCTTTGAAACGGTTTTCCCGAGCGACTCGTTCCCAGACGGTTATGTGAAAACAAACCATCCAGCATGAGGTTAGCTCCCTATAGCAGCAAGCGAAGAGACCTATAGACAAGTCAGTCTCAAAATAGACATGAGACTGAGACACGATGTTAAAAAGTAACCTGGAGATCAGACCGGACTCTGGTACTACAGGCCTGAAGTAAACATCACAAGTATTGCTTTTTGTTCGAAAAAAGTGTGTTTGTCACATCCATATTTACATTTAAATGCAATCAATCAGTGAAGTTAACACGGACATCGAATGGCTTTTGTTTGAGTGTGTGACAGTTTGTTTGTTTGTGGCTTGGAGAGTGACTGATAGGGCTCTGATAGGGAGGCACCTACAGAATGGCTAATTAGACAACTGACAACTGGGGGTGGGTGTGAGTGACTGAGAATCGTGTGGGGCGGGGTCAGACCACACACACACACACACACACACACACACACCCACACACACACACATGCATGCACGCACGCGCACGCACGCACACACACACACACACACACACACACACACACACACACACACACACACACACACACTGTCAAAATGACTGACAAATGACGCCCACGTGGCAGAAAGAGGGAGGCTGTGTGCATGTCAGTCTAATAATACTTGTGATGTTTGTGTATCTGGAACACGTTTGTCAAGTGTGAATCAGTCACTCAGCACCACTTACACAAAGGAAACGTACCATAATATGAAGAGGGATGGTCAATTAGCCCTCAGTCAATAAACATTACAGTGAGCTAATCCAAACACTGAGGGAGTAAGTGATAGAAGGTGTTACACAATGCAATTGACACATTCCTCGCATGGTACTGTAATTGGAGAATGGAGGTCAGTGGAGGGAGAGGCCTTTGCTGTGGCACTGGCAAAGCCATTGTGTTATGATATAGTCCTCATAGACCTTTTTCACAGCGTCCACTCAGTTGTCACTGTGCAGCAACATTGCCAGAATACAATGTTGGCATTGCACATTTCTCTCGAACTCACAGAATTGTAAAATATTAACATTTCTGAGCGAGAATATGTTGCATATCACGTTTCTAGATATGTGAATATTAACGTTATACACATCATAGAGTCTAATGACATGCACAGAGAAATCAAGGTTTATAACGTTCATATTCACATTAATGACTAATGTGTCATGTTGAAGTACATGTATGTTCGCCTATATGGGACTATAAGGGTGGGATTGGTGCGCCTGTAGCATCCTCGTCTTACAAGCAACAGTTGCTTTAGTTGCGCTAAACATAACAAGTGGCTTTGTTGCCTAAACCTACCCAAGCTGTTTTATTTGGCTAAACATAATCAACGTTGTTTTATTTGTGTTTAATGTGGGAAAGGCAGCACAGTTTTCTAATTAATCTACACTTTGTTTCAAATCTTGTCTTCTTTTTATTTATATCAAAGACCCATTTGACCTCCTCCAGCAGGCCTCTCTGTTCAGACCCATCTGACCTCCTCCAGCAGGCCTCTCTGTTCAGACCCATCTGACCTCCTCCACCTCTCTGCTCAGACCCATCTGACCTCCTCCAGCAGGCCTCTCTGTTCAGACCCATCTGACCTCCTCCAGCAGGCCTCTCTGTTCAGACCCATCTGACCTCCTCCAGCAGGCCTCTCTGTTCAGACCCATCTGACCTCCTCCAGCAGGGCTCTCTGTTCAGACCCATCTGACCTCCTCCAGCAGGCCTCTCTGTTCAGACCCATCTGACCTCCTCCACCTCTCTGCTCAGACCCATCTGACCTCCTCCAGCAGGCCTCTCTATTCAGACCCATCTGACCTCCTCCAGCAGGCCTCTCTGTTCAGACCCATCTGACCTCCTCCACCTCTCTGCTCAGACCCATCTGACCTCCTCCAGCAGGCCTCTCTGTTCAGACCCATCTGACCTCCTCCAGCAGGGCTCTCTGTTGAGACCCATCTGACCTCCTCCACCTCTCTGCTCAGACCCATCTGACCTCCTCCAGCAGGGCTCTCTGTTGAGACCCATCTGACCTCCTCCACCTCTCTGTTCAGACCCATCTGACTTCCTCCAGCAGGCCTCTCTGCTCAGACCCATCTGACCTCCTCCAGCAGGCCTCTCTGTTCAGACCCATCTGACCTCCTCCAGCAGGCCTCTCTGCTCAGACCCATCTGACCTCCTCCACCTCTCTGCTCAGACCCATCTGACCTCCTCCACCTCTCTGCTCAGACCCATCTGACCTCCTCCACCTCTCTGCTCAGACCCATCTGACCTCCTCCAGCAGGCCTCCCTGCTCAGACCCATCTGACCTCCTCCAGCAGGCCTCCCTGCTCAGCAGCAGCAGGCCTTGACAGAGTATGCCACACTATTCCTTTTCTATTGTCCATTCTTTCTGTCAGCTGGATGACACTTCATCCAAATACATGCTTTCTCTACTACTTCATTGTTTCTCAGCCATTGGAACACATTGAGAACTATGAGAACTAATATATTCATAGAACTAAAGCATTCCAAACTGACCAAATTAATGATTATATAACATTATCATCCAATATCCAAAATTATGGAATACACACTTGAGCAGTTGTAACCTCTATGTCTCCAACACAGGGTTTGGCTGAGCTGCATGTTCTATTCCAACAGTAGCCTGCTTCATATTCGTACACTTACAAATGTTCAAGAGCTAACAAGCAGGGGTAGCTGGGAGGTAAGTGCCTTGCTCAAGGGCACTGTGATCGTAATTGTTATGAGAAAGGAGATCATTATATTTCTGGTCTTCTGCAATGCGTACACTTCTCTAACCTTTTAGGCTATCCCCCCTGTTTTTAGTATTTGAATAGGCTATGTGGGGTAGGCTACAGTTTGCCACATCCCGCTGCGTGGCCTCGCCTGCCCTGCAGCTCACCGAGCTGGCCCTACAGCTTGCATACGCAGCTTGGCCGCTGCACGGCCTTGCCCACCATGCGGGCTTACTTGCTTTCATGACATCACTGCCACTGTGCGGGCTCACTTGCTCTTATGACATCACTGATGATGTCACAACTAAGCATCACTGATGACCTCCCAATGGCTCTCATGACATCACTGATGATGTCACAATGCCTATGGCATCATCAGTGATGTCACAATGCACAATTGCTCAAGTGATATCACAGTGATTTATGACATCACTGATGACATCATCAGTCATATGACATCAATGTCAGTGGGACAAAAATTAAAACAGAGATACCCCACATTGCCAAATGTATAGATATAGATAGATAGATTAGATAGATAGATAGATAGATAGATAGATAGATAGATAGATAGATAGATAGATAGATAGATAGATAGATAGATAGATAGATAGATAGATAGATAGATGTCTTCGGAGGAAAAATCTCCATTTTATCAGTGCTGCAATGCGCAGACTCATGAGTCCAACCACTGGTGTTTTTTGTTTGTTTGTTTTGTTTTTAACCGATTGTTTTGCAGCAGAACTCTCACTGCTTCACCAACCTCTAACAAGCTGGATTCACTTTGTGCTCAGCTGAACAGAGACTTAGCAGAGAAGACACGTCCTGGTCAGCAGCTCAGGGTGAAGCATGTCCTGGGGGCGTAAACAGCAAACTGATATCATACATTTTCAATGAGAAGACAGCCTGCCTCTGTCTATACTGACTGTAATGGCTGTTTGTCAAAATTCCAATATTTCTGTTTGTCATGTTTTCCACACTGGGACATGGTTTTCCTAACCA
>NC_139642.1:9792801-9800301 GCF_964638095.1 Poromitra crassiceps
TATTGAGCATGTCCAAATTGCACCAAATCCGACACTGCACTTCCTTTGATCCCCAGCAATACCCGCCAACTGTGAAGTAGATCAGACGAATGGTTCTCAAGATACACACACACACACACACACACACACACAGATTCCTTGCTTTATGCCTCACGTAGACCACACCGTGGAAATTCCAACCCGCTAGGAGGAGTACATCAAAGTATTAAACATGTTATTTCCTGTTTCCAATAGGTGGCGCTATGACTATAACTGAATATTAGACAGTTTTTGTTTTCTTGTGTTCAGACATATGGGTTTATTAGATGTTGTTTTTACCTTGACAGTTTGGGCGATAGCTCTCGCCTTCCTCAGAAGCAGTCTACTGACAGGCAGCTGGGTATGACGTGTCAACCAGTCGTTTTTACACGACTGGCCGGGTGCCCAGCAGAACCGCCAGGTCTGCCGCGCCGACCACGCCCACTGTGACGTGGGCGTGGCCACGTCACATGAACGTCATTGAACTATAACTGAATATTGGCATGTAGAAAACTTCAGGCCGGTGTAGGTACAGGATCTACTCGGCTTACAGATTTGGATCGCCCTACCGGAAGTGCTCGGCTCGGGGTCCACAACGGGGTCTAACCCTAACCCTAAGCCAAACCCTAACCCTGATTCATATTTTTAATGTCTATCATGCCTGATAACATCAGTAGCGTAGCGTTAGCTTGTTAGCTAATCTAAAGCTGTCTGCCATTTTGCCCATGTTAATCCCACCATGTGCCTGGTGTACAGCCAATCAAATGCCTGCCGAGCTGAAATTGGACCCAGGCAGAAATTGCACCGACACTTCGGGACTCTCATCAGACATATGAAGTTCGGGGCAGATTTGACCTTGACACAGCCGAGCTACAAACCACTTCCTGTGTTGCCAGTAGGTGGTGCTATGACACTCACTACTACTACACTATAACTGATATTGGCATGTAGATGTCTTCAGGCCTGGACTCTTATCACTAAAACGTACACAATAATGAGATTTGATACAGAACATTTAAGACCATGTGTTTGGTCTTTCTTGTCTTGAGGCCTTCATTACCTCAGAAATGCCAATACTGTCATAAAACTCCTTGTAAAAAGCTATCATGTAACAAAAAGTCAATACTATAATAAAATCTTAAAACATAATGATACATAAAAATGTGAATTGGTATTCGACCGCTTTGCCTGAATAATAAGGGCAACCAATGACACACACCTGAATAAATCTATGTTAATGTATTTTCCCGAGAATCAATGACTGACATCAAATCCAGAGTGACAGAAGGGGGGGGGGGACTGGGGGGAATAGTGTGATCCTCCCACACACCTGCCAGTGAAAGTCCTCACTGTCAGGTGAAATGAACCGGCTGGCGACTGCACATGTATCGGAGGAAGCATGTGTCTCACAACTCTCGCAGATCGGCAGAGCGTACCGGCTGGGACAGCAGGGGGAATTGGTCTATTACAATTGGCAAGCCCGGATCTACCATGGGCGAGTGCCCAGGAGCCAAGCAACACTGTCTGCTACTGCAGCAGACATACTGTCTGCTACAGTGACGGTTTCAGCTAAAAACAGTGTGTAAATACCTCATACAACCCCACATAAAAAATACAAACTATCCCTTTAACACATTAAGCAGATGGGAGACAGTAAGGATTACTTACAGAAAGTAATGCATGACTTAAAAACAATAACATCATTTTTGCTCTGCGAATACTTTATGACTTCAAGATTTGATCATATTTCAGATTTTTATTCCAGTATAGGCCGTTACGTATATTTATTTATTTTTATGACATTATTGGCATTTGTTATGCAGACACTACATCCCAGGCCTCTACACACCCTCCTCTCATTCTAAAGGGCGGTAGGTAGAGGATGTATTGCTGCTCTGAGCTTCTTATGAGGGATAGATGTGAGTCCAGAGACGATCTAACACAGCAAACTCATTACACATTAACAGCCCTTTGATCAATAATGCATTTATATCTCATTCAGCTGCCTTTGAGCTGCCTGTGTGTCCAGTTGTCTGCTTTTTATGAATATTTAATTATGCATATATATATATATATATATATATATGGCTGTCATAATATGAATACATCGGAGTGCCTGTGCAAATGTGTGCGTCTCGTGGACGGAACATGAACCAAACTAAAAAATCTAACTACACGCCACATACATTTCCCCCAAATATGGTTTCTCTCATTTTTGGTGTTTCTTATCACACCGATAGGTTCAACTGCTAATTTTTTCGATACGTTAGTTTTTAATTTGACAATATTAACACATTGAGTGCCACAGCGCTTCAGTAAAATTGTCTGGAGCCTGTGCCAGATTCACTTCCATTCAGTTGAAAACAGCTATAGAATTTTTTCTATTATGGCTATATTAACGGGGCTGGACTTTAATGAAACATTGAACACTCCTGCTTCTTCCAAAGAAGAAATTTTGTTTCTAGACAGTTCCATTATGAAATGACAGCCTCTCAAAAAAGTGCACTTTCAAGGGTTTTCTGTCGTTTTTTTTTAACTTTCCAAGATATAGTCCCTTTTATGAATACCTTTTGCACTCTAATTTCGAGCACATTCACTGACTCTGGCTGGTGTTTTCTGATGTGGTGGCGTGTGGTGTGGTTTCTGTGCAGCCTGTGTGCCACACACCCCCCTCTCCCCCCCCCCCCCCCCCCTCTCCACCTCTGAGCTGCGGGCTCCTCCCACACGCACAGAGTTTGTTTTCTCGACTCCGTTTTTGCCCCGGACAGATCCCAGCGCCCATCAAGGAAATGATGCGCGCTGGCAAACGCGACTGAACGAAAAGGCTTGGCCGTTCGGCTTCGGATGCTGGCTTTCTAGGAAATCGTGTGGAGATAGATAGAAGCATAAGAGCTCAGTTGTGAGCGCGGATGCAGCCGAGCCCACTCTCCGCTGTAGACAGAGCAATATATACGGCTCTGGCAGAAAGCATGCATCGGTTTCCACTTTGATCACGGCTTTCTCCGCTGTCTCCTGTACAAAGTAAAGGATCTGAGGTGGGTGGAGCAGCTCCTGTGACGATGTTTAAGGTGGCGCCGTGTGATCCCTTGAAGGGATTCATGCTCACTGGCTAGGTACGACCTTAAACAGCAGAATTATGGAATAATATGAATTATGATTTTAGGACGTCCACAGATGTCCTTGGCACTCCTCGTTACTTTTTTTTAGGACGTCCACAGACGTCCTTGGCACTCAATGTGTTAAAGAGGGCTGATTGACAGCTGTGACAGCCACTTGCTGGCTCCACTCGGGCAACACATTCTCACTCCCAACTCGTTAATTAAATTACCGCCCTCCGGTCAAGAGCCCCTCCGGTCAAGAGCCCCTCTGGTCAGAGAGCAACGATGCGGGCAGTGCAGGCCTGCTGGGGGGGGTTTGGTGGTGTTATAATTGTTTTTTATAATTGTTTTTATAATTTTTTATATAACTGTTGTTCTTCATGTTTGGCCACACCACTGCTTCCGTTTTTCTGTTCTATTTCTCTTTTCCATTTTGGATTCAGGGCATTCTTGAACTAGAACGACCGCAACGCAGACTTATGCCTCCGCCATTAGTTCATTCTTGAGTCCAAGTGGATGTTGGAGCCAAATTGGAAGAAATTGCATCAAGGCGTTTCTTTGCAGAATTGGATATTTGAGCCAAATGTGAAGAAATTTAGTCAAGGTGTTACTGAGATATGGCGTTACCGAGCTTGAAAATGGCATTTGTTAGGTCACTGTGACCTTGACCTTTGACCTTTGATAACCAAAATGGAATCAGTTCATCCTTGAGCCTAAGTGAATGTTTAAGGCGAATCTGATTAAATTCCGTCCAGGCGTTCCTCAGATATGGCGTTAACAAGCTTGAAAATGGCATTGGAGAGGTCACAGTGACCTTGACCTTTGACCACCAAAATCTAATCAGATCATCCTTGAGCCTAAGTGAATGTTTAAGGCGAATCTGATGAAATTCCGTCCAGGCGTTCCTCAGATATCACGTTAACAAGCTTGAAAATGGTGTTCGAGAGGTCACAGTGACCTTGACCTTTGACCTTTGACCACCAAAATCTAATCAGATCATCCTTGAGCCTAAGTGAATGTTTAAGGCGAATCTGATGAAATTCCGTCCAGGCGTTCCTCAGATATCGCGTTAACAAGCTTGAAAATGGCGTTCGAGAGGTCACAGTGACCTTGACCTTTGACCTTTGACCACCAAAATCTAATCAGATCATCCTTGAGCCTAAGTGAATGTTTAAGGCGAATCTGATGAAATTCCGTCGAGGCGTTCCTCAGATATCGCGTTAACAAGCTTGAAAATGGTGTTCGAGAGGTCACAGTGACCTTGACCTTTGACCTTTGACCACCAAAATCTAATCAGATCATCCTTGAGCCTAAGTGAATGTTTAAGGCGAATCTGATGAAATTCCGTCCAGGCGTTCCTCAGATATCGCGTTAACAAGCTTGAAAATGGCATTCGAGAGGTCACAGTGACCTTGACCTTTGACCTTTGACCACCAAAATCTAATCAGATCATCCTTGAGCCGGACGGACAACCGGATCCATAATGCCTTCGGCCTGGCTTCGCCGGCGGAGGCATAAAAAGAAAGTTTACTCTCAACGGCGCTCCCTGGGTAAATAAAGGTTAAATGAAAATGGAAAAACGATATATTGTTTTCTCTTTTCACTGCCGCAACTCATTTTGTTTTTACTGTGGTGATGTGACCCCCCATGTGATTATTCCCTACAAATCGTGCAGGGTTGACTTGTGGCACAACGGGGAGGCCTGCAAATATGAAAAGGACTGTAATAAATATACTGTAGGCTACATAAACAAGCACAGACGCAACATCAACTGTTAGTATCAGGACTGGAAACAGAGCGCACCACTTTCTAGCGTCCCTCGCCACGCCTGCTGAACTGTGACAGTTCTTATTCCTACCATGCCTCCTCCTCCTCCTCTTCCTCCTCCTCCTCTTCCTCCTTTCTACCATGCCCCGTTGGTTTGCCCTCCAGGTGGGCTCACAGACGTGGCTCGGCCGCTGCAGTGATCTTCAATCTTCTTGCGTGGCTTTGGGTCCATATTGATGTTACATGAAGGAAACCCCAGGGGAGCACAGGGAGAACATGCAAACTCCACACAGAAAGGCCCTTTTCACGAGATAGCCCACCTGGGCACCAGACACCGAAGGCATGGGGAGACATACCCCCAGTGCCAACAGCGTCCCAGGCAGGAATCAACCCAGGACCTTGTTGCTGTGTCGTATATATGTATATATATGTATATATATGTAAATATGTATATATTTGACACTAGTGTTCCACTCTTTTTCACAGTGGTTTCTGCTGTCAGAGTAAAACGGAGCGTTTCAGACAGAGGAAGAACTGAGCGGCTGCAGAAAGGGACAACACAAGATAAATACACAAGTTTTTTGAGCTGTGAATCATGCAAAGCTCTAATGGAGCCCCAGACTTAAATTATAATAAAATATGGAAGTGAACATTAGCATAATAGGTCCCCACACGCCCGCCCACACAGAGCAGTGCAGGCTGTCCATCTGCAGTAACATCTGACATCTATCGCCAATTGCTCTCTGCTATCCTGCCAGTCACGCACAACCGCCTGAGGACATAAACAAACACACACGCACGCACACAAGCACGCACGCACGCACGCAAGCACGCACGCACGCACACACACACACACACACGCACGCACGCACGCACACAAGCACGCAAGCACGCACGCACACACACACACACACACACACACACACAAGCACGCATGCACGCACACAAGCACGCACGCACACACACACACACACACACACACAAGCACGCATGCACACACGCACGCACACAAGCACGCAAGCACGCACGCACGCACACATACACACACACGCACACATGCGCGCACACACACACACACACAGAAGAAGAAGAAGAAGAGAGAGAGAGAGAGAGAGAGAGAGAGAGAGAGAGAGAGAGATGCAGCGGTAAGAGCAGCTTGAAGTGGATATTTATTGTTTGATGCTGTTTTTCCAAGGTGTGACTGCAGACAACAGTGCAAAACACCATAATATCCCCACTGTATTGCTATGAGTTTCTATGGGTTTTTCCACTCTGTAGCACACTCCACCTGCTCCCTATAGGGTGCAGGCACACTCCACCTGCTCCCTATAGGGTGCAGGCACACTCCACCTGCTCCCTATAGGGTGCAGGCACACTCCACCTGCTCCCTATAGGCTGCAGGCACACTCCACCTGCTCCCTATAGGGTGCAGGCACACTCCACCTGCTCCCTATAGGGTGCAGGCACACTCCACCTGCTCCCTATAGGCTGCAGGCACACTCCACCTGCTCCCTATAGGCTGCAGGCACACTCCACCTGCTCCCTATAGGCTGCAGGCACACTCCACCTGAGGCACACTCCACCTGAGGCACACTCCACCTGCTCCCTATAGGGTGCAGGCACACTCCACCTGCTCCCTATAGGCTGCAGGCACACTCCACCTGCTCCCTATATGGTGCAGGCACACTCCACCTGCTCCCTATAGGCTGCAGGCACACTCCACCTGCTCCCTATAGGCTGCAGGAACACTACACCTGCTCCCTATAGGCTGCAGGAACACTCCACCTGCTCCCTATAGGGTGCAGGCACACTCCACCTGCTCCCTATAGGCTGCAGGCACACTCCACCTGCTCCCTATAGGCTGCAGGAACACTCCACCTGCTCCCTATAGGCTGCAGGGACACTCCACCTGCTCCCTATACGGTGCAGGCACACTCCACCTGCTCCCTATAGGCTGCAGGCACACTCCACCTGCTCCCTATAGGCTGCAGGCACACTCCACCTGCTCCCTATAGGCTGCAGGCACACTCCACCTGCTCCCTATAGGGTGCAGGCACACTCCACCTGCTCCCTATAGGCTGCAGGAACACTCCACCTGCTCCCTATAGGGTGCAGGCACACTCCACCTGCTCCCTATAGGCTGCAGGAACACTCCACCTGCTCCCTATAGGGTGCAGGCACACTCCACGTGCTCCCTATAGGCTGCAGGAACACTCCACCTGCTCCCTATACGGTGCAGGCACACTCCACCTGCTCCCTATAGGCTGCAGGCACACTCCACCTGCTCCCTATACGTTGCAGGCACACTCCACCTGCTCCCTATAGGCTGCAGGCACACTCCACCTGCTCCCTATACGGTGCAGGCACACTCCACCTGCTCCCTATACGGTGCAGGGACACTCCACCTGCTCCCTATAGGCTGCAGGAACACTCCACCTGCTCCCTATAGGCTGCAGGAACACTCCACCTGCTCCCTATACGGTGCAGGCACACTCCACCTGCTCCCTATATGGTGCAGGCACACTCCACCTGCTCCCTATAGGCTGCAGGAACACTCCACCTGCTCCCTATAGGCTGCAGGGACACTCCACCTGCTCCCTATACGGTGCAGGCACAC
>NC_139642.1:9807801-9972801 GCF_964638095.1 Poromitra crassiceps
AGCTCCCACAATGTGCAGGGTAGTCCAATAACTTATCCCGTGCGAATAGGGCTTATGGTCAGGTTCCAACCCTCGCATCGCTCCCTCCGCTCCTCCACCCGTCCAGATCGCCTCGCCGCTCCACCACTATGTGGGCTCAAAAGTCGCTCATCCCGATCGCGACTCTTCTCGTCCCTGGCACCGCAATGGTGGAATGCAGGGGCGGTTCTAGGCCCCGAAAAGTTTCTAGAACCGCGGCTGCGCAGGCGCTCCCTCCTCCATCTATCTGCCTAATCCCACATCACTTCACACAGGTCACACACACAGTACAGCAGCGAAGTGGTCCTCCACAGTCCACACAATCGTTCTCCCCACTCATGATCAATGAAACTGTAAGGTGAGCATTGAGCAGTCAGAGTCGTTAGTAGTTACTTAATTAGCGCATATTGATATGCAAATTAGCGCGTAACGTTGTTTCGTAGGCTAAACAAAAAAACTTGTCGCTGTGCCTGCCAGACAAACAGGTGGACTGGAGGAAGGTAGCTAGGCTACCATGGCACCAGCCAGCCATGTCATGCTAGCTCGCAGTAAAGCGGGTGTAAATGGATGCGATGTTTTTTGAGAAACATACGGGCATAAGTGACAAACATATTTTCAAACGGGTCCCTTGTTATCTGAATGAAATTAAGCCCTTCAGAATTGCAAGTGGCTGCTTTACACAGCCTGTCTGATGTGATGATGACGATAGCTTAACATGCGTGCATGGCATGCTATTCCCTTTTCTTTCTTTCTCCCCTGAAGTGATTTTGGTATTATTTATGCAAGCATAATTCTACCATATAGTAACCTGTATGCAGAATATATATAGTATATATAGGGAAACAATTATTTTTTCATCGCTGTAAAACCACAGAACGGTAAAGAAGATATTGATGTGTGTAGTTCTTCATAGATCTAGGGCTCTATTCTCCCACAGGCCATCGGCGCTATTACGGGCCTTAACCGCAAAAAAACGTGCCTTGCGCCTGTTTCGGCAAGATAGCAATAGGCTTTAGGCTGCCAAATGCGCTTTAGGCCGAATGGGCGTGGCGCAGTCCCAAAGTGGGCGTGTCGGCGCTAAATACCAGCCTAGTCATATCTTGGGAGCTGGCCTACATTTAGCGCTTTGCGCTTTTCAAAAGCAGGCCTATTCTTTGCCTTCACTGCTTCTTCTCTGTCACCCTTCTCTCTCTCTCTCTCTGAGTTCCCAGCATGCATTGTGTTTCTTCATTTCGCTACTAAATAGCCACCAAATGAGCCAAAATAGATATAAAAGGTAGTTCTAAATTAATGTGTAATGGTAACACAGCCTGCCATTGTCAACATTTCAATATTGGACCAAATAAAACCTCGAAATGAAAACACCACCCTATGTGAAACATATATGTCCTCCTGGGCATATATATACCCCTTGTCGAGTTAACGTGATTTAGAGAAGTAACAGAGGAACGCGCTTCGGAACGCGCTTCTAATGGCATCTGCTATACTGTGATGTCCGTCCAATAACTTGGCCCTATTTCACATTTAGTTTTACAATAAAAACACATTTATGCAATGACTTGACATAATGTAGGGTATATTTATGTGCATCATCCTTCCTGCAGCAGGCGAGAGAAAATGATATCTTTCTGGACAAACTTTCACCAATCTAATAGGCTATATTTTTCTAGCTGATGCATAGAACATTATTTTCACTTTGATCTTGCTATAGTGTAGCGTATTTACATGCTTGCAGTATTGAAACTGCAGTTAGATTGGTTTGAGAAGCATAATAATATGGAATAATAGCCTATAATGCAGACAGACAGGCTGGATGAAGGGGGGGGGGGGGGGGCAGAGCGTTTGGCTTTCGTCTGGTTTTGCGGGATCACTGGAATTGGAGCTAAAAAGGCAAGCGTGCGATTCGTTTATTGCACTTATCCAATGAGCATGACGGTGCATAATTTTACGCCTAAAAGGCGTGGTTGTAATGCTTTGGGCTGCATCTAGCGCCAGCACGACGATATCAAGTGCGCCTTTCCACGCCCACTGCTTTGATCTGCGCCTGCCGCTCGGCCTAGAAACTGCGCCGATGCAACGATAGGGGCCCTAGTCTCTTCATTTTGATCTCAAAGTGCGCCAGTTTGATCCATTTTTACTTGAAACTGTACTGAGCCCACCCAAAGCTCTGATGCTAAAACCGCCCCATGGTGGAATGAGCTCCCCCCTTCGGTCAGAACGGCCCAATCACTGCCCATCTTTCAGCAGAGACTAAAAACACACCTTTTCAGGCTCCACCTCGGCCCTTGAACTAACATATTTCTCCCTCTTCTAAGAAAAAACAACTAATATTACTTATTCCTTCTCAAACTACTTTCTGCAAAATGCTACCTGTACTCTATTCCATCAAAGGTCTTAGCTCTCATTGACTGTGTTGCATAGTTGATTCCTGTACTGTTGACAGAATGTGATATTGTAAGTCGCTTTGGATGAAAGTGTCTGCTAAATGACATCATGTAATGTAATGTAGCGTATCATCAGCTGTAGTGGGTAAAACTATAACTTTACAGTGTGAAAATAATAAGATTCCAACTCTAGTTTCTTACTTTTATGAATATGCCCACCATTTAATGGTCGTCGACAACATGATTGGCAAGAATCCATAACCGATGCAATGCAATCTTCATACAAACATAATTACTCCACAATACAAGAAAGCGTATGACGGCAGGGGTCAAAGTTTGCTCTGCGTCAACACACACCTGTTGTGCCTAAATAACCTGTGACTTAAAGCAACCAGTGACCCAAGGGGATCACCTATAGTGATCAATTTAGTATAATGTATAATCCTGAAGTGGCTCCTACATCTGCCGTGCTGAAAAGGTGATAGGATGCAGCCTGCCATTCCTTCAGGACCTGCACACCGCCAGGATGCTGAAGCAGTCTCGGAAAGTCATGGCCCACCCCGGCCACAAACTCGTTGAGGTACTCCCCTCAGGTCTGTCAAGAGCAAAACCTCTCATCACAAAAACAGCTTCTTCCCAACTGCCATCCGCCTCATCAACAATAGAGCCTCTGCCCCCCTCCAATAAAACAACAACACTGATATGAACCTACCTCCCCAACATCTATAGACATATTGGACTGCACCTTTCATTTTTTGTAATTGTCTTGTTTTTGTCTTCTGACTATTGATGTGACTTCTACTTAGGCCAAGTCCAATTCCTCGTATGTAATCTCATGACCCACTATGACAATAAAGCTGAATCTGAATCAGGCTATTGATGATTACAAGCATTTCCCTGAATGCAGAGTCAAGCACAGCACAGGGTCAAATGAGTTGGGCCACACAGCACGTTCCTCTGGGCCCCCTGCTGGCACAATCAGGCAACGCATAGTCATGAAATGCACTGTTCATGTTCCCACTGGATAGACAATCTTCACAAAGTGTTACAGCCTGTAGGGACCAATGACTTGTAAACTGGCTACCCACGCACGGCTAATGAATATGTCAACAGTGTGTGTGTATGTGTGTGTGTGTGTGTGTGTGTGTGTGTGTGTGTGTGTGTGTGATGCGAGGTGTTTGCGTCTCATGGCCACACATGCCCCCCCCCACATACCCCCCCCCCCCACACACACACACACACACACACACACACTGTTGACATATGGGCCTTAGGCTCTGTAAGCAAAATCGTTTTTTTAGCCACATGAATCCATGAAAGGCTTTTAAAGATGACATGAGAGAGTATCCACTGCTCTGTAAATACTGTTGAGCTGCAGCTTACAAACTTCCTTACACAACAAAATGTCAGGCAATATCTGTCTGTCTGCTGTCTGTCTGTTTCAATGTTTGTCCCACTCATGATGTCACAATGTATATGACATCATCAGTGAT
The DNA here is from genome assembly GCF_964638095.1 of Poromitra crassiceps. Taxonomy (NCBI): domain Eukaryota; kingdom Metazoa; phylum Chordata; class Actinopteri; order Beryciformes; family Melamphaidae; genus Poromitra; species Poromitra crassiceps. Next base: position 9,811,697 of record NC_139642.1, read on the forward strand.
GTCATCAGTGACATCATTATATTTACAAAATCATCTTGTGACATCACTGATGATGTCATAGGCACTGATGATGTCATAGGAATCATCAGTGATGTGATAGGCATTGTGACATCATCAGTGACAGTTACGTCACCAGTGATGCGAAGTTGAGCAATTGTGCACTGCACATGCCAATAGAACAGGCGAGGCATGTGGCGAGCCTATAGGGGCCGATACCCTAATATGCTACACACGCACGCACGCACGCACGCGCACGCACGCACGCACACGCACACACGCGCACACACACACACACACACACACACACACACACACACACACACACACACACACACACACACACACACACACACACACACACACTTTCAGACTCACCTTCATTCCCGGGGCTCCTGGTGTCCCCAGTGCGCGTCGTGAGGAAGAGGCCGTGGGCGGTCAGTCACCTGCTGCTCTCCATCTCTCGCCCTCCAGTCGTGAGGGCGGGGGGGTGAAGGGAGGGGGGGGGGGCGGGGTGGTCGGCGGGGACAGATCCGAATCCAGCCAAGTTCAAAGGCAAAGTTTGATTCAAGTCAAAGCCTTTTATCCTCCAGACGGAACTTGATGGGCGCAAACAAATGTATCTGACGGCCGCACAACTGTAGTCCAGTTCCTGTTGCTTCAGGCTGTGTTGCTGGACTGGAGAGAAAGATGGCTCACAACAGCCCAACTTCAAAGATGCATTTATTAACCAGGAAAAAAAATCGCACACATTCCCTCTTTCATCCTGTCAAGAGAGAAACATCAGCGGATGAAAGGTGATACGCAGCAGGTGCTGCTATTGTAATACATGAATAAAATAAAATAGCCTACAATAAAAAGAAACAGAACGGGATAAATAAACAATGAAAAGAGACGTGACAAGCCCACTAGACATTCAACAGCCAGTCCTCAGGCAGCATCGGGACTGTTGCAATGCGGCTGCAGCAGGACTGGTCCATCTCTCCATCTCCTCTCATCCCCGGGAGCCGCTGCTCCAGATGTGCCGAGCTGAGCTGAGCTGAGCAGACCTGTCTCCCGTTGACCGGAGCGGAGCGCAGCGCACCGGGCGGACTGGACGAGGTGTGGGAGCGCACGGCTGGAGAGAGGCAGGAGAGACGCAGGGCGCCGAGGAGGGAACAGAGCGCGGGCTGGCTACCTGAGGGGGTGTTCATATGGATCTACTTATTTATTCATTCATTTATTTATTTATTTGTTTTAGTCGATTTATAGACGCAGACATGAGACACCAATGAAACATCACTCCCGAAGCCTAGCTCGAAATAGAGATGAGATTTGTTCCCACAGGACTGAATTTAAATTAGAATTTGTATGGAATGATTGAATTGATCAGGGCCGATCCTGGCCATTTGGGTGCCCTAAGCGTAATTGTTCTGTGGTGCCCCCCCCCCCCGTAAAACTTTCAATAACTGTCAAACGAAAGACTGCAAAATCATTAATTATGAACGATACTAGTGTATCTCACATTTCATTACATGTGGGAAACAAACAATTGTTAGAACTTTGAAGCCCAATTTGGGCCGTTTGAAGCCAGATTTGGGCTGTTTGAAGCCAGATTTGGACCGTCTGAAGCCCGATTTGGGCCAGTTGAAGCCAGATTTGGGCCAGTTGAAGCCCAATTTGGGCCGTTTGAAGCCCAATTTGGGCCGAGTCCAATTTTACAATGAGATGCACCCTGAATAAAGTAATAAAACCACTAGTAAACCAGTAGGCGGCGCCTGGCCTGCTGTTCAGTGAGTGGCCTGACTGAGGGCACCAAAAAAAAAAAAAAAAAAAAAAAAAAAAATTTGGTGCCCTCTGTCACGTGATGCCCTACGCAGTCTGCGTACTCTGCGTAATGGGTTGGAGCGGGCCTGGAATTGATTGAAGTTGAAACTGATTCTAGAATTGAAACTCATGATGCTCTTACCAAGTTTTTAGACTAATACAATATTGCTCTGAAAATACAACCACTATAAGATATCAAATTGATGGACTCTGTTATTTTTTGGGACTTTTTTCATTTCATTTCATTTATTTAATGTGACTCATTGACCATGACTTGAGACGTGCCTCAAGTTAGACTGACTTTGACTTGGTCAATCATTTTATTACTACTACTACTAGGCCTACTACATACTACTTTTGTTCTTCTTCTTCTTCTTCTTATATATATATAAATACACACACACACACACACACACACACACACACACACACACACACACACACACACACACACACACACACACACACACACACACACACACACACACACACACCCTCTCCCCTCTCTTCTCTCTGTGTGTCTGACTGCTGACTGTTGCAGGAGTGAAGTCAGGTGTGCGTGAGTCAGGCTACCATCAGCTCCTCATCATTGTCACATCATCCCTGCTTTGCCACCCGCTCATCAGCACTTGGTAGAGTCAGCTGCCAGTCAGTCACTACGCTCGCTGTCACTCTACTCATTCTGCTGTCAGCGTTTGGTTCGTTGCCTTATGTCTTTCTGTGTCAGCCTGTCTCCAGCACCAGTCTCCAGTCCTCTCACCTCACCTGACTTCCACACTCTCCGCTCAGGCTGGATCTCCTCCGCCTTGGCCCTGTCTGACCCTGCTCCAAGCCGAAGCCTCACCTCCTGGGTCTGTTTCTGCTGCCTGCTAAGCTCTCACTTCTACTCCCTGGCCTGCTCTAAGCATCAGTGACTTTTACTATCACCTCTTGTTTGTGTTCTTCTGCACTTGGGTTCACCTGCTTAGCCGTAACAGGTTATGGACTTGGCTATAACTTTGGCTATAGTGAGCTGACACTGCTGGGAGTTGGATTAGGGACCAAAAATGCAGACACTGATAGACGGTTTCAAGTTGACAACATAAACATTCTAAATTGCCCCTATAGCTAACTTCCTTTTGCAGTGTAGACAGTCTATGATGCCAAAACAATAGCTTGCAGGAAATAAGTTGTTTCAAACGGTTCCCTATGAACACAATTCCGTGAAAACCGTCTATAGGTAGTTCTGCCTTAGACACATTTATGGTGCTTGAAGTTGCTCAGTGTATATATGCTGTTTTCTCCCTGTCGCCCTCCTGTTAAAGTACACACAGAACTCTGTGCTCTGAGGCAGGGGAGCATGATGTTTAAATCAGCATACTAAAGTGCTTATAGTGTGATTCAGCCCGACACTCGGCTTCTGGCTGTTCAAAAGACGCACCTCAGCAGAGCTTTTGGACACGGCAGTATGGAGATGGATGTGACGGTGGCCTAAAGGGGACATATTAACCAGATTATGCTGCTCACTTGGGGCCAGCGCGCTTCTCCTTTTCCTCCCATAGAGAGAACGATATAGGACTGCAAATGTGACTGCTTAGTTTTCGGTTTGGTGTTCCACTGGGGTCAAAGGTCAAAGAAGAGTTTGAGATAGCAGGATAAAATAAGTCTTCTTGGACTCAGAATTGCTTCCGACTTGTTTATCCTCTTCAGTGAAGACGAAGAGAAAACCTTTGACTGAAGAAGAGAAGATCCAATGAAAAGTGCTTTTAATTGGGAGAAACATCAGCGCTAAACAATAACAACATCTCCACCATGGTCTCATTTGTTTACAGTCATTATTCCAGCTATCACAAGTCATGTGACAATGAGCTATTGATGTTTCAAGATGCTACCTGTAGGGGCTCTAAGAGCAGGTCAATTAAGTCTGCACGTCGTTAGTGCGGAGGAGGATTGAGTAAGTGATTCTTTCAGTCTGGGGTCAGCTGTTCTATAGCCCCAGGGAAGGGGTGCGTTTCATTTACACCGCTGAGTTTCCAGCAGGTGCACCCGCGGAATAGAGACACTAATTGTTTTCCGGGGACTTCTTTACATTGCAATGCCAGGCTCAGAGGCACTCTTTATCTACAGTATAGCCGTTGTTCAGAGGCAGAGCCCAGAGAATAAAAGAAGTCGATAATGTAATTTGCAATCCCCTCGCAATCTGACTCAATTAGCACACGGCTCAGCAGCCCTGCTGCTGCGGCTGCGACGCAGCTTCATCCCTCGCTTTAAAAGACCCAGACAATTGCTGCTGCAAAATGTATCAGGTCACGGCCTGCAAACGCACGCACGCACGCACGCACACACGCACGCACGCACGCACACACGCACGCACGCACGCACGCACGCACGCACGCACGCACGCACGCACGCACGCACGCACGCACACATAGGTCACGTTCTATACTGGAACCTACAATCTATGTGCATTAATTAGAGCCCGAGTACCCCAGAATAAAATGTCGGAATGTTACATTTCTTGTGTTTGTGAACGTTTGTGAACCATAAATATGTTACATATCAACATGTTACATATCAACATTTCAACAAGTCCTCCAACCACAGGAGCGTTTACAACGTTAATTTGAAAAACATTGGTTAATTTGAAAACGGCTGCATTTCCGACGCATTTGAAAACTTTATGCACATACAACAGCTTGGGTTATGGTTATGGCTATAGGCGACTAAAACAACTTAGTTTAGGTTTGGGTTAAATAACAAAAACGTTAAATGTGACTTACGGGTGAAATGCAGACTTTGGAAACCCCCAGCTACGACACCATCACCTTCCACCGTCATTATTTACACGACCGCTAGAGCTCTAGGCTATAACGATATGCATGTCTATCTAGAAATGTTTATACAAAACATTATTTTTTATTCACAAATGTTGAGATTCAACATAACCGTGGTTTGCAGAAATGTAACATGGCAACATTTTTTTCTGGTGACTGGGCTCTAAAAGGTTAACCTGACGCTGCCAGATGGTTTGTTTAAGAAATTTACCACTCGGCTTCGCCTCGTGCCACAACCCTGTACCAGTGGTAAATGTGGCCACAACCCCCTTCCTCGAGTGGTAAATTTCTTTTCTACAATAGCTACCACATAATATAAAAAATACACAATTGTAACATTCAATTCATTTATTTACAATCATTACTGGTTTCAGAATACATTTATCCTTCCGCCACAGAATATAGTTCCATTGACAGTCCCAGGTTCACTCCGTGACAACTCAAGCTCAGCCAGTTCTCTCTCCCCAATTTCACCATGTCGTTCTTTGTTCACTTCACCTTCATCTTCATCTAACCACTGCTCAAAACTCAATCCACCCAGTAAATCAAACGTTACTACGAAATCGGACATTTCCTTGTTAGAGATTTGTAGACTGACAGGCTAACAATGGGCGGAGTCAGCACAGGTGTTCTTCATTCATCAGGGAGCGGAGTGATACTGCGGTTGGAGCCGAACTGTAGATTGTTGGCCTATTTACCACTGTTGCTAGCCAATCAGAATCCAGTATTCACTCATGCTGTTGTAGAATTTCACATCACCATCCGGGAACGAGTCGCTCGCCGCTCGGGAAACCATTTCAAAGGGCAGGGACTTTCCAAAAAATACCAGGCAGGTGATTGGATGAACCATCTGTCTATCACAGGCTCGCACACCTAAAGCCCGTAGCTGCCTGCCTCTGGATGCTGATTGGTGCGAACCACTGGACCAATAGATTGGAGCGACAATGGAGCGTAGCAGGATAGATTTGTTGTGTGATGGTGATCTCATGATCTCACGTGAATTCAGCTGCCTCTCAAGGTTACTACGAGGTTAGGCCTATACAAATCTACATGGAAGTTCTGTGTCTGCAGAACGTTACCATTTTACAATTTTGGAGCCGAAATTGTAACATAGCAACGTTGGTCCAAAACGTGGCTATTTTACAATTGTCTCGTGAGACTGTGTTGGCTGCTCCTATATCTCTCATCCCTGTCTGCTTCCTCTGTGACTACTCGTCACACTTAAGCAGTTAAGTCTCTCTTCATCTAATTGCTCACACATGGTATTTCCTCTGCTTATTCTCACGTTGTTCAGATCTTTGATACACTTGCCACAGGAGGATTCACACAGCTGTGATGTGGAAGTCATTGTAATGTTAGTGAGAATGCACATCCAGCCGTTGTCTTTCATGGGCTGTTTGGTCCGTCTTTCCCTGCCTATCATAATGCCACAATCAAGATGGTCCATCCACCTGACAGGTGTGCAATATCAAGATGCTGATCAAACAGCGTGATTATTCCCATGTCGTAACCATGTCATAACCATGTCATAACCATGTCATTACCATGTCATAACCATGTCATAACCATGTCATTACCATGTCATAACCATGTCATAACCATGTCATAACCATGTCATAATAACCATGTCATAACCATGTCATAACCATGTCATAACCATGTCATAACCACGAGCTCACGAGTTCCATTTGAAGGCAGCATAACACATCGGCGACGTCTTACAGTAGTGAAATGAACATTCAATTCACAGGCAACAGCTCTGGTGGACATTCCTGCAGTCCGCATGCCAATTATCCGTTGCCTCACAACTTGTGACATCACAGTGGCATTGTGTTGTGTGTGATAAAACAGCACATTTTTATTTTTAACCAGCCCAATACTCATCCTGTTTAATCAGTATCTTGATATAAGTGCTCAGTAACACAGATTTATACAGATTTGTGAGCACACTTTGAGAGAGAAATACGCCTTTTGTGTGCGTCGAAAAAGTCGTAACTTCCATTTCAACTCGTGAAAAATGGGAGCAAAAACAAAAAAGTGTTTTGCGATTATATTTTCGTCCAAGAGATTTGAGCCGCTTCCTGCTCTTGTCCCTCTGGTGGAGGCAGATAGCCTGGCGTCATTTGGCCCGTCTGCACGCTTGGATAAGCACAGTGGAAGTGACAGTGCTCCTCTGCAATGTAATGTTGGAGAAAGTATTCTGGTGAGCAGGCGTCGAGTCGTAAGCGCTCTGCCAGCAGGGGGATTATTATTTACCACGGTGCTGGGAACCCAATCTGTCTTTGGCAAAGGTCGCTTTGCGGCTCGCTCAGCCCGGCGCCGTGTGCGAAGCCTCTTGAGCATGTAATGAACAGCGACGCCACCTCTGGAGGAGAAGCGGGCCACAGCGGAGTGTATCGAAGCCGTTTAATGTAATCAAACAATATTTCTGCTCTAACTGATAACGTTAAACACAATTAAGCCGCGGGAGTTTTGGCCATTTGTTGCTTTGGGAGTCGGTTACGGTGTCTGGATTTTTGCTGAATTGGCCCTAACGAGCTCTCGGTCTTAATGGAGTCAATAATTTGAAGCTGATTGTTGGTTAATATGTTTTGTTCCTCTTATTTTGCAGCGCTGTGCACCTTTGCATAGAGGACTATACACAAAGCTATTATCATTTATCATTATTAACGAGAATTAAATCAAAGCAAGTTTATCCATTCAAACAATAATTACAGATGCACTGGCACGGGGGCCAAAAAGAAGAAACTAAGCGGTCACATAGAAAACAATCAAACACAACTTTTGAAGGATTTCAGGAGGTTTCCTCAGGGTTCTCGCTTGACTGGTCCACATTCATCTTATTGTTCATCTTCACCTTCATCTACAGGCTTTTATTCCTATAGTGTGGAAATGGTGACATACACAAAATATGCTGCAATTACCACTCTCCTCCACTACTGCTATTGTCAGCTTTTGTTTATCGTTGAAGGCGGAACCCCGGCCTGGACTCAATCACAAAACCTTGGGAAACATTTCTTATACAGGAAAACTGTATCTCTCTCTCTCTCTCTCTCTCTCTCTCTCTCTCTCTCTCTCTCTCTCTCTCTCTCTCTCTCAGACATCACCTCATGGGAGGGGGCATCATAAAGCTGTGCCATCTTTTGTCACCAGGAGGGGGTTGAGTTGGAAAACCCCCCAAGAGCTTTGCCAGCAGACTGGCCCGACATCCTTCAGCCTATTGGAGCGTTTCATCAGAGAAGTGATGGAGACCACACACTGTGAAGGACTATCTGATGCCACAGGGAGTGGAGGCCCTTCTTTTCTGGAAGCACAGAACCAGGGGGCTGGCAGGAAGGGTGTGTGGGGGGGGGGGTTTACTAACTTGAGCTACTCCAAGCCTGGGGAGGTTTGGGATGTCACAGAGTAAGGCATTGGTATAGCATGTATGAAGGTTAGGAGCATCAGGGCTTTGCAGGATGTCTGTGAGCACCAGGGGCAGCAGAGGGTACTGTGGGGTGGGTTCAGGTGGGGGTTAGAGGTCAGGGGACTTGGAGGGGAGAGTAATTAGGGTTCTGACCTGACGACAAACTGTTTCCTAGTGTAACAGACTGTTCGGTATGTTATTGTGTACTCTTATTGTGAAGTCCGGAAGAGGAAGTGGACAGTTGGTTCACTCTCTGTATCTCTCTCGCCCCTGACCAAGTAAATGAGTGGCAGCAGCTCCCAACAAGAAGTGTCTCCGACTCATTATTTCTTCACCATAAACAATATACAAAGAACCCAAAACGCTCGGTTACACTAGCAAGGGTCAACCCGAGAGTCGCTAAGTCTTCTGTGTGGTAAGATGGGACAGCCATTCAGTGTGGATACTTTTGTTTTTTGGACTGTGTATTCTCTGTGTCAAAAAGTGGTCAGTGTAGTGCAGAATTGTATGTTTGGTCAGACAGAGCTGGCCATCTGGTTGAGCCACAGGGTGAAGGTGAGGGGTACAGGTAGCCATGTTTAAAGGCAGGTAGCCATGTTTAAGGCTTGACCCACAGGATCAAGGTGAGGGGTACAGGTAGCCATGTTTAAAGGCAGGTAGCCATGTTTAAGGCTTGACCCACAGGATCAAGGTGAGGGGTACAGGTAGCCATGGTTAAAGGCAGGTAGCCATGTTTAAGGCTTGACCCCACAGGATGAAGGTGAGGGGTACAGGTAGCCATGTTTAAAGGCAGGTAGCCATGTTTAAGGCTTGACCCCACAGGATGAAGGTGAGGGGTACAGGTAGCCATGTTTATAGGCAGGTAGCCATGTTTAAGGCTTGACCCACAGGATCAAGGTGAGGAGTACAGGAAGCCATGTTTAAAGGCAGGTAGCCATGTTTAAAGGCTTGACCCACAGGATCAAGGTGAGGGGTACAGGTAGCCATGTTTAAAGGCAGGTAGCCATGTTTAAGGCTTGACCCCACAGGATGAAGGTGAGGGGTACAGGTAGCCATGTTTAAAGGCAGGTAGCCATGTTTAAGGCTTGACCCACAGGATCAAGGTGAGGGGTACAGGTAGCCATGTTTAAAGGCAGGTAGCCATGTTTAAGGCTTGACCCACAGGATCAAGGTGAGGGGTACAGGTAGCCATGTTTAAAGGCAGGTAGCCATGTTTAAGGCTTGACCCACAGGATGAAGGTGAGGGGTACAGGTAGCCATGTTTAAAGGCAGGTAGCCATGTTTAAGGCTTGACCCACAGGATGAAGGTGAGGGGTACAGGTAGCCATGTTTAAAGGCAGGTAGCCATGTTTAAAGGCTTGACCCACATGATCAAGGTGAGGGGTACAGGTAGCCATGGTTAAAGGCAGGTAGCCATGTTTAAAGCTTGACCCATAGGATCAAGGTGAGGGGTACAGGTAGCCATGTTTAAAGGCAGGTAGCCATGTTTAAGGCTTGACCCACAGGATCAAGGTGAGGGGTACAGGTAGCCATGTTTAAAGGCAGGTAGCCATGTTTAAGGCTTGACCCATCAAGGTGAGGGCTACAGGTAGCCATGTTTAAAGGCAGGTAGCCATGTTTAAGGCTTGACCCACAGGATCAAGGTGAGGGGTACAGGTAGCCATGTTTAAATGCAGGTAGCCATGTTTAAAGGCTTGACCCACAGGATGAAGGTGAGGGGTACAGGTAGCCATGTTTAAAGGCTTGCTGTCTGCACGCCTCAGGGTGTAGCCTGGTAAACCAGCCCGTCACGTGAAATCACATTTCATTTGGTTCTGTGTGACGGTCTGGCCCCAACTCTACACCCAGTCCTTAGCAGGGGCAGGAGCATGGGCGGGCGTAGTTGCCTTGATAGACAACTCCTTCAGCCAATCAGCGTCGGATCCAGTCAAACCCAAATCCACTCGTGAGAATGACAAAAACATATTTTCCGCCGAGAAACTCCGCGGTTGCGGCGATACTCCTGTACTTGTTTAATTGTTGTTATTGAGTCTATTTCTGCAATAACTGCACTTTATGGCTGTTTAAACTAGACAAACGCTGACATTACTCCTCGAGACGATCAGGCAAGGAGCCTGAGGCGGCCATTATTGTTTTGTTAGTGCAGTGCTAGTGGCGTTCCTGATTGGCCAACTTGCGCTGTCAATCACAGCGCAGTCGCTGATTGGCTCTTCCGCTCTTCCGCTTCTGCTAAACCCCCCCACTGGCTTCGGGGCCAGACCGTCACGCAGAACCAAATTAAATGTGAATTCACGTGACGGGCTGGTTTACCAGGCTAGACAGAAGCGTCATGCCCATTGTAACTGAGGGGGCAATTATTTTGAGAGGTAGCCTAATTTTTTTTATTTTTTTTTATAAACATAGGCTATAATATTATAGGCTGTGTATGGTAGTTAAAACATAGTTTCAAGTTGACGTTTATTTATGTTTGTAGTTAAAATAAAAACATACATACTGTATAGGCTACATACTAGGGGTGGGGGAAAAAATCGATTCACCTAAGTATCGCGATTTTTAATGTCACGATTTTTGGATCGATCTTTTATTCCAGAATCGATAATCGCAAATTAAAAAAAAAAAAAAAAAAAAAATTTGGGTGCTTGCAGTCAGGCCACTCACTGAACAGCAGACCAGGCGCCGCCTACTGGTTTACTAGTGGTTTTATTACTTTATTAGTTAGTCTGAAGTAATAATTACACTTCAGGGTTAAAGTGGGTGCATCTCATTGTAAAATTGGACTTCAAACGGCCCAAATCTGGCTTCAAACGGCCCAAATTTCACGCGCGTTGGCCCATATCACCCTGGCCTGCTTGGTATCTAATGCCCGGCCTGAATTATGATCCCAGTCCACCCCTGTTTTTAACTATATCGCCCAGCCCTACTCATGATATATAATATACAGTCTCTAGTGTATGATTCAACTTTTCCCATGTTCTAATCTAGTGTAAAAAAGCAAACAAACTGAAAAAAGAAAAGAAAAAAATAAACAAAAATCGCAATAAATCGTAATATCGAATCGCAATAATCGTAGAATCGCAATACTTAAGAATCGCAATATAAATCGAATCGGCACCCAAGAATCGTGATAGTATCGAATCGGGAGATAAGTGAATCGCCACAGCCCTACTACATACAGTACAACACAAAAGGCTGTTATTTACCCTTTGTCGCCACCTGGTGAGTAAATATATATGTAACTAAAACCATTAAAATTGACAACCGGTCCGCGACTTTTTTTCCATGTATCTACCGGTCCTTGGCACAAAAAAGGTTGGGAAGCCTTGCTCTAGACTAGAGGACACTAGAAGAGACTAATGGAAGAGAAAAGATTTCCACCTTCTGAAAAGGCAATACCAGCCAAAATAAACATTGTGTTACATTGCTTTGAAACGTGTGGTCTCCCTTTTTTGTCAAGTCCATTGAGCCTGGGCAGTGGCAATGTACTTAGTCTGGTGATTATGGATCTTTCCAGGAGGCTGAGAGCAGTTTGGAAAATAGCCTTATGGTTACACCTGCTCAGTCTATTAATTTAAAATGAGATATTCCTCTAAATCTGGCTTCCAAACCCCCCAAAAAATTTTGGCGGCGCCAGAGTTCACCCCCTCAGATTGTTGGCTTGCATGAGCCCCCCTGAGGCTAGAATACATCCTCTATTCCCTAAAAATCAATGTTGTAACATTTATGACGTCTGTGGTTTGGGCAGTGCATTATTTACAGTGGGTAGAGGGTCTGAATGTATGTATGAACTGTACTTCTGCTGGTGCTGTTGGCGTGTGTGTATGTGTGTATGTGTGTGTGTGTGTGTGTGTGTGTGTGTGTGTGTGTGTGTGCGTGCGTGCGCGCATGCTTTTGTGTGCGTGTGTATGTGTGTGTGTGCGCGCACGTGCGCACTATTTGTTGTTAGGAAGAGAAGTGTTTTGTAATCAACATGATGTGACTTTTGTATTTTGTCATGTTCGGTGTGGAGCTGATGACTCATTAAAGAAGATGAAAAGTCAAAGCTGGCACCACGTGCCTCCTTGCTGGGGAAGCTAAGCAGGTCTGACTCTGCTTAGTCCTCGGATGGGAGGCCATGGTGCTTGAAGTGGTGTTGGAGGACCAGTAGGAGGTGCTCTTCCCTCTGGTCCCGTGAATAATATCCCCATCCCTAATGCCCCAGGGCAGAGACAGGGACTCTGTCCTGTGAGTGAGCACCATCCCTCCGATGAGACGTTAAACCAAGATCCTGACTCTCTGTGGCCTTAGCAGAAGGCTCAAAATGTCCTCGAGCAAGACACTGAAACCCTAACTGCTCCCGACGAGCTCCTCCCGACGAGCAGTCCTAACTGCTGATGAACAGTTAACGCCTTGCATGGCTGCAGAATGGGAGTGTGAATGCGTGAATGTGAGGTATTCACGTAAAAGCGCTTTGGGTAGTCGATAGACTATATAAAATGCACTCTAATACAGTCCATTTACCATTAAAGATCCATTTTCGCAAGAGTACTGTTAGGGGTGTAACCCCGGTGCCCTGGGGGGTGTTTGGAGACTGTTTGGAGTAAGTTCTAAGATCATGCTAACTTTCTACAATGGAGTGTTGGGTAGCCTAATAAGGTATGGTATGGAGGCATGGTTCGGCACCCTCTCTGTCCAGTACAAGTCTAAAATCAACAAAATGATAAAAACTGCTATGAAGATCATTGGGCAGAGGGACTTCCCCCCCCTCCAGACCATTTTCGATAAAAAAGCAGTGAATCTGGCTCTTAAAATTTTGGACGACCCCACTCACATTCTACATCCTGATTATGAGCTACTACCATCCGGAAGGTGCTTCAGAGCCTGTAGCTTTAAGAGTAACCGCTACAAGCGCTCCTTCCTCCCAACATCTATAGCCTTATTAAATAAACTGCCTGTCCTCCCACTAGGGGGTAGAGCTCTGTCCTCTGAGAGGTCAGAGCCCGGCTACTCAGGAACCCTCCATTAAGAGCCTGACGACCCAGGAAACCTCTGGACTAACGTTTCCTGCTTGCGAGAGGACTGAGCTCTGAGATTCTGGAACCCTCCTCTAAAGAGCCAGATGATCCGAGAAATCTCTGATGGTGTTTGGTGTGGTAAACATGGTAGCTCACTTTGAGCTTGGCTGTCCCTGCAGCCTGTCTGGTCATGTGATATTTATATTTATCTTGCCTTAGTTAGTTTTATATTCATTTTATCTTTTTACTTTTTATCCTTTATAGTCAGTGGTTTTAATGTTTTTCTTGTTTAAGGAACCATGGTTTTATGATGGTATTGGTTTGAAATGCGGTTTTAGGATTGTGTAATAATTGAAGTGCAATATTGAAGTGCAATACGTGGTTAGGTAGAGTTGTTAACTCGTAGCTCTGGCTGCATCATGTCTGACGATGTTGTCCTCGTGTCTACGTGCTGTTTGTCCTCAGCTGTACTGTACTGTCTGTTACGCTTGTCACGCTCTATTGCTGCTGTACAAATGCCTAAGACAAATTTCCCTATGGGACAATAAAGTTAAACTCAAACTCAAAACTCAACCCCGGTGCCCCGGGGGGTGTAACCCCGGTGCCCTGGGGGGTGTAACCCCGGTGCCCTGGCTAAATTCCTAAATAGGCCTTCTTTCTATCACTGCGATATCGAATTGGCTCTTTCAGTCCTCGACTCTCCACCATGATAGCTGATGTGTGGTGAGCGTTCTGGTGCAAACTGACTGCCGGCCCGTGCATCAGCCAGGTGGGTGCTACACATCAGTGGTGAATGAGTTGGGCTCCCCCCTGTACATAGACACACACACACACACACACACACACACACACACACACACACACACACACACACACACACACACACACACACACACACACACACACACACACCCTGATATGTAAAATGTTTGCATGCCTTGAAAAGTGCTATATAAATCCAATCAACTAATTATTATTATGAAAGTCTCTCTCTCTCTCTCTCTCTCAGCAGGGTCTCTCTCTCTCTCTCTCTCTCTCTCTCTCTCTCTCTCTCTCTCTCTCAGCAGGGTCTCTCTCCCTCTCTCAGCAGATGTCAGCAGGGTCGGTGGTGTTGGCGGGACGACGCCCTCTCCGTCTGGTCTTTCCCACCTCTGCGGGTCAGGTTGGGCGCTAATGGACGAGTGGCTAATGTGTGAGTCGCTAACAGCGGCGGTGGGAGTGATGACTATCTGACATCACGTCAGCATATCTGACCCCGCTGTCACATGACTTCCAGCTCCAAATAAACCCTGCTGGACATAAATGACACCACATCCAGATCATGTCCAATAACCTCATGTTCCTGCTGTAAACATCTTCCTTTTGGCTGTGGGGAACACTGGTGTGACATTTGTTGTGATAGCCAGAATGTACACCATGCAATACACTAGTACAGTAGCCTACAGTACAGTACAGTGCAGTACAGTACAGTACAGTACAGTATTATGGATCTGAAGCCTTTCTGGTCACATTGTCCATTCACAGCCACCTGAAGTCCTCCGGCGAAGCAGTTAAACTGTCATCATCATGCTATCATTAGTTGGCTATGGTGCTCTCTTTATAGTGTAACATGCCAGAGTAACCACATAGCCTATTAGCCCCTGTGGATGGTGACTCCCACTCTGTAGACTTTGTACTGGAGAGTAATAAAGGAGGAATATATTATGACCACAAATCAGTGGCACAGACCCATGTGTTCTTTAATGCCTTAGCCATCTCCAATTAAAGGCTTTTTATCTTTCAGACAGATGATATGGACTTCATTCATTATCACAAAGAACATTTTGTTATCACAATATTGCATTTTCTGCATGATTTCCAACACAATTCATGGCCTCCAAGAGCACCTATAGCAGCATGTCAATCTATTCAGATTCAGATTCATTTATTAAGGACTGCACAACAAAGTCGGCAGAATTTGCTTTCGGTACAGCAATTGTTAAGCACATGAATATTGTGTCAGCATAAGACATTACAGTACATAGACAGACATATGGCAACATAAATACAGAACATTCAACATATACATTGCTGGAGAGGTATACAGTGAGATTTCAGAGGTGAGTGGAGTTCACAAACCTGATGGCAGTGGGGATTTTTTTTTTTTGGAATCGGGTTGTTTTGGTGGAAATGGATCTGTAGCGCCGTCCAGAGGGCAACAGTTGCAACAGGTGATTGGCTGGGTGAGATGGGTCAGAAACTATTTTTTGTGCTGTTGTAATTGTCCGTTTATGGTAGAGAGTGTCTAGTGATGGGAGTGGGGTTATTATTCGTTTGCAGTTTGTTTCGTGAGTTACTGTCCAGATTGCCGTACCAGATGGTTATGGATGAGGTGAGGATGCTTTGAAGGATGGCTGTATAGAACTGGAGGAGCAGTTCTATACAGCCAGAGTTGATATGATTTTTCCAATACTCCCCATCTCTATCTGTAGTGATTTATTCCCCATGCTTCCTCTGTTGGCTCCAGCATCACCAGGAGTGAATAGAAAGCTTTTACTTCATCATTGGAATCAAATGAGTGATGCAGTGGAAACCATGGCCTCCAGTTGGTGGTCATCACAAGCTAAACAACCACCAATATTAACAAACAGGAAATGTACTTGTCAAATGTATGAATGTAAACCCTTTCACGGGGACACGGTGGCGCAGTCGGTAGCGCTGTCGCCTCACAGCTAGAAGGTCCTGAGTTCGATTCTCGCCTGGGACGCTGTGGGCGCTGGAGTTGTGACCCCCCCCATATCTTCAGTGCCTACTGCCCTGGTGGGCTATATCGTCGAAAGGGCCTTTCTGTGTGGAGTTTGCATGTTCTCCCCGTGCTCCCCAGGGGGTTCCTCCGCACATAACCCCCCACTAAAAACATGCAGAAGATCGTCATCCGACCAGTGACGACAACACCCGAAGTTGGTCCCCGGGCGCTGGAAAGAAAAAGCGACCACTGCTCCTGGCCTGCCCCCTGGAGGAAAAGGACAAGCCTGGATGGGTTAAATGCAGAGGACAAATTTCACCAGCCACCGTCAGCATGAGTGTGTGTTTGGGGCCGCATGCATGTGTTGGTGTGTTCGTATGACAATAAAAAGACGGGCTTGTCCGTCTACTAACTAACTGTTTCCCCCTCAACCTATTTTTTATGTCATTTACATTCGTTTGATACTATACTATTAGGGGTGGGAATTCACCAGATGCCCCACGATAAGATGTTATCACGATACTTAAGTCATGATACGATAGTATTGCGATATTGTGATATGCTATTATATTGTCTATTGCAATATTGGAATTTATTACCTTTTTTCCACTGCAAATGATGTCCCCAAAGGAAAACTTTGTGAACATCTGTTTTATCTATAAGGTAAAGTTTCCAGTCTGTTCATCTCACTTACTTCGATCATTTTTTATTGCAGCAAAATTGTCCAGCAGACAGACTGACCAACACTGTCATAAGACCTGTCATGGAGGGCGTCATTAGCTCAGGAGGTAGAGCTGTCATCTGGGCATCGAAAGGTTCCCGGTTCGAGGCTGGCTCCTCTCGGTAGTGTGTTGAAGTGTCCTTGGGCGAGACGCTGAACCCCTAACCCCTATTAATACTGTGATACTATGCTGTATCGATTTTTGCGAAACATCCCCTATTCACTATGATGTAGTAAATCTGCCTCATAAAGATCCATATCCTTCTGAAAAGGTGTGTAAACTGAGTGTGCGTATGCAGTAGTTTGGTTCACCTTCCACTGCATCCCTGCTTTGAAGGCACCAGGCATAAATATATGGATTTTGGCGCGTTGAGAGAGCAAACGTCTCACCTATGTGAGCAGTATGGGATGGTAGTTCTGCTCTCTGCACAGAGCCAGAGGACAGCGGTCGAAATCGAGCGACTGGCGGAAAGATTTCTCGTTTCCTGGTCCCTCCTCAGCCCAGGACCTATTGAGCAGAGAGGAGATGTGTGCAGAGAGCGCCTGAGGCTACTCCTGCATTAAGGCCCAGCAGACCTATAGAGCGCCTGAGGCTACTCCTGCATTAAGGCCCAGCAGACCTATAGAGCGCCTGAGGCTACTCCTGCATTAAGGCCCAGCAGACCTATAGGGCAACATTCACTTCATGACATCATTCATGACTCCATCATTTGTTGTGCGATGATGGATGAAACGATTATAGTTTAGAAAGATGCGGAAAAGTGCCGTGAAAAAGAGCTTTAGACTACATTCATTTCACAGGACCTACAGTACAACGGACCTGGGTATTATGCGGCCCAGGAGGTACCGGCCCTCATGATGGTTCTGCCTGGCCCAGGAGGTACCGGCCCTCATGATGGTTCTGCCTGGCCCAGGAGCTCTAAGACAAACCACACTATTTTAATGATCAAACTAAAAACATCTAATGAGATGACCTAAATGGGCTGTTTGGAGTGATTTTCCATATAATAAATGTTGGAGAATAAGTGCACAGTGTGTTTTCTATCAGTTTATCTTGTGATAAAATTAGTGGCTACGGCACGACAATATTTTGTTGGCCCCTGGCGACAATCTGGGTTTCTCATGTGGCCCCCCCAGGAACAATAATTGCCCACCCCTCACCTAGATTATGGCCAGTGGAATGCTAAACCTACAATTTATCACTTCAGTGTTTCAACTTTAATGAGCTCCATTGATTTTCCTATCAAGGAATGATATCCGGCACAGTTTATATAAAAAAGTGGATAAAAGTTTGGAAGTCAAAGCGAATAATTTTGTCCCAAAGTGTATTCTCTGTTTTAATGAAGGCGCCGCTCACACACAATGATTACTAGCACAAAATTCAAACAAATTAGAATGCATTTTAGACAGTCGGTAATTGAAGTGTGTGTGTGTGTGTGTGTGTGTGGGGGGGGGGGGGGGGGGGGGGCACTTCTGCACACTGGATCATTTATATTTTACAGATACTCGATGATGAACTCCACATAATATTAGTCTTTTTGCATAATGTGTTTAATTTGGAGGTGAACTTCAAGTTTAGAAGTATAGAGATACAGTTCAAAGGGAGCGGCAGAGGAGATCAGTTAGCAAAGAAGACTGGATTCACTGAATTGAAAACACATCCACAGGCTCGACCTCTGTTTAGAAATGCATGTGAAGAAGTTCAAAGTGAATCCATTTGTACCAAGAATTAGAATAAATCCTATTAAAACTGCAAAAAAACTGTGATGTGGGTGATGGTACATTTATCCTCCTTTATCTGGGAATGATGAATAATGTTCTGCATACTTTATGAAAGTGACCAAAGGCTTTGCTGCTATCTGAAAACAAGACACTCGTGTCGTGGATACAATGAGGATGTGGGGGATTGCAGTTATGTCCAGCAGCTGAAACAGCATTGCGACATCTAACTTCCCTATCTGACGTAATGGACACGTTTCAATAATTGGGCCCTTCAGTGATGTCGTGATTACCGTAAATTAAATACGACATCATCGTGCATGGTATACTATTCACAATGTTTTTTTTTTATAACACCAACACACAAGGACGAACAAACTCAAACAAAAAACAAACAATAACAAAACAAAAACAAACAAGTAGCAGCGTGAGCTGTGATTGGTCTACTTTGGAGGGGACACACATGCACAGAAAAACCCTCTTCACGCTGTAAAAAGAGTTCCTTTTGGACTGGAAAAACACTATGCATAGTGGGTGACCTAAACCTGTGGGTCCCGCCCACTAACGTAAACACACCAGGACGACCAGGTGCTCTAGGTCAGAGGTTCTCAAATGTTTCTCAGCCAAGGACCCCCACAAGATAGAAAATCTACTGGGGACCCCCTCATTCTGATTTGTGATTTTGGGCTAAGCTTAATTGTTTCTAAGTCACCAGACCCGCTGACGGAGGCGGGCACTTTGTCCAAGCTACTTGGCAGGTGATTGGATGACCCATCTGTCTATCACCGCTGGTGGGTGTTAACTTCAACCAATCAGATCGCGGAAGGTGCCTGTGGATGATCTCCGTGGTATTCATTGATTGAGTCCTCGCGGTCGTAAAGTCACCTTCGAAGCATTTAGTTAGATTATAACGAACTAGTTGTGTGGCTTAGCCTTCCCAAATGTTGAGGGTCGTTTTTTAAAATTTAATACATAGAATTGGGAACGTTACATTCAATTTCATTCACTGCCTGTCACTTCCGCGGCAGCAGCCATGTTGACGAGTGAAAAGAACTACAAAGACCATGTACCCACTACTTGCCCAGACGAGCCAGAGCCCGCCTACGGCCGCCGCTGATTGGTCGAGCCGGCATGGCTCGACCAATCATCTTAACTGCTTGTGCAGGTCCAGACCGTCACGGAGAACCAAATGCAATGTGAGTTCACGTGACGGGCGGTTTACCAGGCTAAATTGTTTCCACGGTAACGTGCTTTCCTTTTAAATTGATAGGTTTGTTAGATTAGAATGTAATCCATGAACCATTTTAGATTTACAGCATAAAATATTTTCATTGAACTATGAAGCTTTAAAAAAAGAAAAAAAAAGTTTTATTTTCATTTTCCTGAAAACTTTTCGCGGACCCCCTGGCAAAGTGCCACGGACCCCTGGGGGTCCCCGGGCCCCCAATTGAGGACCACTGCTCTAGGTTAGTCAATTTGGTCTGCCCCTATAAGTAGCATCCAAACAGAAATTGGAGTAAGGCTGGCTTCTCTGGTGTCTTTCCCTCCAAACCTCCATTGGAGGAAGGTACGTAGTGATCCATTACTTTTGATTGGTACACATTGCATTTCTCCTGGTGTTTATGAAGTTGTTTATTCCTTAGACAGGCTACTGTGTAGACTCCTGGGTCTGGCTGCAAGCAGGGGTTAGACAAGTGTAGAATGTCACATTTCACATATCCACACAACCCAACTTGCCACTGACCAATGTGCTGTGTTGTCTTGTTTCCTCAAGCCATTGGTCCCTTAGGCTGGGCAGGCTAACATAGCCTACTGTGTATGGTCCTGGGTCTGGTATAAGGAGCTGTTAATATCAATATTTCTATGCTAACTGCTTTTGGTAAGTGTAGCAATTCCCTAAAAGCATTTCAACCAATTGTTTGTGCCTGGTTTTCTTTTGGACAGAACATGGCCTGCTGTTCTGCCCTTCTCATACTGTACAATTGTACCTTAATTTAGTAAAGGATTAAGTGTTTGTTGTAACTGTCCAGAACTAAGATTTCCCTCTTTGTGCCCTGCATAGGCCTGGAGTGGGTGGGGGTTACACTGGTGTGAGCTACGGGCCCTCCTCCCTACCTGCCTCTTCCTTCTATATTGCATGCGTGTGAGTGTGCCTTTGCAGTGTGCCTTGTTTAAGCACCTTATGCACCAAGAACTTTAATTGTGTGTGTGTATTGTACACGCTTGGTGTGGTAGGTACCTTTACTAAACTAAGTACTGTACTTAGTACTTACTCTAAGCTTTCTCGTATTTTGCTCCTTCCAGTCAATCCCTCTCACTTTAGTTCCAGTGCCCCTTGCTTTTATAATTCCCCCTTAGTAGTTTGGACATTTTAAAGGTGCATTTCATTGTTTTTTGCAACCTAGCTGCTTTTAGTATTGTTTGAATAAATCTGAATGTTTTGCATAATGAAACTTGTCCGGACATTCCTAAATAAATAATATACTCTTTTGTACTTGGAAACCACGTCTCTGCTGTCTCTCATTGTAACGAATCTGTTTGGTTTATCTGTGGGCATTAAGCCCTGGTATTTCCTTGGGTGAAACTCCCTAGGTGGCCTAGGTGGCGTTGTCAGTTATCTAGACCTGGTCACACATAGATGTCGTGTTTGAACTGACCAGCAATGTCTCCATCAGCTGGAAAAACCTTTCTTCCTTGAAGCAAAAAAGTCTGCAGAGGCTGAGAAAATGGCATCATGTGAAGTATTGGTCTTTGATAGTCTGGATGAAAGAAGCTGCAGACGGAGGCTGACTGATGTAACTGGGAATCATCAGGGAGAGTGTGGTGCACAAACCTCATCCAGGGAACTCTGAGAGGAGAGCTGCAGCGGCTCATTACTGGCATGTGCTGGATGAAGTAGGCTACCTAAGTGTACTGATATCTTACCAGAAAATTACTTTGAAGTTAAAGTCACCAATTAGAATATTAGCTACTTGTGTAAGTCTTAATGTAGGCTATCTGATATTACTGTAGGCCAGAGCCATATAGATGGAAGAGTCCCGACATCTCCGTTCACTCCAATGGACCAGTTTTTTACTCAAGAGTTCCAGGAAGTAAAGGTCCTGGATTAAGCAGCACTGTCGAGTTGCAGCAAAATGGACAGTTTGTGTTGTACTCTGAAAGGGGTTTTCCCCCCTTGAATCAAATTGTACATTATCAGCTTTATTTTAGCATGCAAAAGTAGCGCAGGACCCATTCCTGGCTGTTCATTGGCTAATGAGTCACGCATTTTGGTCCTCCGCTGACGCCACTCTCTCTCTAGAGGACACTACTGTAGGCTATACTTACTGTAAGTAGCTATCAAAAGTAATGTTATGATATAATGTATTGAAAGTAAAAGTAGCCTATAGTTGCTGTTAATAAAAAAGCAAGCAAATGACGTGCCTGGGCTTGAGTGGAAATCTTCTTGAGTTTTAATAGTTGGCAAACAAGGTTATGTTGCATTACCGAGTGTATATTATTACTGTAACAAGTAGCCGGCAGGTCAAACGAGCCCGTTTCAAAATATATTAAAAAAAAATAAAAAATGAATGTGTTGGAGCAAACTCACTGTAAACGTGTAGATCAATAGTCCCTCTATCATGGCAGACTACTGGCTAACTCAAATAGGCTATGTCAAATTCACTCTTGTTGACATTTGGAAAAACACATTTCCAAGCCTTCAGCCACACAGTCAGAAGAGTCAAACAAGAAGAAAAAAAAAAAGTGTATATATATATATATAGCATTACATACATAGCCTATATTTAGGTTAGCCAGTATTCTGCCACGATAGAGGAAGTATTGTAGGCTACATGACTGCAGTAACCTCGCGTCACCAGGCTCTTCTCGGCGAGAAAGAGCCTGGCCTCCGTTCACAAGTGATTTTGTCACCCTGCCTGCTTCCGGCCTAGAGCCCGCCCTAGACAGGAAGCAACAGCGGAAACAGCTCGTTAACTTGACAATTAGACACAACGAATCAGAAAATAAAACGGCAAACAACAAAACAAAAGATGGACGTACCGAACAAAGTTTTTGAAGAAGTTCTTGTAGAAACATCGCAGATTCACAATCTCACATATTTTAAGCCAATACAGAAGCTTTACTTTTCAAACAAATGGCCAGTTGATGGAATAGTTATAACGCTAGTTGTCTGTCCGCTGTTATCGATAATGCAGGATCGAGTACAACAGTTGAAGCATCTCTGCTGCCTGTGCTGGGAAAGACATGGACATTGATCATAAGATTTCACATGGCGAGTACTCCATTGTCTTTGGCTTTCCAGAAACCTTCCTCGGCAGTGACTAGAAATGTGCTAACGCTACTATACAACTTGTGGTGGTGTTCTTTTCAGGCTCTAGTATAACCTCGCCGCGTCAAACTAACGGCAACAAAGACGTTTTTGGCGCACTTATTTCAGGTGTTGCTTCCAGTTCCTTGGTTTACGCCCCCATGACAAAAAGAGGGGTGAAAAGTGCCCAGACTCGTAGGAAAGTGTCCCAGACCCAGAGAGAGCTCTGCAGCATGCAGTAACGTAGTGTATCAGACCCAGAGAGAGCTCTGCAGCATGCAGTAACGTAGTGTATCAGACCCAGAGAGCTCTGCAGCATGCAGTAACGTAGTGTATCAGACCCAGAGCTCTGCAGCATGCAGTAATGTAGTGTATCAGACCCAGAGAGAGCTCTGCAGCATGCAGTAACGTAGTGTATCAGACCCAGAGAGAGCTCTGCAGCATGCAGTAACGTAGTGTATCAGACCCAGAGAGAGCTCTGCAGCATGCAGTAACGTAGTGTATCAGCGTAACACAACCTGCAGTGTTCCTCTGAGCACTAAAGACACATTTGTGTTACTTTAAAGTAGGTGATCTTAAAAACAACATAACCTGTGTTGTATTCAAATCTAGCCGGCCTGTATGTTGTGTTGAAAGGTAACAGGCCTAAATGTGTGTTGTCCCAAAGAAGACACAAAATAACATGCTAGCATTTTCACTGCTGCCCTCTGCTGGGTACAGCTGAACTGACAACTTAGACCACAGAGTTAAACTGAAGGGCAACAGTGTTTAAGCGACCAGACACACTAAATATGGAATAAATGTGAATGTATGACGTTTAGTCATACAATAGCTATCTACACTATGGTAGTCACTATAAACTTACTCACAGCCCAAATCTATCCATGTTTTAGCCCAGACATCAGGTATAAAGATGGCTTATAGACATTGTTTAAATGCAAAATTGCTTTCTGGGACTGCACTTTACTACAACGACTATTGCACAATGTAGCCTACAGTGGTGAGTGTTTTGTTTTCTCATGCTGTTATCTTGATTCTTATGTCTCTGTGATTTTATTGCACTTTGATCATAAAACAATGTTTTATAGACTATCTTGCCTCTCATGTGCTGTAGTTCTCTTTACCCCTAGCTGTCACCAACAGGCAGTTTCAACTTGAAAACATCAATATTCTAAATGCACCAAAGTTTATTTCCTGTTCCAGTGTTGAAGTGTGACAGGAATGTTTATTTCCTGGAATGTTTGGGTCCGACTCCAAAGTGTTCCCTATAGCAACAGAATTCCAGTGAATTCCAGTGAAACAAATATATATCTATGTATATCATATATCTATATCTATATCTATATATATATATATATATATACAGTATATACTGTATATCAGCCATATAGTCGTGGGGCTTTGAGGTTCATTACACACTGTGGATCTCTTACTCATCATTGTGCATTGTATTCAAAAGTGAATTGGCCTGCTTTATGTACGCGCCACCTCAGTCATTGGTATGTCTTAATTTACAAAGCCATTCTTGGCAAAGTTCCTACCTACCTGTCGTCACTTTTAAGCTTCAAATGTGGGAATTACAATCTTCGTTCTCAGGACACTCTACAATTTTCTGTTCCCAAAGTCCGAACTGAACTAGGGAAGAAAGCTTTTATGTTCTCTGCACCCACCGCATGGAACAGTCTGCAGTCTGATCTTAAACTTAATAGCTTAGTAACCCTAAATGGTTTTAAGGCTATGGTGAAATCTCTTGAGAACAGGCTGTCTGTATGCAAATGTTTTATTTGATCATTTTAATGTTATTCTATTGTATGTGTTTATGTGTTTGATTGTTGAAACTTTGTGTTGCTGCTGTTCTTGGCCAGGTCTCCCTTGTAAAAGAGATCTTTGATCTCAATGGGACAAACCTGGTTAAATAAAGGCTAAATAAATAAATAAAATATCTCTTTCTCATTGATTGTTTATTTGTGTAGGGATATACATACTGTATACAGAGAACATTTAAACAAGAAACGGTCTGATGTCATATATCATAACATTTATAGCCTAAGCTAATTTGCAATGTTTGTCCGTCATTAAAAGAAAATATTACACTTACACTTTTTTACACACACACACACACACACACACACACACACACACACACACACACACACACACACACACACACACACACACACACACACACACACACACACACACACACACACACACACAGACACAAATCCCCTGTCCACGACGAATAGCAAATAAATGTTTACTCTCCTGTGTGGATTATCATGTGTCTCTTCAAGTCTCCTTTCTGACCAAAACCTTTGCCACAGACTGAGCAATTAAATAGTTTCTCTCCTGTGTGGACTATCATGTGTGACTTCAGGTCTCCTTTCTTACCAAAACCTTTACCACAGACTGAGCAATTACATTTTTTCTCTCCTGTGTGGACTATCATGTGTGGCTTCAATTGTCCCTTTTGACCAAAACCTTTACCACAGACTGAGCAATTAAATTGTTTCTCTCCTGTGTGGACTATCATGTGTCTCTTCAATTGTCCATTTTGACCAAAACCTTTACCACAGACTGAGCAATTAAAATGTTTCTCTCCTGTGTGGACCATCATGTGTTTCTTCAAGTCTGCTTTACGAGCAAAACATTTATCACAGACTGAGCAATTAAATTGTTTCTCTCCTGTGTGGACTATCATGTGTTTCTTCAACAAGTCTGCTTTACGAGCAAAACCTTTATCACAGACTGAGCAATGAAATTGTTTCTCTCCTGTGTGGACCATCATGTGTCTCTTAAAGTCTCCTTTATCACCACCAAAACATTTACCACAGACTGAGCAAAGAAATCGTTTCTCACCTGTGTGCATTATCATGTGTGTCTTCAAGCATTTTTTATGACCGAAACCTTTACCACAAACTGTGCAATGAAATGGTTTCTCTCCTGTGTGGACTATCATGTGTGTCTTCAAGTATGATTTACAACCAAATATTTTACCACAGACTGAACAACTCGACTGTTTCTTCCCAAGAACTTCACTGTTTCTCTGTGAGTCTAACCCTGACTGAGGTTCACTAGTTCCCATCCATTTTTCATCAGTGCCTTCAGTCTCAGGTCCAGAAGAGTCTGAAGTCTTGCCATCACTAGCTGGTTGTAAACTACTAGCTTGATCTAAGTTCCTGGCTGGTTCTGATACTCCACAGTCCTCTCCATCAGCTTCTGTTTTCATCTGTTCATTTGAGCTGCTGGCTAGAGGCTCCTCTCTGTTCTCCTCAGTTTGGCTTTGATGAAGCTGTGGGCACTGAGGTTTCTCTTCCTCATCTTCACTCTTCACATGCACAGTGTAGAGAGTGAATGGGAACTTGGTGATATCAGCCTCCTCCAGCCCTTGAAGCTGGTCTCCCTCTTGACTGATACAGAGTTCCGCCTGTTCCTCTTTAATGTGTGGGGGCTCTGGGTCCTCCTGAAGCTGCTCTCCCTCCTGACTGATCCAGTGTTCCTCCTTCATGTGTTGGGGCTCTGGGTCCTCCTGAAGCTGCTCTCCCTCCTGACTGATCCAGTGTTCCTCCTCCATGTGTGGGTGCTCTGGGTCCTCCTGAAGCTGCTCTCCCTCTTGACTGATCCAGAGTTCCTCCTGTTCCTCTTTCATATGTGGGGGCTCTGGGTCCTCCTGAAGCTGCTCTCCCTCCTGCCTGATCCAGTGTTCCTCCTCCATGTGTGGGTGCTCTGGGTCCTCCTGAAGCTGCTCTCCCTCTTGACTGATCCAGAGTTCCTCCTGTTCCTCCTTCATGTGTTGGGGCTCTGGGTCCTCCTGAAGCTGCTCTCCCTCCTGACTGATCCAGTGTTCCTCCTCCATGTGTGGGTGCTCTGGGTCCTCCTGAAGCTGCTCTCCCTCTTGACTGATCCAGAGTTCCTCCTGTTCCTCTTTCATATGTGGGGGCTCTGGGTCCTCCTGAAGCTGCTCTCCCTCCTGCCTGATCCAGTGTTCCTCCTTCATGTGTTGGGGCTCTGGGTCCTCCTGGTCCAGACTGGGGCTCCACTCCTGCTGCTCAGTGGGAACCTCTTCTTGAGTGACCAGCAGCTGCTGGATGTCTGGAGACAAGGCTTCTCTGTGCAGCTTCTGGCCATTAGTCTTTTCATTTTCACACAGTGACAGGAACCTTTCCTCCTGAACTATTACTAACAAACGTACTCACTCAAAGCTCCAATAGCGTCACAGCTAACGTTAGTGTGGCGGCTGAATACCACAGACCACAGGTTCAGACACCGTTAAGGCACAAATACTAGGAAGCAGAGTAATAATAAAAAATAGCAATCTTTATTTCGAAAAAGGTTATTTGGTCAATTAAAACAGCGCTCAGCACAACAGCACAGGTTGATTATGGCAGGACAGGTGGCAGTAAAAAGAACACAAAACTAACATAAACAACCAAGGCAGTGGCCCCACTCACTGCAACCCAAATGGAGAAAACATCATTAATTCCATATATATAACATATATATCCGCATATATATATCCACATTAACACAACATATATCATTAATTCCCCACATTAACATAACATAATAAACCCACCTCTGTTCTCCTCCCCTATTGCCACACTGTAGGCCTATGTTGCACCTGCTCAAAGAGCCCTATAAAACAAACACAAATTTACATTAACACCAGGCATGTGAACAGCAAACCACCCTCCCCCCAAAATACAGGCAACACATTATAATGTATATACCTTGTACAGGTGATCCACCGGCACACACACACACACAAGGAACTAAGGCCAGACGCCTCTCCGACACTGGGCCCGCTTCTCCTACAAAGAAATCCCTTCATTAATTTATTAGTTCGCCACGCCGGACAATGACGCTTCAGCATAACATATGGACCAGGCCAGGGACTTACCCCAAACACAGCACACGCTGTCGTCAGCCCGTCGCAGCCTCGCGAGCTGCTCAATACGCCGCTGGGCCGCTGGCTGTAACAGCTAAATGCAGCTGAGCCCAATCAGGACATCGGGGCAATGTGTAGCACAACGTGCGGCGCGGGATCCCAACCCTTCGCGGAGGCGACCAAGCCCAGTCTGACAGCCGCGGTTCGCCAACAGGTGCCTCTTATTGCCTCAATCACAGCTCCGCACTCAGATTACACTTCCGGCCAGACCGGCGCAACTCCACCGGGCTACATACACCCCCCCTTTACTTAATCAGTGTCCCACTGATGCAGTATGGTCTACCTTAAGTTCCCAAATCCACTCTGAAAGAACCTATTTAACACCCTGCTGCAGCTACAGCGGAATTGCAGACCTAGGCAACCGGTGCGGGTTGGAATGAACACCAGCCGTGGTACGAGCCGATCTACGAGGCCCTGGTGAAGGTGGGGGCGAAGGCCCAAGTGAAAGCAAAGGTGGTGGACGAGGTGAAAGCTCCCCCATAGTATCCCCTTCCTCTCCCGACAGACTGGGATGAAGCCCCAATGCCCCTGGTACAGGCTTTTGGGGAGAAGACGCATGCTCACCACGCACTCCCTCCTCACTCCCCTGCACCCCCGGTCCATCACACTCCTGCTGGGACCCTTCCTCTACTGGCAAATCTCTCCCCCTGAATCTAGATACTATCACCCCAAACAGGGGCTCCTCCTCATCCACCTCCCGCGAAGAGGGTGGAGACTCCACCACTTCCGGACCCTCATACTCGCAGCCCCCCAACTGCAAACTGGGTCCACAACCTCGCAGCTCATTCCGATGCAGATTACGCTGCGGTTTTGAGAAGTCAATAGGAACAACGGAATACACCGGCGAATTATCACCTAGCTGCGCTATGACCCTGTGTGGGATGGGGAGCCATACATCCTGAATTTTATGCCTCCCAGTGAACTGACGATTCCTTACATATACCAATTGGCCTGGCTGCAATGGATGTTCACCCACCGGTGGCCCTGCATACCTCTTCCGAGCCTCCGCCGCCTGCTCCAAGTTCTTCCCAGCCTGTACGTATGCCCGGCCTAACCTCCTCTGATGCTCCTCAACCCATTCATGCAGATCCCCCTGGAAATCGTCCCTATCCTGCCCCAACCAGATATCCAAGGGAACCACAGGTGCCCGCCCGAACATCAGAAAGTATGGGGAGTAACCAGTACTCTGATGTTCAGTAGTGTTATAAGCATACACCAACTCAGGAAGATGCTCTACCCACCTCCTCTTCTGCTCAGGGCGCAGAGTACGCAGCAAATCGTGTAGCGTCCTATTAAAACGCTCACACTGTCCGTTCCCTTGGGCATGATATGGGGTTGTTCGACTCTTTTTCATCCCATACATCCCACACAGACACTGGACAATGTCAGCCTCAAAGCACTTACCCTGGTCGGAGTGCAACCTAGCTGGAACCCCGTATGGCTGAATCCAATGTTTTACCAAGGCTTTAGCGACTGTCACTGCTCGCTGATCTCGAGTAGGCACTGCCACTGTGAACTTCGAGAACACATCCGTGAGAACCAAAACATTCTCACGCCCATCTGATGATGGTTCTAGGACTGTGAAGTCCATTGCAACCACTTCCAGGGGCCTAAAGGCCAACAACCTCCCCAGCGCTGCAACCACCCTTGGCTGAGGTGCCTTAGAGACAATACACCGTTCACAGGCCCTACAAAAGGCTTCCACGTCCTTGAACATGCCTGGCCAATAACAACGACTGCGAACCAACTTAAATGTCCTATCAATACCCTGGTGTCCGTGATCTGCATGCATTCAAGTCAGCACCTCCATATGCAACACACCAGGCAACAAAAGTTGCCTAACCAACCCTTCCTTCTGATCGCGCAGCTCCCTATACAGCACCCCCTGAGACTCGACAATTCTCCCCCACTGCCTCAACAGCTCCACTGTCCTCGAACTCTCCTTCACCCTCTCCTCTCTACTAGGCTTTACGCCCCTCAGCCAGTAGGTTCGAAAAGCTGCTATTATTGGATCAACCTGCTGAAGACTCGCCAGAGAGGTCACGTCAAAGGAGGGAAAGCTAGACACGGAAGCATGATGGGGGCTAATGCTAGTCTCCTCACACAAAGTCTGATATGGCCCCGACAGAACACTGCGCATCTCCTGCAAAGGTTGAGCCACGGCCGCCTCCCCTAAACCCCTCTGCTCGGAATACTGCCTAGAAAGAGCATCCGCTCCGGCGTTTTGTCTACCTGGCCGATAGAGAATCTGGAAATCAAACTGCGCCAACTCAGACACCCAACGCTGTTCTATGGCGCCGAGCTTTGCAGTATTCAAATGGCTCAACGGATTATTATCAGTGAGCACGGTAAATTTTGCACCAATCAGGTAATCTTTAAACTTATCCGTGACAGCCCACTTTAACCCCAACAGCTCCAGTTTTCTGGCACTGTAATTTTCCATGTTCCGTTCAGACTTCCGAAGTCCCCGGCTGGCATAAGCCACCGGTCGTCGCTGCCCCTCAATCTCCTGTGACAACACAGCCCCCAACCCCTGATGGCTAGCGTCAATCTCTAAGACGAAAGGCTTGCCAAAATCGGCATAACCCAACACTGGAGCAGAGATTAGCTTCTGCTTCAACATCATAAATGCATCCTCACAGGCTGCATCCCAAAGTGGACCATCCAACCCACAAGAGGACCGCTTCCTACCCGCTTTCCCTAACAGCCGTGATGACAAAGCGTGAAGAGGTGCTGCCGTCTTAGCGAAATTCTCCACAAATCTCCGGTAGAAACTTGCAAAACCCAAAAACGACTTCAGCTCCGCCAGATTCTGTGGTCTACGCCATTCCGCGACAGCTCGGATCTTTTCCGGATCCGTGGCCACGCCAGCCGCTGATATCACATGCCCAAGGTAAGTAACTTCAGATTGAAAAAATGAGCACTTACTCAGCTTGACCTTGAGGTTAAACTGCCCCAAACGGGACAACACCACATCGAGGCGCTCGAGGTGCTGCTCGATGGTAGAAGAAAATACCACTATGTCATCCAAATACAGGAGCAATGACTGGAACCTCTGATCACCTAGAATCCGCTCCATCAGCCGCTGAAAGGTGCTTGGCGCGTTACAGAGCCCAAACGGCATCCGTGTAAACTCATACAAACCAAATGGTGTACAAAATCCAGTCTTACCACGATCTTTCTCAGCCACCTCCACCTGGTGATAGCCACTCGCAAGGTCAAGGGTAGTGAACCACTTGGCCCCACCCAGAGCATCCAAAGACTCTTCGATACGAGGCAGAGGAAACGCATCTTTCCGGGTTTTTGCGTTAAGCTGCCGGTAATCAACGCAGAGCCTTATAGAGCCATCTTTTTTCCGCACTATCACCAAGGGAGATGAATAGGGACTGCTGCTTTCCTGGATAATACCCTGCTGCAACAGCTGCGCTATATGCCTTTTGACTTCCTCATACTGGCTTGGTGGTATTCGCCTATAGCGCTGTCTAACGGGCACATCATCTACAACTGGGATCTCATGCTCGATCACGTTGGTACACCCCAAATCGGCCTCTGACCTTGCAAAGACCCCAGCATGCTTAAGCAACAGCTGCCTCACCTTCTGGACCTGTTCCACTGTAAGACCCGGAAACTCCCTTGCAACAACTGTCGCCAATAGGACTCCTGCTTCTGTGATATTATTCTGATTTGTGATGTGAATTGACTGTGGGATTGTTTACCTGTAATGTGGGCAGTGACTTGAGTTACATGGGTTGGGTTTGGATGGACTGGGGGGGGGGAGGAAAAGAGTGTCACAAGATTGTTCCCAGGTGCAAAGCGTCAGCTGATTGCAGTGGGCAAGGTGCCGCACATCAGCTGATTGCAGTGGGCACACCCACTGTGTGCTGAGCTGGCCAGCTGATTGGCTGGCGGCGGCGACACGGCAGGATTTAAAGCTGGTGTTTGGAGAGGCCGGAGACAAAAAGGCACTGGACGGACGGGAGAGAGCAGACCTCTGGCAGATGGACGAGGCGAGGGCCCGATCGACACCTGACCGGCCAGTGGGGAGAAGCCGAACCACCGAGAGCACAACATACAACGCCCGCTATTTTCCTGATAAAGGAAAGTAGGACGCCTGCCATCACTGTGTGAGTGAGTCTGCTACTTTATTGTAATCAGCCACTGATACCTGTGTGTTGTGTTCGTCAGCTGGACCCGCGCCGCCCCCGGACCCGTCATCGCCGCCTGATCGGGAGTCAGGAGAGGCCGCAGACTCGGACCTGTGGATCATCGGACCCACCTCAACATAGCCTACATACAACGCTCGCTATTTCCTGTGAAAAGGAAAGTTAAATGGCCGTCTGCCTATAATAGCCTACCTGTGTTCCCCCCTGTTGAAAAGCGCTGTTTATTGATTCAAGCTTTGCTGTGTCCCGCCAGTGCCTGAGCCGGATCGGACGGACTGCGCAGGCCAAGTGTCTTCCCCCGTGACCAGTGGACCCGCCTCACGTCACCAAGGACGCTTTTGCTGGACTGAAACGCTTGTATCAGACTGTGTCCATTGGGAAGGGGTGAGGTGGACAAACCGTTTTTAATTCTCTCGGCCGGAGGCCTCCGACCGAGAGCGGACCTCAAATCTTTAACCTTATACAGTCTAACTACCATTTGAGCACTGTGAGGCTCTATGTGTATTGCAGCCGGCCAGTAGCACTCGCTCAGTTTTATTAGCAGTTTCCCCTTTAATCCATAGAGGCTAATAGAGTCCCAGTGTGTTTTCACAGTGTGTTTTGGAAGAAACATTCCCGTAGTGATTTCCTTAGCTGTATTGTGTGAAATCCTTACAAACCCTGTAGTGGTTTTCTTAGATTTGCTGTGAGTACATTTTGGTCTTTGTAGACCTTGCTGTGTTTTTCATAAGTGTGCCGTGTGCTGTCACCCCGTGACCCTTTGCAGTGATTGCCTTTTCACCATTAATACTCTTGGCCATAGGGAGAGGGAGGGGTTAACTCTCACCCGAACTGCAGTGCCCTGGTGGCGGGGGCTACCACTCTAGTGTCTGATCAGTGGGTTCTTTTGGGAGGGAAACTGTATAAGAATGTATTGTTATTTATCATGCTGTTTCTAATTGTTCATTTTTGTAATAAAGTGTATATCTTTTTATAAATACCTGACTCCGGCCTGTTGTGTGTGTGTGTGCCATTTGGGGGATCAAAGAGTATTTTTACTCAAGTGTCTGTAACCAAGGTGGGCGTTGCCCGTGACACTTTTTGGCGTAGTTCGGCAGGATCCCCCTACACACACGCTCAACATGTCTGTTGAGGGTACAGAGAGTGTTGCTGGCCCCTCTAACGCTGCTCCAAATATTGTTAATCATGTTATGATACCATGGTACATGGGTGGGCCGTGGCTCCCTACATTTGAAGGAAAGGCTCAGGAGAAGGTTGGGGAATGGCGGGCTAAAATTGAAATGTTCATACGGGCTCAAGGTCTCCAAACGGCACAAAAAGTAGACTTTATATTGAGCGCCCTGGGAGGGGAGGCTAAACGTGAAATACTGCTGGTCCCCCTAAATGAGCGAGACACTGACACGAAAATATTGGATTTTTTGAATTCATTATATGGCAGCAGCCAATCTTTGGCCACACTGAGGGCTCAGTTCTATGAGTGCAGGCAGGGCGCAGAGGAGGAGATGGGTGTTTTTATTCTCCGTTTCCGTGAGCTCTATCACAGGTGGCAAGCAGAAGGACCACAAGACGCAGAGGCCGAGGAACTACTGAGGACACAGTTCATCAGGGGACTACAAGAGAGTTCTATGAAACAGGAGCTGAAGCGCCTCCTCCGTCGCACGTCAGGTATGACTTTCGCTGCCATCTGCACCGAGGCGAAAATCCTGGAGAAGGAGCAGATGAAAGATTGGGCAGAGTCGCGTACCTGCCGCGCCTACAACACCGGGCCCTCACAGACACTTCCACCAGCCATGCCTACACGCCCAGCAGCAGCCCCACAGGCTCACCTGTCTGCCCTGCCCCCACACTCGTCAGTGCTCCCATCTTCCCCAGATATAGAGACATTGTTGGAGTCCCTGCGGGCGGAACTCCGAAAGGACCTCAAGGACCAGATCTCCACCTTAGGAACTTCTCTTGCAGCGGAAATGCGGGTTCAAATAGCCAACCTTTCCCTGGGGCCAGCGGAACAACCTGTATGGGCCCATAGTCGACAAGCGGGTCCCTCATTTCAGCAGAGGTCCCGTAGACCACCCCCTGAGTCACCTAGAGATCGATTTCAGTGGGACCCCCAAGGCCGGCCCATATGCTTGGAGTGTGGGCAAGCAGGCCACACTCGCCGGTTCTGCCCCAGGCGACGCAATGGACCCCCGGATTTTTAGTCTCCTCGGTTGCTGTAGGGCAAGCAGTCGAGGAGGGGACCCAGACCACACCCCCAATAAAGCCCTCATTGATCGGGACGTGCCCAAAAGTGGACATCATGGCACAAGGTAAAAATATTCCTTGTGTCTTAGATACTGGTTCACAAGTTACACTGTTCAGCTATTCCTTGTTTCAACGGTATTTTGGAGAAGGACTGGTCCAAGGAGAGATTCCCTGGCTCACGCTGAAGGCGGCAAATGGACTCAAGATTCCATATATCGGTTATGCGCTCTTGGACTTTGAGATCAATGGGGTGAAGGTAATGGGGAAAGGGGTGGTGGTCGTTGAAGACTCGTGCCTGAACTCTGATTGTGGCATATTGGGGATGAACATTATTGGGGACTGTTGGCGGAGCCTTTTCCAGGATGGCCACCCTGGGGAGGCAGCCTTTAAATCTTCGCTGCCCTCTACTGTTAGTGCGGCTTGGGCAAAGGCTTTCGCTGTTTGTCGGCGGGTGGTCCTGGCTGAACCTGACATTGAGCTGCATGGGGTCGCAAAATTGCCCCGTCAGGCTCCCGTAGTGCTCCCCCCAGAGACTGAAATGATAATCTGGACCCAGGTGCCTCAGGCGGTTGCCAAGTCAGACTGCTGTGTCATGGTGGAGAACCTCCAAAGCGAAGACCAGGAGTGGCGTGTGGCCAGAACGCTGAGTTGGGTAAGAGGAGGGAGGGTACCGGTTCGAGTGTGTAACCCTCATCTTTTCTCCATAGAGCTCCCCCAGCGTCGTGCCCTCGCTACGGTGTCCCAGGTGGATCCCCAGGCAGTACGGACCCAGGAAGAGCTGGTGCTGACCTCCACTGGCCCGTCTGAAGTGGAGGTAGCGGTGAGGAGAGTAGAAGGCGCCCCAGTCCCAGGTAACGACCCGCCGCTGGAGCATCCAGCCCTGTCCTTACAGGGGGACCAATTGACCCGGGATGAGCAGCAGCAGCTAACAGAGTTGCTGCAGAAATGGACCCAGGTTTTTGCTGCCAATGACGATGATTTTGGTCACACGAACGCTGTCCTACACCAGATCCCTACAGGTGACGCGCCGCCAGTGCGTCAGAGACACAGGCCGGTCCCACCAAATCAGTACAGTGAGCTGAGAGCCCTGTTGAAAGGTATGTTGGACAGTGGAGTGGTAAGGGAAAGTGCCAGCCCTTGGGCTTCACCTGTAGTGCTGGTAAGAAAAAAAGATGGATCCTGGCGTTTTTGTGTGGATTATCGAAAACTTAATGCTGTCACTCATAAAGATGCCTTCCCTCTACCCAGGATTGAGGAGTCCCTCACACACCTTAAGGAGTCCGCCTGGTACTCCACGCTCGATCTGGCTAGCGGGTATTGGCAGGTCGAGGTGGATCCGCGGGACCAAGAGAAGACTGCCTTCACGACACCAGTGGGCCTGTACCAGTTCGAGCGGATGCCCTTCGGCCTGTGCAATGCCCCAGCCACCTTCCAGCGGCTCATGCAGCGCTGTTTGGGGGGACAGGTAAATGACTTTCTGTTGATCTACCTGGACGATGTTATCGTGTACTCACCCTGCTTCAACAGCCATCTTCACCATCTGGAGCAAGTGTTTGAGAGGCTGTACAGACATGGACTGAAGTTGCAGCCCCTCAAGTGTCACTTGTTCCAGAAGGAAGTCAAGTACCTTGGACATGTGGTCAGCAAGAAGGGGGTGGCCACGGACCCGGACAAGACCGCAGTGGTACATGATTGGCCAGTCCCCCAGACAGTCACGCAACTCAGGTCCTTTATGGGATTTGCGGGATATTACCGCCGCTTCATCCCTGCCTTTTCTTGTGTGGCAGCGCCCCTCAACGCCCTCCAGCAGGGTACTGCGGGGAATAAAGCAGCCAAAATTCAGTGGTCCCCCAAGTGCCAGCATGCATTTGAGGAGCTTAAACATGCTTTGATACAGGCTCCAGTGCTGGCCTACGCTGACTTTGGCCTGCCGTTCCTGTTGTACACAGATGCCAGCTTGGAGGGGTTGGGCGCCGTGCTGTCACAGGTACAAGGGGGGAAGGAGCGGGTGATTGCGTATGCCAGTCGGAGCCTAAACCCCAATGAAAAGAACGATCGGAATTATAGCTCATTCAAGTTAGAGCTGCTGGCTTTATTCTGGGCGGTGACAGAGAAATTTAAACACTACCTGTGGGGCGCTGATTTTACAATCTTTACAGACAATAACCCGTTGGTACACCTGGGGACAGCCAAGCTGGGAGCGGTTGAACAACGGTGGGTGGCTCAGCTAGCTGACTTCACTTTCACAGTAAAATATCGACCAGGTACAGCAAATCGGAACGCGGATGTCCTGTCCCGGCTCCCGGGGGAGGTGAAGGTTGCAGCGGTTCAGGCGGTGCCCCCAGAACAGGAAGGTCTAGGAGGGGTGGGGTTGCAGCCTGGTCCAGAGCTCAACTCGAAGTCATGGCAAGAGCACCAGCAGAAGGACCCAGACCTGAGCCAGGTGAGCAAACTGAAAAGTGAGGGGTTAACCATTGCTCAGCTGCGACAGTCTGTGTCTCCCCAGGTGCGGCAGTGGTTACCAGAGTGGGATCGGTTGGAGCTACGTGGAGGAATCCTGGGCCGCTGCATCCAGGAACTGGACACTGGCCAGCTGGCGTTTCAGGTGGTTGTCCCAGCCCAGTGTGCTCGGGGGCTGTGGGAGGATTACCACCAAGCGGCGGGACATGCTAACAGCGAGAAGGTCCTGAGCATGCTGCGCCGCCGGTTTTACTGGCTACGGATGGGTAAGGATATCAAATCCTGGACAGCAGAATGCCCTCAGTGCATCGTAGGGAAAGCTGGTCCCGAGGTGAGAGCTCCCCTCCAACCGATCACGTCTAGCTACCCTTGGGAGGTTGTGGCCCTGGATTATTTGTCCTTGGGAAGGGCAGCAGACACTCACCCATATGTCCTTGTCATGACCGACCTGTTTTCTAGGTACGCCGTGGCCGTGCCTACCAAGGACCAGACCGCCCAGACGACTGCTAAGGCGTTATGGACATCTCTCATTCAGCCGTTCGGCTGTCCGGAGCGGTTCTTGTCGGACCGTGGGGGGGCTTTTGAATCTGAGTTGATGCACCAGCTCTGTGGACTTTATGGCTGCATAAAGAGCCGTACCACCCCGTACCATCCACAAGGTAATGGTGCCTGCGAACGCTTCAATCGCACCTTGTTGTCTCTGCTGGGCTCGCTCGCTGAGGATGTGCAGGTACGGTGGAGGGAGAAGTTGCCAGCATTGGTACAGGCATACAACAACACTGTACATTGTAGCACTGGTCTGACGCCCTACTTTGTACTTTTTGG
This sequence comes from Poromitra crassiceps, assembly GCF_964638095.1. Taxonomy (NCBI): domain Eukaryota; kingdom Metazoa; phylum Chordata; class Actinopteri; order Beryciformes; family Melamphaidae; genus Poromitra; species Poromitra crassiceps. The sequence continues at coordinate 9,848,821 of NC_139642.1, forward strand.
CCGGCATGCTCGATTGCCTGTTGATCTGTGCTTAGATGTTGTCCCCCCACAGGAGAAGGGGACGCTGGAGGGGTGGGTCGGCACTCATCACCGGACGCTGGTTGAAGCCTACAGAAGAGTGCGAGCCCACACCCAACAACGGCAGGAATGGGACCGAGCTCGGTATGACAAAAAGACTCGTGCACTTCCCCTGTTGCCTGGGGAAAGGGTACTGATCAGGAATTTCAGGCGGAGAGCCCGGGGCAAGTTGGCACCCCATTGGGTGCCGTCTCCATATACTGTACTTGCGCAGATACGGCCGGGCCACCCTGTGTACAGCATCCGGCCTGAGGGAAAGGAAGGACCAGTCCAGACGATGCACCGCAACAACCTGCGACCCTGCCCTGCAGGACTGTGGATTGGACAAACTGAGCCTGAGGTGTGTACCCCCGGAATTGATTCTCCGCCTAACCAACCTGTATTTTTGTTGCCTTTTGCCCCTGTAGTACCGTTGGCCCCCCGGGTCGCTGTAGAGCCTGCCATTCCTGACCCGGTGTCTGAACCCAACCAAGTTGTTGAACCAAATCAGGTCCTAGTTCCGTTGGAACCTGAGCCTCAGGTGGGGGGTGGGCCAGACGAGGGACAGGAGCCTGTGCGACGGTCACATCGGAGTAACCTTGGTGTGCAACCCCAAAGGTATCGGGACTAAGGGGATGGTCGGGACGACCACCGCTAAAGGGGGGGGGAAATGTCGCCAATAGGACTCCTGCTTCTGTGATATTATTCTGATTTGTGATGTGAATTGACTGTGGGATTGTTTACCTGTAATGTGGGCAGTGACTTGAGTTACATGGGTTGGGTTTGGATGGACTGGGGGGGGGGAGGAAAAGAGTGTCACAAGATTGTTCCCAGGTGCAAAGCGTCAGCTGATTGCAGTGGGCAAGGTGCCGCACATCAGCTGATTGCAGTGGGCACACCCACTGTGTGCTGAGCTGGCCAGCTGATTGGCTGGCGGCGGCGACACGGCAGGATTTAAAGCTGGTGTTTGGAGAGGCCGGAGACAAAAAGGCACTGGACGGACGGGAGAGAGCAGACCTCTGGCAGATGGACGAGGCGAGGGCCCGATCGACACCTGACCGGCCAGTGGGGAGAAGCCGAACCACCGAGAGCACAACATACAACGCCCGCTATTTTCCTGATAAAGGAAAGTAGGACGCCTGCCATCACTGTGTGAGTGAGTCTGCTACTTTATTGTAATCAGCCACTGATACCTGTGTGTTGTGTTCGTCAGCTGGACCCGCGCCGCCCCCGGACCCGTCATCGCCGCCTGATCGGGAGTCAGGAGAGGCCGCAGACTCGGACCTGTGGATCATCGGACCCACCTCAACATAGCCTACATACAACGCTCGCTATTTCCTGTGAAAAGGAAAGTTAAATGGCCGTCTGCCTATAATAGCCTACCTGTGTTCCCCCCTGTTGAAAAGCGCTGTTTATTGATTCAAGCTTTGCTGTGTCCCGCCAGTGCCTGAGCCGGATCGGACGGACTGCGCAGGCCAAGTGTCTTCCCCCGTGACCAGTGGACCCGCCTCACGTCACCAAGGACGCTTTTGCTGGACTGAAACGCTTGTATCAGACTGTGTCCATTGGGAAGGGGTGAGGTGGACAAACCGTTTTTAATTCTCTCGGCCGGAGGCCTCCGACCGAGAGCGGACCTCAAATCTTTAACCTTATACAGTCTAACTACCATTTGAGCACTGTGAGGCTCTATGTGTATTGCAGCCGGCCAGTAGCACTCGCTCAGTTTTATTAGCAGTTTCCCCTTTAATCCATAGAGGCTAATAGAGTCCCAGTGTGTTTTCACAGTGTGTTTTGGAAGAAACATTCCCGTAGTGATTTCCTTAGCTGTATTGTGTGAAATCCTTACAAACCCTGTAGTGGTTTTCTTAGATTTGCTGTGAGTACATTTTGGTCTTTGTAGACCTTGCTGTGTTTTTCATAAGTGTGCCGTGTGCTGTCACCCCGTGACCCTTTGCAGTGATTGCCTTTTCACCATTAATACTCTTGGCCATAGGGAGAGGGAGGGGTTAACTCTCACCCGAACTGCAGTGCCCTGGTGGCGGGGGCTACCACTCTAGTGTCTGATCAGTGGGTTCTTTTGGGAGGGAAACTGTATAAGAATGTATTGTTATTTATCATGCTGTTTCTAATTGTTCATTTTTGTAATAAAGTGTATATCTTTTTATAAATACCTGACTCCGGCCTGTTGTGTGTGTGTGTGCCATTTGGGGGATCAAAGAGTATTTTTACTCAAGTGTCTGTAACCAAGGTGGGCGTTGCCCGTGACACAACCTCTGGGGGCAACTCTGGTTGTTCAGCAACCCCACCGACCTGTTCACACACCAGTACCTGCTCTTCCTGCGGCGCCACTCGCTCAAATGCAACGGAAGCAGTATCACCCGACACCACCTCCACCATATGTAATGAACCAAGCCGGGTCTGGGCCTCAACACGCACATCGACGCAACCCACATTTAGCACTGGTATGGCCACATGCCCGTTCTCAACTGGAAGCAATGCGCTGGACACGAGTAACTCCCCCGGAAGGCTCCCCTCCCCTGCGCCCAACGACTCCACAACCAAAGTCGAGCCCACTGGGACCGGGCCAGCTGGAACTGCAGCCGGTACGAAGCACATGGATCCAGCCGGAACATCGAAAGGAACTGTTGAATAAACGAAACCTGTAACCGAGGCAACCTGCTCCTGCTGGCAAACCGCGAATGCCGAACCCCAAGCCCCATCTGCGCTCAACGAAGGGCCGGAATCCCGCCCAGGGCCCGCCGCGGACTGCTCCAGCTCATAAAACTGCTTTATCACGTTCATGCCCAGTATGCAAGGTACAGCTCTCTTACGACGTAATGTTGCGGCGTCCGTGGGGTCTCGAACCACCAAAATCCCCCTCCCCGTTGCGGTCTTACCCAAGGCACAAACGTCTTTTTCAAAATACCCCAGGTAGGGAATACCCAAGCCATTGGCCGCCGATAACGAGAGCCACTCACAATTTTTGAGAATTGGACGAAAATGTTGCTCGAAAAAAGACTCGGTAAGCGTTGAAACATTTGATCCAGTGTCAAGGAGGCATCTGACCACTACATCACCCAATAAAACATTCACGGTTGGGCATCTGCCCACTAAACATTCATAAGCTGCAGCGCCTGGCGCCTCAAAATGTGAGCCCGCCTGAGCCCCACCTGTAGCTGGGCTCATTGCCACAGGGGGGGAAAGTTTTCCTGCTGCTCAGCCACATAGGCCGACCGATCATAGGAGGCTGCAGTACGCGACGCAGGAACTGCTCTCCGGGGGAGCACCCCAGACCGACACTGCCGTGCGATATGGCCAGCTGTTCGACATTTAAAACATATTGGTTGGCCATCAGCATCAAAGCTCGGCTGCCCCCCTCGAACCCCAGTCTGGCCCGGCCCCATACTAGCCAACTCAGACACCTTCTGAGCCAGGTCAGCAATTTGAGCCTGCTGTTGCTTCAGCGTCCCCTCAACAAGAGTTTTCTGCTGCTTTACCGCTTGCAAAATTTCTGCCAAGACTGGGTCAGGTTCGGGAAGCACAGCAGCCGTGACCACGTTGGATGTAACAGCTTCGGCTCCCAGTTCACACACGGTGGCTACCCGCCGGCCCTGACTCCCCCCAGCATCGAAATCTTCCCACAGCAGCGCCTCTGTTCGTAGATCAAAGAAAGAAATTTTGGAATTCTGCCGGACAACCCTTTTTAACTCCCTGCGCAGCGCTAAATCACGGACATTTTCTGCAAATTGATCACGCAAAGCAAAGTCGCTGCACCAACTTTGCTTAACGTCACAATGGTTAATATCAGCAATAACAGCCATTAATGCATGCGAGTACTCTCGAATGGACTCCCCCTCGCGCTGCCTCCTGTCAAAAAAAATGCTTTTGTAGCCGGGTCAGGGAACGGGGCTGTCCGTACAATTCTCTCAAAATCTCCAAGACACGCTTAGGGTCCCGCCTCTCTGCCTGTGGGCGATATTTTACCTCCTGCCTAGCCTCCCCGCCCAAATGATCATAAAGGTACATGGCCCGTTCGGTATCTTCAAAATGTCGGTAACCTGAAACTGAGTTCACTTCATCCACCCAGTCATAAAACTCAGCACAGGTACCCCCATTAAAGACAGGACATTTTTTATCTTTTGGGACATAAACAATATCTCTGGACGTGGGACCAGACCTACCCCCCTCCCCATCCAGTGGTCCCCGCTGCTGCAGGTCAACAGGGGAACTGGATGCCCGAGGAAGCTCCTGCTGTAGCAACCGGGCTGTTAAAGAATCGTTCATGTCCTTTAAGGCTGCCATAGCTGCCTTGTCTTCTTGAACCCTGTCCTTAAGGGCCTGTAGCTCAGCCTTAAGATCATCCATTGTTAGTCTCCCCGCTTAGTGGCGGAACTCGCCCCTGGCTCCCTGGTCCAGCCCGTCCAGCCACCTGGTCTTCGTGAGACCCACTGCCTTGGTCTGAAACCTGCTGCCACCCTTAATCAACCAACCTGTGACTATATGCTCATTTATAAAATCACAATCACTACTGCTTCTTTAAATGATCCTGCTCACAGCGCCATTCTGTGGCGGCTGAATACCACAGACCACAGGTTCAGACACCGTTAAGGCACAAATACTAGGAAGCAGAGTAATAATAAAAAATAGCAATCTTTATTTCGAAAAAGGTTATTTGGTCAATTAAAACAGCGCTCAGCACAACAGCACAGGTTGATTATGGCAGGACAGGTGGCAGTAAAAAGAACACAAAACTAACATAAACAACCAAGGCAGTGGCCCCACTCACTGCAACCCAAATGGAGAAAACATCATTAATTCCATATATATAACATATATATCCGCATATATATATCCACATTAACACAACATATATCATTAATTCCCCACATTAACATAACATAATAAACCCACCTCTGTTCTCCTCCCCTATTGCCACACTGTAGGCCTATGTTGCACCTGCTCAAAGAGCCCTATAAAACAAACACAAATTTACATTAACACCAGGCATGTGAACAGCAAACCACCCTCCCCCCAAAATACAGGCAACACATTATAATGTATATACCTTGTACAGGTGATCCACCGGCACACACACACACACAAGGAACTAAGGCCAGACGCCTCTCCGACACTGGGCCCGCTTCTCCTACAAAGAAATCCCTTCATTAATTTATTAGTTCGCCACGCCGGACAATGACGCTTCAGCATAACATATGGACCAGGCCAGGGACTTACCCCAAACACAGCACACGCTGTCGCCAGCCCGTCGCAGCCTCGCGAGCTGCTCAATACGCCGCTGGGCCGCTGGCTGTAACAGCTAAATGCAGCTGAGCCCAATCAGGACATCGGGGCAATGTGTAGCACAACGTGCGGCGCGGGATCCCAACCCTTCGCGGAGGCGACCAAGCCCAGTCTGACAGCCGCGGTTCGCCAACAGGTGCCTCTTATTGCCTCAATCACAGCTCCGCACTCAGATTACACTTCCGGCCAGACCGGCGCAACTCCACCGGGCTACATTAGCTTCACAGCTAAACCTGAGTCCCATAAGAGAGGAGCTTCATCTTTCCCCCAGAGTTAAACGGAGCGCCGGTTCCACTTGATATATTCGCGATAATTATCTTCCGCACATACGAGTCTTGTGTTTGTAATTAAACTTCTGAAGTACCGTGGATAGAACAGGGAAATAACACGCTACTGCTACTCCTTTCTTTCAAGATCGCTTGCATACAACATGGCGCATAACTTTGTAACTGGGAAACGCAAACAAACTGGGATGTGGCGGTTGAATGACGTCACATCCGTGTGGTTTGCATTCAATTTGCGGAGAACTGGGAGCAGGGAAGTTCACTGTTGAATTGCGTCACTTGGTTTTCTGATTTCCGAAAATAAAAGCCTTCATTCAAACTCGATAAAATACAGTGTCACAGTGATGTCACACAAATTGAATAAATACAGTCTATGATAAATACCCATACATAGGGACACTCACGCATCACGCAAACACCGGGACCCGGAAGCGGGGGAAACCTAGCTCCCCATTCAAAACAAGGAGCGCTACCCAATGCCAGACCCATATTAATATTATTGCCATCTTGTAAAAAAAAAAAAAAATCTCACTAAACTCATTGTAATTCTCTTTTCATTCAAATAAAAATTTCAAGTGCTGAAAGGGTAAAATGATTCAGATCAGAAACACATCCTCAAACACTCCATGTTAAATAACGCACTTTGTCTCCCAAATGAAACAGCTGCATCACAACTCTGTTTCAACACAGTGATGTGCAGTCGAGTTCAGTGATGATGCAGTTATATTCAGCGATATTCAACTCTACTGTTTCTCTATGGCCAGCAGATGGAGCTCTTTTCTCACAATTCTCAACATCTGAATCCACTGAGCATCATTTTAATCTAGCAGCATTCAGCAGGTGAAGGGAATAGAAGAGGAGAGAAGAGAAGAGAGAAGAGGAAAGAGGAGAGTAGAGAGAAGAGAGGATAGTGGAGAGAAGATCAGAGGAGATCAGAGGAGAGGAGAGAGAAGAGGGGAGGAGAGTAGAGAGAAGAGCCTTAGGTCACAGATGATGCTGTTAATAAATATTAACTTTCAGCATGTGGTTCAGCAAACTGTTAAAAACATGGCTTCTATGCTGCATTGAAACCAATGAGAATCAGAAGGCAGAGCTGTAAAAATACAGACTGACTTCCTCCAATCAGAAGGCAGAGCTGTAAAGACAGTCTGACTTCCTCCAATCAGAAGGCAGAGCATCTTTTGATAGTTTGTTTAAAAAGTTCAAAAGTACAAAATAAAATGCCATTTATGTGTGAAGAGATTTGAATGTACAGTACTTGTACAATATTTAGTATTATTGTAGTATTAAGTGTGAGATTGTTTGAAATAAATATTGAGTAGGCCTACATGTAGGATGTAACTGTTTTTAATTTTGGATGTTATGGTTCGACATCTTTATTCTTTGTGGGTGTCCTTTCATTTTCAATCCACACAAGGATGGTTTTCAGTCAGGCACCACTCTAGACAGCTACAGCCGGCTCGTAGGGGCCTTTCCTTTTCCACAGGCTCAGGGTGACTGCTGCAATATTATCCAGCTCCAGCCGGGGCCAGTACAGAGCATGCCCCTACAGAGCAAGTACAGAGCACAGCACACAAGAAAATATGTTACATAATAATAATAATAATAATAATAATAATAATAATAATAATAATTATTATTATTATTATTATTATTATTATTATTATTATTATTATTATTATTATTATTATATGTATGTTTATATATATATATATATATATATATATATATATATATATATATATATATATATATATATATATATATATATATAAGAAGTAGTTCTCCAGTGCACACCAGGATAGGAAAGATATAGACACTTTATTTAGTTACATTAAAAACAAGAAAGTTAGATTCTAACTGATCTGAAAGTTGAAAGTTGTTTCAGCAATTGTACATGTTGATAAAAACCAATTGTCATTGGCAACACTGAATTATTTTAGCTGTAACAATAAAAAAAATCAAATAATAAACAAAAGGAATCAAATTCACAATGTTCTAGGCTAAAATCCAATGTTTCATGTTTCACGTCTAACATGTCATTTAGAGTCCAATATCTTGGAATGGCCAGTTAAGGGTGTATTCACACCTGTAGGTCGTTTGCTTTGTTCCGATTCAGGTACTTAATTGATACAAGTGTTGCATTTGTGCCTTGGTTCGTTTGTGTTCACACAGCCACAAACGAAACGGTCCAAATAGTATTGTCAAACTTCCTGGATTGGCCAGCAGACACTCTGATAGGCTAATAGCCTCTCGGGATGGACAAAATTATTCCCAGAGATTTTCCTATTATGATTATAAGAATGCGTTTTGTTAGACCTACATTGTAGGCTGTCGGTCGTGCGCCGTGCGAGGAGAGAGAGAGAGAGAGAAAGAAAGAAAGAAAGAGGGAGGGATCGAGAGAGAGAGAGAGGGAGATAGTTCTTTATTTATTTATTAATGTATGCTATGTAGCCTATGTAAGCCTATGTATTTATTTAGCCTATTTAGGCTATCTTGGAGATAGAAGATCAAAGACCCTCGCAAATTCTGCTATTAGGCTACTATCACGGAGACGAGGATTAGCCAAGACATAGGCTATATGAACACCTGTCCTGTCAGGAATAAAATATTAATACATAATTTAATAATAACGGACATTTCGAGGAAGACATGCAATCAGTCTGATTGTCTGATTGAACCAGACAATCTTATCACAAAGAAGGCTGGCTCTGATTACCACGATTTGTTTTCATTTATTGAATGGAGACCAGAGAGAGTGAGAGAGAGGGAGAGAGAGGGGAGAGAGGGAGCCAGCAGCACCCGCTGCGCAGCAGCACACCGCACACAATTTACAGACAAAATCCGTAGAGATTCAACACATTAACAGGGGCGTAGGCAGAAATTCAATTATGGGTGGGCCTGGATAAAATTGGGTGGGCCTGGATAAAATTGGTGGGGCAATTGCATGACGAAATTTTGCGCGCAAAATTCCTAGATGTCATGAAGTTGTCATGCATTAGACTCTGGAGATGATGTGCCCTGCGTTTTTAAGCTACAAAACCATTAGCTAGCAAGGCGGCAGCAAGTTTGCCTCTAGAAAACAACCTTTTTTTTGGGTGGGCCAGGGCAAGAAGTGGGTGGGCCTGTGCCTACCCAGGCCCACCCGTAGATACGCCCCAACATTGCTTCCCATGGTCCGAGGTAAGTTGATTGAGTTCAAACTGCTGATGTGATGATCCAAAAATCCCCCAAAGTTTATCGATGCAAGTCACAAGTCGCCAAAACAGGATCTGAAAGATGTTGTTTTTAAACGATAAAAATGCTCGTTCTTCAGGCCATTACGCACAGCGCAGCTGACTACGGCAGCTGGTTTATCCCAAAATGCACACCGTTTACTGCAGTTGTGGCGGATCGAGGTCGGATCATGTTCTCACCACAAACGAACCGCACCAGAGTTAATTTAAAGCGGACCGAGACCACCCTTTCTTGGCGATCTCGGTCCACTTGTTTTGTCCCGCATCCGCATGCTGTGTTCACACTCCCCCAAACGAACCGCACCAAGGGGGAAAATGCTCTCAGTTTCGGAACAACTGCTCCAAACGAGATAGGTGTGAATACACCCTTAGAGTCCAATATCTTGGAATGGCCAGTTTGTTGGAGTTCCTTGTCTGGCGACCTGCATGTGGCCTCCTCCCTGAGGGGGGGTAGCCATGTTCTAAAGCTTTCTGGTGAAACCAAGACACAGCTGAGTCCGTCTCTCTGATAAAGTGCACAATCCAAGAATGCAGAGAGCCTCTGGATACCCTGAATACCTCTGGACAAGAGTGATTTTACAAGCCCTTTTCTGCCTGCTTTCCAGCCTTTTTGGTTGGTCTGTAGTCAGGGAACTGTGCCAGACAGGGGCTGCATATTCCAGCACCGGGCGGACGTAGCCTGAGTAGATGGGAACAATTGTATCTGAATTGTTTTTAGTCCATCTGTTATGGCGAAACCTTTCCCACTGGCCTTTCTATCTCCACTCTCTCCCAGCACATTGAACTAGACCGTGTGATAAATGCACATCCAGACTTGCTGTACAATGACAGAGAGAGATTTGATAACATCATGAGAAACAATGAACCATCAACAGCATGCCTGTGGGCAGACATACCGTATAACTACTTATTGTCATCACATAACCAGTTGTCATCTTATGCCTACCCTACACTACAGGATTTTCAAATCCTTGAAGATTATAAAAATCTTGAGAGCCCACACACTACAGGACAGAGAGAGCCGATTTTTTAACATTTCAATCTTGGGACACACACACAATCGCGTCTGTTCAAACGCAACCCCACACACTAGAAGATTATGCAGAAGATTCACCTTGGAAGCAGGGCTCGACGTTAACTTTTAAAATGAATCTTGACGAGGAAACGTGTGGAGCTTTTATACACTGTGTGGTTTTCTGCTCGCGGAAGTCTTGAAAACTCCACTTTGTCCGCCCAGCCGCGTCCATTCGGGGTGTAGGCCTACTGTGCACGGCCAGGCGAAAACCGTCTGCACAGGTGCCTTGTGGAGGGGCGTGTCTGCTGATTTGACTCACTTTTCCGTGCGGACACTCGCCGATCTAAGCGCTTGTTTTAGGCTACATGCTTTGCAGTATAGCATTAGTTTTCCGTCCCGTTCAAAGACGCACGGGTATTTCACCTCGATGACAATTTCCTCGTTCTTTGTTTCTGTGCGGGGCTGCGGGCGGACGCGGACCATATTATTTTGCGAAAAACTGTAGGCCTATGGAAACGCAGCTACTGGCTCTTTGCTCAAGATGCAATCGCCTGTCGGGTTGTAAATATCTAACATGTTAGATATGGCCGATTCACAATCGGGAAGTGGCAGTCTTCCCGATTGTGAATCTTTGAACCCCACACACTACAGGATCATTTGGGAAGATTATCTGCCCGACGCGCATCAAATCGGGAGCACCCCCGAGAAAATCGGGAGGGGGGAATCTTGGCCATAATCTTGCAAATTATCCTGTAGTGTGGGGTAGGCATTACACTACCGTACTCAACTTACTAAACAACGCTTTCATTGTTGTTCTGCTTTTAACTTGCTGCTGCTACCATCTTAGCCAGATCTCCGTTGTAAAAGACTATCACATTTCTGCCTCCTGAGGTTGTTGTAGATTTAATCATCTACTCATCTACAAGAAAGCATTTATGGTCGACTAAATACTGTTATAGATTCATGACAGAGAAAAGTTTGATGAACATTTAAAATGTATTCGTGACATTCTGAAAATCATGTTCTGGGAAAGCTTTTTCATAATTGAAATGTCTAAATAACCAGCACTTGTTAAGCTCAGTTCACACCAACGATTCCCAACGCAACAAAACTGTTCTACAGTAGAACAAAGTTGCAGCGGTTCCAGCCTATTAGTATTGGTAGCCAGAGTTGGAGCATTGCAAGCAGTTGCAAATTACAAGTTTAGTTGTGATGTGAATCATTCATCTGAACTGGGCTCAGGGGCGATTCTAGGACCAGACCTCTACATACAGTGCCTTGCAAAGGTGGTTGAACACACCCTCTCAATTCATCCCTCATGACACTAGATAACATGATTATGGGTCACATGATTTTTCTATATATATATATATATATATATATATATATATATATATATATATATATATATATATATATATATATTAATTTACAACAATAATAATTTTTATTAATTATTAAGTAACATTTTACATTAGAAAATGAAAAAATGAATATATGCTGTTTGAATAAGTATCCCACCCCTTTCACTTTGGCAAACCTCAACTAAAATACACAATGGAGTCCACTGCAATGAATGTGCATGGGCAAAACAGACGCTGCCTTGGGCTTATACAGTAAGTACACTCACTGAGCACTTGATTAGGGACACCATACTAATAGGTATCAGGTTTCAGCTCAGTCTTAAATGGCTACCAAAGTGACATCTCGTTTGACCTGTTGCATTCTGACATACTTTTCTGCTGACCAAAGTTGTTGTTTTTCCCACCATTCTGTGTAGATTCTTGAGACTGTTGTGAGATCAGCAGTTTCAGAAGGATTGGTGCCAGACTGGCGTCTGCCACCAACAACCGTGCCATGCGGCCAAAGTCACTTATGGTGTGAGTTGCATTATGTACAGTAAGTCAGATTGTTCTGCCATAGTAACCACCCGCAAAGCCAGCATGGGTAAAATTCAACATATTGCTATAATCAGAGTGAAATTAATTATAAACAATATAAACACATATTGCATTACACCTTAAATTAGGTCAACACTTTGGTGACATCATCTCAGACAAACCGGAGCTCTGCCGTGCGAGTGGTTAACCCTTCGCGTGCCAGAGGTGGCCCCTTTGCCATAGGTTGCTGACCCCTGTGCTAGGTTGTCGGGAAGAGGGCTAAATAACGCTCCAAAGTTAGGCTAAATTTTGGCAAGGGAAAAATTGGCATGGCCATTTTCAAAGGTGGCCCCTTGATCTCTTACCTCAAGATATGAATGGGTTCTATGGGTACCCATGAGTCTCCCCTTTACAGACATGCCCGCCTTATAGTAATTCCATGCATTTTCTTTAGGGGGGAAACATGCATTTGTTTTTGCATAACATATACATTTGTTATTTTCGCCTTCTAATTGAATATTTCTGCATATGGGGTCCCTAACAAGTCTTGGAATTACAGAATTTGGGTATGACTGGAAAGCTGAGACTTGTGGATTCAATGAGCCTAATTGTATTTATGTGTGATGATGTTAGTCCCATAGTAGCCCTTTTATTTTAGTGAGACCATTTTTCAAAACTTGGCCTCACTATAAAATGATTTTTGTTGTTGCTACATGGTGTCATATGTTTCTGTAGTATGTGTATTGAGCATGTACCTACTTTAGCAATACGTTCATGCAAAAGGTCTTGCAATGGTCTTTATTGCTATAGTAATTTTATTTTTATTTTGTACATTGGAAGGACGTGGGCACTTTAAGTGTGGTCACTCAGGGATGTCACCACACTGTATTTTCTTTATATAAATAATTCTGAGAGGTTTTTTCCACTTGAGCACCTTGTAGCGGTTTGACCAGTCTTGTATGTTAAGTCACAACCCCACAAAGGAAGCATGGATTATAAAAAACATGAACCCCTAATTATATCATTAAACCAATAAATCAGCATGAGACAGACAAATTAATGCACACAACACCAGGCAGCTGCTCAAATGCAATAATGTGTATATTTAGAAAAAAAAACATGAACAGATATTTCAGTCCGTTCCAAGATCCACAGTGCATTTGAAACTAGTACAAAAATCCAAGCCGGGCTTTCCCAGACACCGTGTTCATCTGAATCCCAATCCAATGAAAATTACGTCCTCTCCGGGATTTCCCGGCTCCGTTTGCCAATGGAAGAAGAGTGCAGCTTGGAGAGTCTCTCTGGAGATTCGGGTCCGCTGGTTTTTCTTCAAAGAGAAGATGACGCTTGGGCCACACGGATTATAACGTGGATTTAACGTAGCGCATTGCCTGGTCCGGCAAGTGAAGCTTCACAGCACAAACGGAGGCCCAGCTCCTGCGACCGCTCCCGGCTCCTCGTCAAAGGCATCTGACGCCATACTGTTTTCCTTTACTTTACTTTACTTTATTGGTATTTAGCAGACGCCTTTATCCAAAGCGACTTACATCATGATCATATACAGCACACAATAACATGAATAGATCAAATAGAAAAACAGTAGTAAAAATATGAGAAGCCAATATAAAAGGGGAGATTAAAGGTGAGAACAGTTAAAGGAGCAATCATATAAGAAACAGAAAATTCAATTAAAAACACATGGAAAGCAGGCAGAGGGAAGGGAGGGAATTCAGGAAGAGTCAATATAAAGTCTGAAGAGATGAGTTTTAAGTTTTCTGCGGAAAATGGGGAGTGATGCAGCAGTCCTGATGTCCGGGGGAAGTTCATTCCACCATTTTGGGGCCAGAGCCAGGCCAGACCGAGAGCGGCTTCTGAGCCCACGTAGCAGGGGAGGGGCGAGACGTCCTGCACTAGTGGAGGGGCGGAGCGGGCGGTGAGAGGTTTGAAAAGTGACCATAGACTGTAAGTATGAGGGGGCTGTTTGGTGAACGGCCTTGAAAGCTAGTGCCAGAGTTTTGAATTTGATGCGTGCTAGGATGGGAAGCCAGTGAAGCTCTCGGAAAAAGGGGGTGACATGGGAAAATCTAGGTAAATTGTAGACCAGACGGGCTGCTGTGTTCTGAATGAGCTGAAGAGGAAGTATTTCAGAGGCAGGGAGGCCTGCCAAAAGGACGTTGCAGTAGTCAATGCGTGACAATACCAGTGCCTGTACCAGAATTTGTGTTGCTTCTCTGGTGAGAAATGGGCGTATCTTACGAATATTGAATAGGGAGAACCGGCAGGAGCGTGCTGTTGCGGCAATGTAGGCAGAGAAGGTGAGTTGGTGGTCAAGGATCACTCCCAGGTTTTTAGCTGTTTGAGATGGAGTTACGGTGTGGTTGTCAATGGATATGGAGAGGTCAGTCAGGGGGGATTCTTTGGCAGGGAGGAAGATGATCTCGGTTTTTCCAGGGTTGAGTTTGAGGTGGTGATCCGCCATCCAGACACCAACGTCTTTCAGGCAGGCAGAGATCCGTGACCCAATTGAAGTATCAGAGGGGGGAAGGAAAGGTAAAGCTGTGTGTCGTCGGCATAGGAGTGATAGGAAAAACCGTGAGATGAAATGACGTGACCAAGTGAACCCATGTAGAGGAGGAACAGGAAAGGACCTAGAACAGAACCCTGAGGAACACCAGTGGAAAGGGTGCAAGGAGTAGAAAGGGAGCCTCTCCAAGAAACCCTGTAGGAGCGATCGGAAAGATAGGAGAACCAGGAGAGTGCAGACCCAGTGACACCCAAGTCAGAAAGGGTGGAAAGAAGGATTTGGTGGTTAACAGTGTCGAAAGCAGCAGATAGATCCAGGAGTATGAGAACAGAGGAGAGGGATGAAGCCATGGCGGAGTGAAGTGCCTCAGTGACAGCGAGAAGAGCAGTTTCGGTTGAGTGAGCGGGTTTGAAACCAGATTGGAGAGGGTCAGACAGATTGTGATGGGAGAGATAAGTGGAAAGTTGACTGGAGACGGCACGTTCAATGGTTTTGGAGAGGAAAGAGAGGAGAGAGACAGGACGGTAGTTGTAGATGGCAGTAGGGTCGAGGGATGGTTTTTTAAGTAAAGGTTTTACAATGGCAGTCTTTAAGATGGTTGGGAATCGACCAGAGGAAAGAGAGGAGTTAATGAATGTGGTGAGGAATGGGGATAGGTCAGGGGAGATGGACTGTAGGAGGGCGGAAGGGATCGGGTCCAGGGGGCAGGAGGTGGCGCGGTTGGAAGTGATGAGTTGAAGTACATCTTCAGGGGAAAGGGGGGAGAAGGTGGACAGACCGGGAGTAGGGGGTGGATGAACTGGATTGGAGATAGGAGAGATGAGTGAGGGGAAGGAGGAACTGATGTCGTAAACCTTCTTGGTGAAGTGAGATAGAAAGTCATCAGCAGAAAGGGCAGAGGGAGGGGGAGGGGGCGGGGTGTTAAGGAGGGAAGAGAAGGTGGAGAATAGGTTGCTGGGGTTGGAGGCGGAGGATTGGATTAAAGAAGTGAAAAAGGAGGTTTTTGAAGTAGAAACAGCAGAGGTGAAATTGGAGAGGATATGTTGATAAGTTGTGAGATCGTGGGGGTTGAGAGACTTTTTCCAAGTTCTTTCTGCAGCACGAAGTTCTGAGCGGTGGGTGCGGAGAGGTTCAGTGAGCCATGGAGCGGGGGGAGAGGGCCGGGCAGGTTTAGTGATGAGTGGACAGAGTGAATCAAGGGCAGAGGACAGAGAGGATAGGAGGGTGTTGGAGGCATCATCCGTGGATAGGAGAGAGAATAGACCCTTCTCACGGGGGCCATTTTGGGTCGAAAAGGCAGGGTAAACACAGGTGCAAGCAAAACACTAATGAGGGTTTCCAACTTCCATGATTGGAATTTGGAAAGCCTCATTAGTGTTTTGCTTGCACCTGTGTTTACCCTGTCTTTTCGACCCAAAATGGCCCCCGTGAGAAGGGTCTATAGAGCAGGAGAGGGAAGGAGAGAGAGGGCAGCAGAGGAGAGGGACGTAGGTGGGAGAGTCTGAAGGTTGGGACGGGTGGTAATAGAATGAGTCGGAGATGGATGGACGGTGGGAAGGGAGATAGGGAGGGAGAACGTAATGAAGTAGTGATCTGATACAGGGAGGGGGGTAACAGAGAGGGTTTTCCTGACATGATAAAGAGACGTGGAAACGTAACGGGGTGGAGTGGACTTGGGTCAGCGTCATCTAGCACAGTGGTTCCCAACCTTTTTACACCAAGTACCACCTGAGAAAGTAGTTGGCTCTCCAAGTACCACCATATGACCGACGTTAAAATACAGTCTATTCAGCTATGCACAGTTCACTCAGGAGGCAAATTTATTCCAACCTGCAGCCTATGTGCAACCTGCAGCAGCTGCACTTGTGCTGGGTTGACTGCTGTCTTCACCTCCTTGTGCTTCATCGTGGCTGCTCTCCTCTACTACAGCTCTTTCACGATTCCCTCCCGTTTTGATCCACTTTAGCATCCCTCCTCGTCTTTGTTCACCACTTGTGTAACCATGCGGGGCGGGCAGGTAATTGTGCATGCGCAACAGGTATAGTGTCCGTCAGAAACAAATATTTGTTTCTAAATCTCAAGACAACAAAATAAACCTCAATTTCAATGATCACAAGTTTATTTTCATTCGTAGTATTATTTTGATAGATAAACATGTTTTACAATTGATTTTAAAGTTGGGTTTATTTCATAATTTAAACATTGGGATTCCAGGGATCAAGTACCACCAGCAGGGGGGGGCGCAAGTACCACCTACCTTGAGAAACACTGCCAAATATATTAATAATTATTATTTCACTTTCACATGTTTGAAAACTACTACTAATGACCACCATGGATTTTGCACAAAACTAAAAAAAAAAAAAAAAAAAAAAATCACAGAGCCTTCCAAGTACCACCAGCAGGGGGCGCAAGTACCACCTACGGTACACGTACCGTAGGTTGGGAACCACTGATCTAGCACACAGGGCCCTCTCACTCTCTTTCTGTAACGTGGCCACTTTACCACCTTAAAATCTGCTTAATAGTTAAAATGTTGCCGACAACGCCATAGGTTAGAGAGGCTAGGACTCTTATTAAAAGGAAGAAAACTGTACAGGTTCTTTAAAATCAGGAGTGAGCAGAGTTAAAAACCACTAAAAACCCAAGGTAAAAAGTTGACAGTTTATTTGATAAAATGTTATTAATATGATTTTCCCCGGCCCAGCCCCAAGTCCACTGTTCCAGTAAAATCCAATCTTCCCGGTGGCTCCGGTCCTGGTCTCCTCCGGCTTTCCTTAATGGGGCCAAAACGTAGCGTCAGCCAACCGTCACAGCAAAATACACATCAAACAGCACAGCACTCTTGATAAAAGAACCCGTAGGTAAAAAGGCTCAAAAACACATGCATAAAACACTCGATTGAGATTAGGGGTTGCTGTGCTAAAAAACGGCCCAATAAAAGTCCCGGTGGCTTGGACAACAGAGTAAAAGGGACGATTAAAACTGGCTGGGGATAAGAAGGCCCAATAAAAACAAGGGGAAAGTATCAAATATTAAAATAACTCAAATCTGGCCATCGCCGTATGAATTAAAATACAGAGGGAGGAAGAAGGAGCCAGGGGTAACAACAGCACTTAACTTGAGGGGCTCGTCGTAACGTTACCCCTCTGCTGCGGTTGCTCAGCTTTCCCCTGGCTTTCACCGACGATCACTCAGCTGTCTGCCACCGCCCGGATCTAAGGACCTCAGATGTTTGCGCGCACAGCTCGTCTCGTTCCTCGTCTGTTGGCAAGCACTCGTCTCGGGTCCTCGTCACCTCATTTCTCTCATGGGGTTCGTCGCGTTCGTCCTCCCGTGCTTCCTCCTCTGTGTGTCTGCGTCGAGATGTCTGTTCTGTCGGCTTCTCCTGCTTCTCGTCTGGAGGAGGAACGGCAGCTTGAAAGAGAATGGGGAGCCCCACCCCGCCTGTGGCTCCCAAGTCCAGGCGGAGCGGCTTCCGGGCCTTCCCCCTCTCTCCTTCTCCCCCGTGAATCCGCCACGGTGCACCCATAGGTACGCCTGGAGAGAGGGGTACTCAGCGGCCAAGCCGCTCACACCTGGATCTCACCCAAGCCGCAGGCAGGGCTAAACGTTGCTCCCCATCTCCGCCGCTCCTCCATCTGGACTCCTGTCAGTCAGCCATCTTTCTTCTCCTCTCCTTTGGTCTCTCTTTTCTTTCATTGACTGTGGCTCCTTATATACCCTCACCGCAGCACAGGTGAGGGTACTTGCTGTGATTAGGCCACAGCTGTGGCCTTCAGGGACAGTCAGACAGCAGTTCCCTGAAACACTGAACAGATAAAAATATATAAAACTGGCCCCATCACATTTCTTTCTTTCTTTCTTTCTTTCTTTCTTTCTTTCTGACAATAAGCATTTTTTTTTATATCTTCAATTAAGGGATTTTCTTAGGAATACGCTTGGTGATCAAATGTCCTTGCCGGAACTATTCAGTGTTGAACAACCACTTCATGATAACCAAGTTTCATACAAATTTATAAGTAGAGTGTACTCATTGTTAATGGAAAAGCGCCCTAAGTTAAACATACATACATCAAAAGAAAGGTGGGAGTCATGCTTAAACACAAGCATAGATCAGGCTCTGTGGGAAGATCTGTGTCGAGAAAGTGTGTGTGCCACCATTAATTCAAGGTTCAGAATTATTAATTATAATTTTCTCCATCAGCTTTATTATAGGCTACTCCTCAGAAGTTACATAAGTACAATAGTGCACTCTCAGAAATGTGTTTCAGATGTGGTACAACAGAAGGTACATTTTTACATGCCACTTGGTTATAACTACGGCACTTTTGGAATGACTTGTGTGACACCATGTCCTGTATTACAGGGGTCTCTTTTCCTTTAGAACCCGAACTGTGTCTACTTGGCAACTTCACAGATTTTAATCTTAGTTCCAATAGTATTACATTTGTGGAGATTGCACTTGCAGTCGCAAGAAAGTGTGTAGCTTTAACCTGGAAATCAGACTTCCCTCTTTCCTTGTCAAAATGGTTTTCAGAGATGAATAAATGTATACCTTTGGAGAAAATAACCTATGTTCTGAGAAATAGATACAATCAGTTCACGAACATATGGCAACCGTATATTAGCTATATGGACACCATTAATCTGCAACTGATTGATCCAGAATTGATGTAGCACACTCTAGCTGTAATATGTATACCCAACTACTACTCTCAACACAAAGTCAATCACATTATGTAATTTGTATTGTTTTCTTTGTCTGACTCTGTATTGCAGGGGTTTCAGCCATATGGTTGGAAACAAATACTGTATTGACCGTGAACTGTGGTGAGGGAGGGGTGGGGGGAGGGATTGGGGAATGTTTTGCTGAATGTAATGTACTGTTATTTTCTTGTCTAACTTTGAAAATAAAAACCACTATAATTAAAAATATATATATATATTTCCATTCACTTTCCATCGTAAACGTAACACCTATCTTTACAACTCAGCCTGCAGAGCCGTGAAGTTTTTTGAAGGATACAAGATTATACAATATGATTGAGCAAATAGATATGTAGTGTTATAGTGTTAATGTATAGTGATTTGTTTAGTAAGATATTCTCCATTCTGTAAGTGTAAGGTATCTGCATACTCCGGTACAGTAGGTGGCGGTATGCACCTTCAAAGTCAAAGATTGCAATCCGCCATGGCTCTGTCGGTCTGATTCTCTGTCTGTCCCACTGATGACATCATCAGTGATGCCAGTTAACACACAAGGCATAGTTCAGTAAAAAAAAAAAAAAGGCATAGTTCAGTGACTGATGTCATCAGTGATGAAATACATAGTGATTGTGACATCATCAGTGATGTCATGCATTCACTCACAGACACAATAGTTCAGTGATGATGTCACTGATGGCATCATCAGTGACTGATGTCATCAGTGATGTCATACATACGGCATTGTGTCATCATCAGTGATGTCATAAATTCACTCACACACACACACACACACACACACACACACAAGACTGTAGTTCAGTGATGTCATAAATTCACTCACACACACACAAAGTCGAGACAGGGAGGGAGAGGAGACCGAGGGAGAGAGAAGAGAGGGGGGAGAGACTGAGGGAGAGAGAGAGGGAGACATTGTGCAGCGGCAATAGGGCAAGCAAGGCCACACAGCAGCCGAGCTGCAGGACAGGCGAGGCCACGCAGCGGGCGAGCATAGCAATTGCACGCGTAGCCGTGAGATGCCTAGTCAAACTACCCCCCCCCCCCCCCCCAACTGCTTAGATTATTTTCTCCTGTGCGGTAAGCCACTCTGGGTATTATGTTGACACGTGTTGGCGTAGAGCTCCTGTAAATATTTTACCCATTTCCCCCCTTTCATTGGTTTACAACTGTAATTGACCAACAGGAGACTGGTATGTATTGTAATAATCCGCTCCCAGGATCATTAAGTGAGGAGGAGAAGAGGCAATACTTGGTACAGTCTTTATTCCTGGTTCACACTCATAGCTTCTAGCTACACACACAGCTCCTAGCTACACACACGTCCTGTCCGCTTCCTCGTATTCCCAGACTCTCTCTCCACCCGAGACCGGAAGTCCCCTATACACTGGCTGGTCCGCTGCCTTCACGCAACGTCGTAATCGCCACCGACATGTCAAACTCTGGGTCGCCACATTACCCCCTCCCTTCTTAGGCCCGCTCCCACGCGGGCACCCACAACCCACACATATCCCCCTGTACCAAAACACACCAACACATCAACACTTTTCCCAATAACCCCCACAGACATTAAATTTCCCCCTAAACAGTCTTGTCTTATTTCCCCACTTAATTTTCGTTACTTCACATTACCCATATTTTCAATTAACATTCCCACACAAATAGCCCTTTTCTTTTTTTACACACATTTCACTCTAATTTAACCGGAAAAACGGTGGAGCTACTAGGAGTATTTTTATATAGCAATATTTAATGCGAAGTAATATATCTGTGTACAGGCAGTTACAAATCAGAATATATCTTCAAAGTTATACGGGCAGACAAAACGCAACGCGTTTCAACCACGTAGGTCTTCCTCAGGCAATGTTAGCTGGGCGTCGGCCGCCGCACCTGCGTATATAAAGCAAAATACGTGGCAACAGTCAGTTGGGATGACGTATGGTGGGCAGTGCTATGACATCACAGTATAGGATGGGCCTTGTTAAAGCGACGGAGAATAGCAACAACATACATAAGTAATAATAATAAATACACAATAATGGTTACAGCAGAAGACAACAGTCTATAGGATATAGGCTATAAGTTATAGGCTAGGGAGGAATAGGCTAGGGAGGAAAAAGGGGGAAAAAAAGGGGGTGGGGGGGGAGAAGAGAGGGAGGGGGAGGAGGGGGAGGGGGGACAGCTGAACACCACATACAGGGCCTGGATAACAATATCATGACTGAATGCAACACAGTTAAATAAAACACGCCAGGTCAAGGTCCTCATTAAGTCCATGCGGGCTGACAGTGTTGAGTGAATGGATCCAGCGTGCTTCACGCTGTAATAGATTCCTATCCAGGTCCCCGCCCCTTGGGTGCGGTTTCACCAAGTCAAGTGCCCAGAACCGGAGATCAGAATCAGCGTGATTATGCTGTACAAAATGTTCAACCAACGGGGCTTTCATGTCTCTGCGACGAATGGCACTCTTATGTTCCGTTACGCGTGTGCGTAACGGACGAATAGTCTTGCCAATGTACCACCGTGGGCAGGGACAGGAGATAGCATACACTACCCCCTGCGATGCGCAGGTGGTGAGGTGCTTGAGGTCGATGGTAACTCCATTTGGGAACGAGAGGGATTTTGTTTTGTTAGTTTGGGGGCAACAAGAGCAGTGTCCACACGGAAAATGGCCTATAGGGGGAGGACGGGAATCGATGGTGGGTTGTGTGGAGATGGGGGTGTGAAACGTTTTGACCAGGCTGTCCCTGATGTTCTGGTTCCTGGTGAAGGCTATCCTGGGTGGTGTGGTGAAGCTTTCATGTACTTGTAACACTCTCCAATGTTTTAACAAGCAGCGTTTAATTTTATTGGCTAGGGGAGAGTACTGGAGGGTGGCTGTGACTCTGGGTGGGGTAGGGTCCGGTATCTTGGGTTGTAGCAGGATATCCCTATGTGAGTATAGAGCGCGTTTATACGCATGGGAGATGGGTCTCCGCCCATACCCTCTCTCCTGGAATCTGAGACGCATCTGGGTGGCCTTATCGACAAAGTCACGTTTGTCACTGCATAATCTGCGAAGGCGCATAAATTGTCCCGTGGGCAGATTATCCTTGAGATGAGAGGGGTGATAACTAGTGGCGTGGAGGAGGGTGTTCCTGTCTGTGGGCTTACGATAGATGGATGAGTGTAGTTTATTGTTGTGTTTGTAAACAGAGACGTCCAAGAAATTGATCCGGTCGGGGTGATGGTCTATGGTGAAGCGGAGGTGGGGGTTCCAGGTGTTGAGCAGGGTATGAAATTCTAACAGTGATGTGGATGAGCCATGCCAGATCAGGAAGACGTCATCGATATATCTGCGCCACAGAATGATAGAGCTGATAAACGGGTTAACGCTAGAGTTGTACACAAAGTCTTTCTCAAAGGCACCCACGTATAAATTTGCTATACTGGGGGCTGCGGCGCAGCCCATAGCGACCCCCGAGGTCTGAAGATAATAGTCCCCGTTGAACACGAAGTAGTTGTGAACAAGGCTAATCTCAGCCAGAGAGGCTATGAGTTCATTGGGGGGGGTATCTGTAGTTCTCCCGGTCAGTGTGTGTTTGATGATCTCTATTGCCCCCTGTTGTGGGATGTTGGTATATAATGATTCGATGTCCATGGTGGCCAGTATGACAGATGACACATCTATGTCTAGTTGGTCTATGATGCAGAGGAAATCTGCTGAGTCCCGGATATATGCTGGTAGTCTGTGGACAAAAGGCTGTATATGGTGGTCAACAAATTTAGATAGGGGCTCAAGTAGAGACTCATTTCCTGAGACGATCGGGCGGCCAGGAGGAGGGGTCTTGTTTTTATGAATTTTGGGGAGCAGATACAGAGCTGGGGTCCTGTGGTGTTTACGTAACAGGAACCTGTGGTCACGTTTGGTGATATAGCCAGCCTGAAGTGCATTGTCTATGACAGATTTGATGATGGCTCGGGTGCGAGGCCCTGGATCACTGCTGCATTGTTTATATGTAATAGGATCAGAGAGCTGACGCATAGCTTCCGCAGTGTAGTCAGAAAGGTTCTGAATGACAACCGCTCCGCCTTTATCAGCAGGTCGGATCACTATCGAGTTGTCACGTTGTAGTTCTGTGAGGGCTGCTCTTTCCCTGCGAGATAGGTTCTGCCTGACAAGGGGGATGCTCTGTTCGAGAGTCGAGATATCCTGATGGACGAGCTTGCTATACGTGTCTATGGCAGAGTCTATAATGCCGGGTGGTATAAAGGAGGAGGGGGGTGCAAGGGCTGGGGGGGTGCTGTCAGTGCTGTTAAGGTGCCTAAAGTATAATCTGAGCCTAAGTTTACGGATGAATTTGTGTAGATTGATTCTGGTATTGAAAGGCTGATACTTGGCAGTGGGGACAAATGACAGTCCTTTAGAGAGCAGGTCTAGATGTGGCTGTGAGAGGGACTTACTGGACAAGTTAATCACTGGTATGGGTTGTGAGAGCTCCTGGTGTAGTATCGGGGCTGCTGGAACTGGGACTCCCCGTCCCAGTCCTGTAGGGGAGGCTGGGCCGCACGCCTGGAGGAGCCCCGTTTGGGCCGTCCTCTCTGTGTAGAGCGGCCTTGGCCTAAAAAAGAGGCCGATGATGCAGAGGCTCCTGAAGAAGTGGCGCAGATATATCGATGACGTCTTCCTGATCTGGCATGGCTCATCCACATCACTGTTAGAATTTCATACCCTGCTCAACACCTGGAACCCCCACCTCCGCTTCACCATAGACCATCACCCCGACCGGATCAATTTCTTGGACGTCTCTGTTTACAAACACAACAATAAACTACACTCATCCATCTATCGTAAGCCCACAGACAGGAACACCCTCCTCCACGCCACTAGTTATCACCCCTCTCATCTCAAGGATAATCTGCCCACGGGACAATTTATGCGCCTTCGCAGATTATGCAGTGACAAACGTGACTTTGTCGATAAGGCCACCCAGATGCGTCTCAGATTCCAGGAGAGAGGGTATGGGCGGAGACCCATCTCCCATGCGTATAAACGCGCTCTATACTCACATAGGGATATCCTGCTACAACCCAAGATACCGGACCCTACCCCACCCAGAGTCACAGCCACCCTCCAGTACTCTCCCCTAGCCAATAAAATTAAACGCTGCTTGTTAAAACATTGGAGAGTGTTACAAGTACATGAAAGCTTCACCACACCACCCAGGATAGCCTTCACCAGGAACCAGAACATCAGGGACAGCCTGGTCAAAACGTTTCACACCCCCATCTCCACACAACCCACCATCGATTCCCGTCCTCCCCCTATAGGCCATTTTCCGTGTGGACACTGCTCTTGTTGCCCCCAAACTAACAAAACAAAATCCCTCTCGTTCCCAAATGGAGTTACCATCGACCTCAAGCACCTCACCACCTGCGCATCGCAGGGGGTAGTGTATGCTATCTCCTGTCCCTGCCCACGGTGGTACATTGGCAAGACTATTCGTCCGTTACGCACACGCGTAACGGAACATAAGAGTGCCATTCGTCGCAGAGACATGAAAGCCCCGTTGGTTGAACATTTTGTACAGCATAATCACGCTGATTCTGATCTCCGGTTCTGGGCACTTGACTTGGTGAAACCGCACCCAAGGGGCGGGGACCTGGATAGGAATCTATTACAGCGTGAAGCACGCTGGATCCATTCACTCAACACTGTCAGCCCGCATGGACTTAATGAGGACCTTGACCTGGCGTGTTTTATTTAACTGTGTTGCATTCAGTCATGATATTGTTATCCGGGCCCTGTATGTGGTGTTCAGCTGTCCCCCCTCCCCCTCCTCCCCCTCCCTCTCTTCTCCCCCCCCCCCCCCTTTTTTCCCCCCTTTTTCCTCCCTAGCCTATTCCTCCCTAGCCTATAACTTATAGCCTATATCCTATAGACTGTTGTCTTCTGCTGTAACCATTATTGTGTATTTATTATTATTACTTGTGTATGTTGTTGCTATTCTCCGTCGCTTTAACAAGGCCCATCCTATACTGTGATGTCATAGCACTGCCCACCATACGTCATCCCAACTGACTGTTGCCACGTATTTTGCTTTATATACGCAGGTGCGGCGGCCGACGCCCAGCTAACATTGCCTGAGGAAGACCTACGTGGTTGAAACGCGTTGCGTTTTGTCTGCCCGTATAACTTTGAAGATATATTCTGATTTGTAACTGCCTGTACACAGATATATTACTTCGCATTAAATATTGCTATATAAAAATACTCCTAGTAGCTCCACCGTTTTTCCATTTGAATACTTTTGCCTTTTGAGCTGCTTGGGTCCACACTTTCATTGATTTCCCACTCTAATTTAACCACCACCATTTCCATCCCCCTTTTCAAAGCTTCTGTCCCATCTGAAGCACTCTGCAGTCAACACAACGAAGGCAGCAGTCCCGCACATCCTCCTTGTGTTTGCCCCAGTAGTAAAGTTCACGAACCCGGCAGGAGTGTCACTTCAGGCCCGAAATGACCCTTCCAGCCGCAGCCCCCGTGCGTCCCCCGTAGCAGGTAGCTGGGTACAACCCTCTGGAACCCCCTTTCCCCTTGGCCCCCTTTCTTCTCCAACATCCCATCTCCATCCAGACGCAGGTCCGAAAACAGGTTCCACAGTCCCTTCGTGGCACCGGAACACGTGTGAATCTCCTCCACAGGGGGCCGGGTGTCCGGCCGCTACCCACCCGTACACCGGACTGATCTCCGCGTCCTCCATCTGTCTGCGTTTCCACTCCTCCTCGTCGACATCCATGATGTGGTCTATGTCCTCGTCTGTCAGGTCCCCATCTTCACAGTACTCCTCTTCCTCCGCCTCTTGCACGCGCTCGTCCTCCCGTCCCCCTCCCCCAGGGGGCAGCGTGTTCAGGTCAGTGGGGGGAACACAACCGTCAGCGATCTCCACCTCGGCTTCCTGCACCGCAATTGTGGGGGGTGTGGAGCAGTCAGGTTGGGCTGGTTCCTCCGGCGTTGACCCCTCTCGCTCACCCGGAGACAGGAGCGTTGCTCTCCCGACTGTAACAGCGTTGCAGATGATGTCCTCTACCGTGGGGGTTGCAGAGCAGCTAGGCTCCTCCGGCATTAGCAACACCCGTCCATCTGGACACGCAGTCCACACTCTCCTGACCTGAATGACCTCTTCCCCCCGGCTGCACACATTCTCCTCTGGAGACACAATCGTCAGTCCCCTGACTCTAATAACGTTCTCTTCAGCCTGTGTCCCTCCTTCGTCCTCCACAGACTCAGTGCAGTTCCTGGCCAAATGTCCAGGCTTCTTACACGACCAACAGAGTCTCACCTGCCAGCCGCCTGCGCATCTCTCCTCTCTCGCTGTCCTCTGTCCTCTGACAGCCTCCGGACACTCCCTGGCCAGATGTCCAGACGTCCCGCACGACCAACAGACACCCGGGCGCCCCCAGTACCGTTGCTCCACGTACCTGGTTTGCCCCGAATGAATGCTGTGACACCACCTCGCCAGATGACCCTGTGCTCCACAAGTCCAACACAGTCTATGCGGCTCCTCCGTCCGCTTTTCTCCATGCTGCGTGACCTCCTGCAGCCATTTCATAAGCTCCTCTGCCCAGACAGGCGTCGCTTCCAACAGCCGTCTGATCTCCTGCATCAAGCGGGCCTCCACGCCGGCAAGCACCGCGCTGAACTCCTGCTTCAGGCGTGTCTCCATGCCAGCCAGTACCGCGCTGAACTCCGGAGTCGGTAGCTCCTCCCTCCCCCCGTCCAACGACGAGGGTCCACCAACGTGTGCCATTCCACGTGGTGTTTGTAGCAGTTAGCACACCAGCTAACCCCCAGCTAGCACACCAGCTAGCCTCCAGCTAGCACGCACAGCTAGCCTTGCAGCAGTTTAGCAGACACAGCTAACCTTTCAGCAGCTAGCAGACACAGCTAGCCGCCCACGCCTGGCCGATCCTCCAAGGCGTTAATTTTCACTTCTTCTCCGCTCCACTTCTCTCCGCGCTGCCTCTTCACCCGCCCACTGTAGCACTCCAGCCGACTTACTTGAGGGAAATCCAGCCCGATTAGCTTGCAGCTGGCTGGAACCTCCGCGGCGAGCAGCAACAGTCCGTCTCTCCGTTCCTCTCTTTTGATGCTACCGCACGAGGCGAGCGGCAAAGTTCGTAGTTAACACTTCTGTACACCAATGTAATAATCCGCTCCCAGGATCATTAAGTGAGGAGGAGAAGAGGCAATACTTGGTACAGTCTTTATTCCTGGTTCACACTCATAGCTTCTAGCTACACACACAGCTCCTAGCTACACACACGTCCTGTCCGCTTCCTCGTATTCCCAGACTCTCTCTCCACCCGAGACCGGAAGTCCCCTATACACTGGCTGGTCCGCTGCCTTCACGCAACGTCGTAATCGCCACCGACATGTCAAACTCTGGGTCACCACAGTATGGATGATATTATCACGAATATATAAACTTGAGACGAGGCTCATTTAGCACTGAGAGGAAGGAGAAGCTCCTCTCTCTTATGGACTCAGATGAATGGTTTAGCTAACGCTAGTTAGCTGTGAAGCTAATGGAGCTAACGTTTATCGGAGCTTTCAAGAACAACGTTTCAGTAAATCGTTCAGGAGGAAAACGTGTCATTGTATGGAAATGTCTAATGACCAAATACAAAACCTGACAGCGTTGGTGAACTAGCGACTAACTGCTGCCGTTGAAGAGATGTTGGCTGTTTGAAAGAAAATAAGAGTACGAGGAGGAAGGTTACATGCTGCCACTCCGACGTGCTGCCACTCCGACGTTCTGCCACTCCGAAATATCGGCACTCAGAAAGGGGGTCTATATTCCCCGTTTTTCACTAACCTCTCCCAGCCCCCCCCCACGCCAAACCTAACCTCCCCCCATGCCTAAACCTAACCTCCCCCAGACCCTAACCCAAAACCTAACCTCTCCCACCCCCACGCCTAAACCTAAGGTCGGCATTGCGGCTTCTAAGGTGAACGACCGCCAGTCCGAATAATGGAAGTTAACGTTCGGAGTGGCAGCATGTCGGAAAGGCAGAGGAACCCCGAGGAGGAAGCTTCTTTGCCTGAGTCCAGACCTTCGATCTGCCCACTCCACTGAATTGACTGCTTCTGAAGAAGGAAATGGAGCGTGACGAGTTAACAATTCACTCTGATATCAGGCTAGAATCTTCTCAACAACGAAAGCTGCTGGACACTGTTTTAAATCCTGTAGTGCGGTTACACAGAGTAGCCGTACCTCCAGATTTCCAGCAGCTGTTGGTCGTTAATGTAGCCGGGTGAACCATGGGCTACAGACTATTTCTTTGATTTATTTCGGGTTTATAAGGTGGTAGGATTCGCCTTTGGAATTAGCACTGTTGGAACTGTTCTTTTATTTGGTGTAACACTGTCACTTTAAGGCCAGCTAGAGGGTAAACTCCGTGAACACGGAACTCACGCGAGATCTTAATCAGGAAGCAAACGGTGAATGTGAAGGGGAGACTGAATGACTGGGGAAAAGAGGACAAATATCATTATAAAAGGTAACAAAACATATAAATATTGCCATCAGTGTGAGTAGATGAGTGTGATTAAGTTACCAGACTAAGGTTGATGAAGGATGATTTTGTATTCCTGTCGATTCATGTAGATTCCGTTAACAAGTGTGCCCCTGTGTGTGAGGTCTCCACCGCGCTGAGCGCAACTCGGGACAGCAGATCAGCGTGAGTGAGAAAGCACTCTTGAGTGATAAAATCGAATCAAGGCAGGTTGTGCTTAATGTATTAACAGTCTGTGTTTATTTTGTACGCTTTCACCACATTTAGAGGGGAGATTGAAGCTGCTCTATTGAGTTCCAGGTGTGTTTAGGAGCGTGCAGGCTGCACCCTGCAGTGCAAGTGAGTTTGTGATTTGATTCTGAACATTTTATTTGTTACTCATGTTGGAATGAATACAACATAGTGTTGTTTGGGGATAAATAATTTGTTTAATGCTTTGTATTGTAACTGTACCAGTGGGTGGTTCAACAAATGTATTTATGTTGCGTTTCTTTTATTTTCTTTATTCAGAACCAGGCCACTACTGTTGTCTTTTCACTGCTACAAATGCTAGTATATGGAGTTGAGTTATCTAAGAGCTACCGTGATGCTCTGAGTAGCTGCTTTGCACCTTAGCCCACTACGTTACAACCAAACAGCTTGGAGCTGAAGCTATTGTTTTGATTTAGTTTACTTGTTTATTTGAAGGTGTTTCAGGACAGGCTGAGCATACAGAAGATAATAATCCTGTTTTCTTATTTACTGTAATTTACAAACAAATTCTCTGAATTATAAAATTAACGCTGCTCTTATTCAGGGCAGACTGGGAATAAAAAGACCCACAAAAAAAGAGTTTTGCTTTGTGTCCGGTTTCATCATTGTTGACCAGGTCACATTAAAGAAGAAGTTTCCCCTGAGCTGCAGGAGTGGAGCCCCAGTCTGGACCAGGAGGCCCCAGAGTGCCCACACAACGTCCTGTGTCACTGTATGGAAGTGTCTAATGACCAAATACAAAACCTGACAGCGTTGGTGAACTAGCGACTAACTGCGGCCGTTGAAGAGATATTTAGGCTGTTTGAAAGAAAATAAGAGTACGAGGAGGAAGCTTCTTTGCCTGAGTCCAGATCTTCGATCTTCCCACTCCACTGAGTTGACTGCTTCTGAAGAAGGAAATGGAGTGTAATGAGGTAACAATTCACTCTGATATCAGGCTAGAATCAAAGAATGAGCAACAACGAAAGCTGCTGAACACTGATTTAAATCCTGTAGTGCGGTTACACAGAGTAGCCATACCTCCAGATTTCCAACAGCTGTTGGTCATGAAAGAAGAAGTTCCCCCTGAGCTGCAGGAGTGGAGCCCCAGTCTGGACCAGGAGGACCCAGAGCCCCCACACATGAAAGAGGAACAGGAGGAACTCTGTACCAGTCAGGAGGGAGAAGAGTTCCCATTCATTGTTGTCACTTTGAAGAGTGAAGATGAGGAAGAGAAACCTCAGTCCTCACAGCTTCATCAAAGCCAAACTGAGGAGAACGGAGAGGAGTCTCTAGCCAGCAGCTCAACTGAACAGATGAAAACAGAAGCTGATGGAGAGAACTGTGGAGTATCAGAACCAGTTAGTGCTCGCAAGACTTCATATTCTTCTGAGACGGAGGACAGTGATGATTGGATGAAAACGAGTGAACCTCAATCTCTCTTAGACTCACAGAAAAACAGTGGAGTTCGTGGGAATAAACACGTTAGTTGTTCAGTTTGTGGTAAAAGATGTAAAAATTTGACTAGACACATGAGAGTCCACACAGGAAATAAACCATTTAAATGCTCAGTCTGTGGGAAATGTTTTGGTCTTAAACAACACCTGGAGACACACATGAGAGTCCACACAGGAGATAAACCATTTAAATGCTCAGTCTGTGGTAACCGTTTTGGTCAGAAAGTACACTTGAAAGCACACATGAGAGTCCACACGCCAGTCCACACAAGAGAGAAACCATTTCAATGCTCAGTCTGTGGTAAGTGTTTTGCTTGGAACCAAATCTTGAGACACATGAGAGGAGTCCACACAGGAGACAAACCATTTCAATGCTCAGTCTGTGGTCACAGTTTTGCTTATAAAAAAAGCTTGAAGAGCCACATGATAAGCCACACAGGAGAGAAACAATTTAAATGCTCAGTCTGTATGAAATGTTTTGGTCACAAACAAACCCTGGTGACACACATGACAGTCCACACAGGAGATAAACCATTTAAATGCTCCATCTGTGGTAACTGTTTTAGATTGAAAGGAAACTTGACAAAACACATGATAATCCACACAGGAGATAAACGATTTAAATGCTCAGTCTGTGGTAAACGTGTTCGTTCTAAATCACACTTGAAACAACACATGATAGTCCACACAGGAGATAAACCATTTAAATGCTCAGTCTGTGGGAAATGTTTTAGTTATAAAAAAACCTTGAAGGACCACATGATAGGCTGCACAGGAGAGTAAACATCTCATTCAGGGGTCCCATGGCCATGGAAAACCTGGAAAAGTCATGGGATTTCAAAATCTTGTTTTCCAGGCCTCGAAAAGTTATGGAATTAGTCAAATCCATGAATGTTTAGGTTAGGTAGTTTATTTTTGTTGTGTGTAATGCAATTGTTATAGTAATCTGTAGTAATGCTCATGGTAACAGTTTTTGTCATAAAGGAACTTTGAAAAAACATGATAGTGCACACAGGAGATACACCATTTAAATGCTTAGTCTGTGAAATGTTTTGGTTATAAACAAGCCCTGAAGAGACACATGATACTCCACACAGCAGAGGTCACTATTGGGCTGGACAATAATAATTGTCTATCAATGAATATGGAAACATATTGTCAGACCATTGGCAGAGTGATTTTAATTAGAATCCTGTTCTAAATGAATGACAAAATGCAAATAATTAGAATCAGAATCACTTTTATTGCCACAGTATGCAAGTTACATATATATTTTCAATATATATGTATTGAAAATACACACATCTATATATATATATATATAAGTATTTTATATATATAAAATACATATATATATTTTTTCAAAGTCTTCCCTTCCCAATCAATATGTACTGTATACTCTGTTTTGTTTTTAATCTATCATGTATTGTTTTTTATGTGCAATAAACTAAACTAAACATATGAGGAATTTGTCTTGGTGTCTCAAAATGAGATTAAACAAATGAGGGAATATTAGTTGGAAATTACATGTTTGTATCTTTTATCCTGCATTTCAATTGGTTCAATTAATGAGATGAACATAGTCATATATTGCTTTTGAAAAGTTGCTCCTTGTGAGTTAGGAGACGTGGAGCCTGTTCAGGATGTTGGGAAGATGGAGGAAATTTCAGAAAATAAATTTAGTATTTCAAAATCTAACAGTCAAGACATTCACTGATAAAAGGGCAATGTTCTGACTCAACAAATGGCTAATGTGTTAGAAAAGGATTGCTGGAGGCCACTTTTTGTATCTTTTTCATTAGTTGTCCACATTTAAATACCATCAGCAATGAACAATTGGTTTATATTTGAAAATTAATTCCTGTCTGGTTTTATAGCCCATTTGAAATTGAATTACTGTGTGGTTTAATTCAGTGTAGTCTACTCATTCATTGTGAATTCACATTCTAATTGGACTTGTTAAAGCGATATGCAACCACTTGAGCCAGACATAGAAGCAAGGCCTTCATCATGTCAGTTTTTCAAAAAAGGGTGGGGAGTTTTCAGGCTTTCGAATCCGCCCACTCCACATTTGGATAGGATGAACTATTGTGGGGCGGTGGGATCCTGGGGCTGATCTCCTTGTGGGGACGTGTCCAGGTTATAAACATGGTTATCGCCCCCAAACTGATTTATCCTATTTGTATGTTGCCCCTGAACATCCCTGCAAACATCTTTAAATCCATTGATAAAATGTTCACAGACTTCATATGGGCGGGGAAAAGAGCTAGAATGAAACTTAGCAGAATGCAGGCCACATCACGCAATGGAGGACTTAGGCCATGTTCACATTACAGGCAAATCTGATTTGCTGTTAAAGTCATTAATCATCATTATCTTGATTGGTTTCCCAAATCTGATTTGGGAGTGTGTCCGCACTGCCACAAATCTGATTCTCAAGTCGGATCTGTGTGTCCAGACCTAAACAGCCTATCTGTATGGGTTGCTATGGTAACGACGTGGGCGTCAGTAAATACGTACGTTGGTGACGTGGTTTTCCTGCGCAGAAGCATTTGATGACGAGTTGCGAGTGACGTTCAAATCAGATTTGGATTTGCGCGTCCGCACTGAAGTCACATCAGTCGAAAGCAGATTGGAAAGTACCTCCATATGTGGTTTGGGACAGTGACACAAATCAGACTTGGAGCGTCCAGACTCATAAAACCAATCTGGATAAAGTCATTAATAGGTCACTAAAGTTCACAAATCAGATTTGGCCTCCTAGTCCAGGGGTGGGCAATTATTTTTCATGGGGGGCCACATGAGAAACCCAGATTGTTGCCGGGGGCCGAACAAATTGTCATGCCGTAACCCAGGAACTTTGATGATAGAGAGGACCACAAAAAAATGTCCTTGCGACCAGAG
The DNA here is from genome assembly GCF_964638095.1 of Poromitra crassiceps. Lineage (NCBI taxonomy): Eukaryota > Metazoa > Chordata > Actinopteri > Beryciformes > Melamphaidae > Poromitra > Poromitra crassiceps. The sequence continues at coordinate 9,881,993 of NC_139642.1, forward strand.
GGCCAGATTTTGCTAAGGGTTGGGGGCCGAATGGCGCTGGCGCGGAAAAATGTTGGGGCATTTGAAGTCAGGTTTAGAGGAATAACTCGTTTTAAATTAACAGTTGTGATGTCATTATTCAGTCTTAAACACCAATATTTGATCCTTTTCTCACTCACTCCTATGTCACCACTTGCTCTCCATGCAGGGCTTGAAATTAACTTTTTTGGCCACCTGCCAATATGGCTGCTAGAAGTTACCAGCCAATTAGAATTTCCACTAGCCTGTGTTGAGGGTCACACGAACAAAAATGCACTCTTGAAGCTAAATAAATCCAAAACCAACAAGTTAATTATTTACATTTTTTACTTCAATGTAGAACAGTAATTTCTTACACATGAGATTACTTTTAGCCTTTTAGTCATAAAGATTATTGAAAGATATTCCATATTCCAGACTGAAATGTTATAACAGAAGTGAGGTGCACTATACGTTTTTTTTTCTTTTTTAGGGCCCCTGTCAGTCAAGGGCCCTTGGAATCGTCCACAGTTTCCTATAGAATACTACGGCCCTGCTGGTAGTCTATGTCTTGCTTTCTACATTCTTGCATCACTGCTGCGTCAGACCCAGCTTCCGTATGCCACATCACCTCACCTGTTGCCACGTATGCCCCTTTATTATAGGAGCGGTAGCCAACGCCCAGCTGCTACAGCCTGAAGACCCAGTGAGGTTGAAACGCCTTGCGTTTTTCTTGCCCGTGTCTCCATTTTTCTGAAGTTGCACATTGTATTGTAAACCTGTGCAGGTTACCTGTGTACCAACACTTCTGCATTAAGTTACATTGTATTGTAAACCTGTGCAGGTTACCTGTGTACCAACACTTCTGCATTAAGTTACATTGTATTGTAAACCTGTGCAGGTTACCTGTGTACCAACACTTCTGCATTAAGTTACATTGTATTGTAAACCTGTGCAGGTTACCTGTGTACCAACACTTCTGCATTAAGTTACATTGTATTGTAAACCTGTGCAGGTTACCTGTGTACCAACACTTCTGCATTAAAGGCCGGCTTTACCGTGGGGAATATGAATATATATTAATTCTTAAAAAATCTTAAATTTCGAATCCGTTGAAATTTTTGAAATTGCTTGCTTCAACGGATTCGAAATTTAAGATTTTTTAAGAATTAATATATATTCATATTCCCCACGGTAAAGCCGGCCTTTAAGTGTTTGTCTAAAAAGAAACCAAGAAGCTCCTTTTTACACTGTTGATCACTATTTTGACTTTGAGCTTGCTTGCTTCTACTTTTTCTGTTCCGTCTTTGAATACATCCATGGGTGGGAGGGGTGGGAATACGTCATGGAATACGTCATGGCACACATGCGCACTCCGCCTTAGGCCGCATGGTCAGGAAGTAAAACCAGGAAGAAAACCCCCCCATGATGGCTTCATGCACCAGTGAGCAGCCTCCGTCCGAATGCTTGGGTGGGCGTGGCTTGTCCCCTATCCAGTTCTTTTAATACATCCATGGTTGTGTCTGCATGCTCGTCTGATACAGACTTCTCCCTCTCTCTCTCTCTCTCTCTCTCACACTCACTTGCACTCTCTCACTCACTCTCTCCCTCTCCCTCTCCGGTCCGTCCCAGGTCCTTTCTGTGTGGAGTTTGCATGTTCTCCCCGTGTCCGTGTGGGTTTTCTCCGGGTGCTCCGGTTTCCTCCCACCATCAAAGACATGTATGTTAGGGTTAATACTCCTGTCAGTGCCCCTGACCAAGGTACTGGCAAAAGAACTGGAGTTGGTCCCCGGGCGCTGCACAGTGGCTGCCCACTGCTCCTAGTTCTAGGAAGGTTCCTAGTAGAGGATGGGTCAAATGCAGAGGATGAATTTCCCCAAGGGGATAAATAAAGGATAACTTAACTTAACTTAACTCTCAATCACTCTCTGCCCCATCTCACTCTCTATCTCCCTCTGTCTCTCTCTCACTCTCTCTCCCCCTCTCTTGCTCTCTCTCACTCTCTCTTTCACATCTTTCCCAGTCATCTTCTCATCCCCTCCTCACTTCCATGATCTTTGCTTCTAGGGCTTTTCTGACCGGACTGGAGTCGCTCCGTGGATCGGAGCTTTGGAGGGAAGAATGTGATTGGTTTACTCTGAGATCACCAAAGGCACACTTGTGAATAATTCTACGCTTAAAAAGGCGCGGTTAAATGGTTAGCGCCGCACACTCTGGCTTTAGCGTCAAGGAAAAATTTGGGAATGCCCACGCCCACTAACAGCGCTGTGCCCAGCCATAAATGCAAATTTAAGGCCAGGGGGAAAATAGAGCCCCAAGTGTGTTTGCGCTGGATGACGTGGTGCGACGCTTTTGCCCCAGATTAATGTCAGGCTACTTTGAATTCCAACTAGCTAAAAGCAAAGAAAAGTGCTTTGCATTGTTTGTGGGGTAGGACGTGAAACCATTCTTCATTTTCTTTTCAAAATCATCTGCCAAATCCCACTATTCATAGCTTTCAAGGGGCGTTACGTGCTGCTGGGAACGCCCACCTGACGGTCAAAAAAAAACTTGTTCATTCCGCTGCCCGCCGAGTCGACTAGTTTCTCACGCTGTTTGTTCAGCCAAAATGCCGGATACCTGTTGTGCTATCAGTTGCACTAACCGACGAGGAGACACGCCTGGCTTGTGCTTTTACAGAATCCCGTCGGAGAAAGAAAACTCAGAAAGGAGGAGGTTGTGGATTTGTGCGATTAGACGTGGTTCAGTCGCTGGGGAGGGCAAATGGCTTTTTTTCTACCATCAAAGTACACACGTCTTTGCGGCCAACATTTCATCAAAGGCAAGCTCAAGTAATGTTTAACATTTATCTCCCTAGCCGTTGCTCCGATTGCCTCCAAAATGTGCCCCTTTTTTCCCCAGGGGTCTGGAATGAATCTGGTGCGACCGGGCACTAGAGCGATATTTAACATCTTTAGGCCTTCACACTCACAGAGCCATTGTGACATCATCAGCATCCCTTCCCTGCTTCCCACTGATGATGTCATCAATGTCATCAGTGATGTCACTCGAGCAATTGTGATGTCATCAGTAGAGCCCGACCGATATATCGGTCCACCGATATTGGCCGATAACCGATATATCGGTATCGGCCGATATGTTGGCCGATATTTTTTTATTTTGTATTTTTTAAGTTATAGACAGCATGTCGTGTATATTTGATCTTTTTTCTTAACTCAAATTATATTTTATATTTGTTCCGTTTGTGTTTTTGTATTTCTAGTTATTTATAATTATTAGATTCCCAGTTCAGTTTACTGTTTCATTGCATTGATGTCATTTTGGACAATAAAGTTTATTGATGAGCTGTGAAATATTCTCCCTAAATTACATATCTCAAGTCATGTCAAGTCATATCTTTGTCAAGTGTTTGATATTTGAGGGATCATTGTAAAATAATTGTGTAATATAATGGTGTATTATATAATATAAGACTATCGGCTTTAGCTCAGGAGGCTCAGGAGGTAGAGCGGGTCGGCCAATGACGCAAGGGTTGGCGGTTCGAGCCCTGCTCCCTTCCAGCTGCTGTCGCTGTGTCCTTGGGCAAGACACTTAACCCTCCTTGCTCCCGATGGTGTGTAGGCACCCTGCGTGGCAGCCTGCCGCCATCGGTGTATGAATGGGTGAATGTAGACTATCTACTGATTGTAAAGCGCTTTGGATAAAAGCGCTATATAAATGCAGGCCATATCGGAATTTTTTTACTTCCTAATATCGGTATCGGCATCGGCCTCCAAAATCCAGTATCGGTCGGGCTCTAGTCATCAGTGATGAATGAATGAATGAATGGTTTAATGACCACATGACCGAGGTTGTGGAATTTGTTTTCGGTACATGGGGAAAAAAGCTCAATACAGCAGTGTCAAATAACATCAGACAGACTAGATTACACATGACTAGCACAATAGACAATGTACACACAGAACAACAAGACAATGATCACAGACTATATTTACAGCTCTACAGTGCAGTACATCTGGCAGGGTTTAGTGCAATGAGTCAAGCGTTGAGAGTCCTTATAGCAGTTTGGGAAAAAACTGTTTTTGTAACAGGATGTTTTGGTGGACATGGATTGATAGCGCCGCCCAGAGGACAACAGTTGAAACAGGTGATGAGCAGGCCAGTGAGAGGGGTCAGAGATCATTGTATTTGCCCTTTTGGTGGTGCGTTTAAGATGGTGTTTCAACTGATGGGAGGGGGGTGCCAATGATCTTAGATGTTGTTTTTTGCCTATTCGCTGTAGTTTTTTGTTTTCCAGGCTGCCGTACCCAACTGTAATGATGAGGGGAGTATGCTCTGAATGATGGCTGTGTAGAACTCAAGGAGGAGGTTTTGTTTTACTTTGAAATTTTTGAGCTGTCTGAGGAAATAGTCGTTGGTGAGCTTTTTTTTGGTGACGTGGTCTGTGTTGGTGATCCATTTGAGGATCATTCTCTGTTTTACTCCAGAGAATGACGTCCAATCACCTCCTCTTTCTGTTGTGCAGTACAAAGCGGACGTCTTTGGAGAAGAAGTTCCTCACTAGTTTTTCAGTGGCTGTGTTACTGGGCCTTTCCTGGGTACTGGGCTACATTGTGCTCAGTACCAACCATGAGCAGGGAGTGGCCCATCTCATCTTAAGCATTGTCTTCTGCATCTGTACCACCACACAGGTATGTTACAAGAATACAAGAAAGGTTAGTTACAGTACCTCGCACTGGCTTCTGGTTAGTTTTAGAATTGATTTTAAGATTTTATTGATTACTTATAAAGCACTGAATGGCCTGGCTCCAGACCAGTTACATACCAGCACCCAGTTATAACAATATTCATATTCAGGCTCATATTTCTTCTGTGTCTAGGGGGTTAACTGGCATAAATGCACAACATTAGATCGGCCCGAAAAGACGCTTTTGACGGTTCCAAAGTCTAGATTTATCACAAGCCGTGGCCATGCTTTCGCTGTCAAAGTACCTCAAGTTTGGAACCAATTGAAATGTTTAGCCATGTATCTATTTTATACTATTTGTTTGGGTTTTATTCATTTTTTGTCCAATTCTGTTCTGAATGTCCCAATTAAACAAAAACATATCATTTTTAATTGTATGTTGTGAAATCGGGTGGTGATTTCAGTAAACAAACAAACAAAAAAGAGATAACAGACAATATCAGACAATATTGTGGAAGTGAAGCATAATATATATTTTTTAACATTAAAGGATTTCACTGACGTTTTGGCAAAGCTCTATCAAATCATTATTTTATGATCAGAATACTGGTAGCAACAGTTTCACAGGCATTTACTGGGAGCTGCTCAGTAACAACCTCCAACTAGTGATGGGCAAAAAAGAACGAACAAATCTTTTTGAACGACTCTTTTTAAAGCAGCTACGAGCAACTTTTTCGATTGTTATTAAACAGTATAAATTTAATATCAATGCATCACATTTTACCTCTAATAGTCGACGAGACCAACGCAGAGTAGTCTCGCTTGAACCCCGAGTGAATCGGCCAGTGTAGTCTGTCTGTGGCCAGGGAAGATCAGGAAGTGAAATGAAACGGTTTGCAGCAGCCACTTCGGCCATAACCACAAAATAACTTCCAAAAAACCTGTTAGAATATAACGAGAGATGTTCGCGGGAGTATGCGTGGCGTTCACATATGTTGCTATGCAGCGCGAACGGGGTAGGCAGGCAGCTGCGTTTCACTTCCGGGTTTCACTTCCGGGTAGCCGGGCCGGCGGTAAGGAGAGAGAGAGAGAGAGCCCCCTGTTGACGCGAGTTTAGACAGACACAGACTTAATAATCATCCAAGGGAGCAATCTCCGATTCACACGGCTTTGGTCTCAGCTACTATTATAGGTAAGATGTGATGCATCAATATTGTAATTATACGGTTTAATAACAATCGAAAAAGTTGCTCGTAGCTGCTTTAATGTTCAATACGTACCGAACTGTATGTGTCGAACGTCCGAGTGCTTATGCGTTACTTTTCCCACTCACACACATCCACTCCTCTCGAACAAGATCGAATGAACCGTTCCTCTTTCGAACAGGGATGTGTTAGAGGCCATTTACACCTGGCGCTTACATGTGTTTTCTGTGATCAGATTGCAATCAGATTGTGTTTTATCACTTGAAATGCCAGGTGTAAACACCCCCAAAACGCATTGAAGAAGGATTGCAATCTGATCGGCCAAACCACCTCCGGAGGTGGTCAGGGATGCATTGTGTACAGATTGAACACAAGAGTAAATGCAATGTATCCTCTCAATCTGGATACAGCAACTTTATGCGGATTGAGAGGACAACCATTTCTGCCATCAGATTGCAATCTGATGGCAGAAAACGCATGTTGACGCCAGGTGTAACTGGAATCAGGTTAATGTGGTCAAGCACAATCTGATTGCAATCTGATGTCAGAAAACGCATGTTAACACCAGGTGTAAATGGCAACTCTCCCCTCCCCTCCCCCTCTCCCCTTCTCCTCTCCTCTTCTCTCCCCCTCTCCTCCCCCTCTTCTCTCCCCTTCTCCTCTCCTCTCTCCTCCCCCTCTCCCCTCTCCTCTCCTCTCCTCCCCCTCTCCTCTCCCCTCCTCTCCTCCCCTCTCCCCTCCTTTTCTCTCCCCCCCTCCTCCCCCTCTTCTCTCCCCTCCCCCCCCCTCCTCCCCCTCTTCTCTCCCCTCCCCTTCTCCTCTCTCCTCCCCTCTCCCCCTCCCCTTCTCCTCTCCTCTCCTCTCCCCTCCTCTCCCTCTTCTCTCCTCTCCTCTCCCCTCGCCCTCTCCTCCCCCTCTCCTCCACCCCGGTCTGCGGTCGCCTTTTATACACGCTCCCAAACTGCGCAGGACAATGTGATTGGCTGGCTCAGATTTGAATCTGAGCCAGCCAATCGCGTTATCCTGTGATGACGTAATGCCCTGTGCCCCATGACCGGATGATCAACCCCGTGCAATCCATAAAGGTACATGCACGTTACTCTGCAGAAACTACAGTAACAAAATCACGAATTGCTCTGTTTTTGGAGCTCTGCATGTCTGTGTTTGTCTAGTTAACTAACGTTAGCTAACGGCTAACATTCGCTAGTTAGCCAACCAACCAGCAGCTAACATTAGCTAGCTAGCTAGCTTACCGGAAGCGATATTTTTTTCGGATGATGGCGAAGGCATAACCCACCCCTGGCCCTCTCTGCCTCTGATTAGTAGCAGCGTTATAAACCATAGATTTGACTATTGTAGCATTGTCAGGAACCAGTCGAGAGTCAGGATCTAGTCACCGCACTTTATTCTGTTAACACTTTCAGTGCCACGGCCCTTGGGCAAAAGGTTGCTTGCTGTGCCACATAGGCGCAATGCATTTTAAAACAGTCATATAATTTCTTTAATAATTACTATGTAAACACTGAACACGCACAAATAACGATGAGACTCTCTTCTATCACCTGCAAAAAAAAGTTTATTGATCCCATTTTCCGTTCTTTAGTTATGAGCCGGAGAAGATAGCTTGATTGAACGAAAAAAAGAGCTTTTTTTCTACGAGCTGAGATAATGAGCCTTTTGTGAAATTAAACATTTCAAGCACATCACTGACTCTGAAGCTAATTTTCTGATGTAGTCACACCTCAAAAATAATTTCCTTCAATAAAACAGTGAAGGCAAGGGAATTTTGTTTGGAAGAATAATATTTTTAGCTGAAACCAGCAGCGCTGGCGCCTGCATGCGCTGCTGGTTGCAGCTTCTTGCTGATCTTTTGCTGCTGGTGGGCATCGGATATTCTGCCTTGCGTTTGCCAACCCTGTCCTGCTGTCTGGGTCTGTGTTGTGTACTTGGCTCTGCGTGCCCACCTCCCCCCCTCCTCCTCCCCCCCCCCCCCCCGTTGTGGGAGGAGTGTCTCTCTGCTCTGCTGTTTTCTCGTTTTCTCTTGCCTGTGCTCAGCACTGAAAAAGTCTGCTAGATCCTGCTTTTTTACAGCCGCGTGTACCAGCTCCCATGCTTCGAGTTGAGAATAATAACAAATCCACGGCTGATCATGTGTTGCAGCGGACACGGAGGCTGTTGCAGCGGACATCGAGGTGCTCAATTGTGATAGCAGATTGGCTGCTGCAGGGGCACAGCTAAACGTTGCTTCAATGAAGCCGCTGCATACGGACGGATGCGATGCGATTTCCTTCCCCCCAATGACTTCTTCTGTGTGTTTCACTCCACGTTCTCTCATCTGGAGAGCGCTGTCGCCACCTAAGGGTTCTGTAAAATAGGTTAGACACATTCAATACCTCTGAATATTGTAAGAGGCGATGTAAGAGGCATAGATCGACACCCCCCCGTCAAAAAAAAAAAATCGAGTTATGACGCCATTTGGCGTCGCTGGCACTGTACGGTAAATTTCTAATGACGCCATATGGCGTCGCTGGCACTGAATGTGTTAACACACGGTCCGAGGGCCACTGTCAGCCGTAGCCCACGCCAAAACAAACCCCACAACACACACCCAAAACCCCGCTAACTCTCCTAGCTTCTCCGCTCTTCACACCCACACAGCCTTCCCTCTCAGGTTCCACACACCAACTCTCCGAGCTGTTCCCCGCTCTCACAGCTCCCCTCCCCCCAGCCAATCACAGGTGAACCCCTCTCTCACCCCCCCCCCCCCCCCACTGGCTAAATGTCGCCTTCACAGACCCCCGTAATCCCCACAGACATGTCAATCCCAGTGTTAACCCCCCATGCACAGAACAGTATAACACACCACAGTAGCACACAAACCCAACCCGTTACACTTCCCCCTCACATCAAAGCTTCTGGCCCACCAGAAGCACACTAGTCCCTCTCCCCCCCCCCCAGTGGGGTCACTCCTCCGCCGGGTGACTCTCCTCAGCCCCCCCCTGTGTCCCACAGTCCTCACACGCACTGCAGTAGTTCCGCACATCCTCCTTGTGTTTGCCCCAGTAGTGTCCCCCACGAACACGGCGGAGCGTCTCCTCAGGCCCGCGATGCCCGAGACAGCCGAGGCCCTTGTGCGCCCACTGCAGTACCAGCCCTCGGAGGGAGCTGGGTACAACCGTCTGGAACCCTCTTTTCCCGTGCTCCCCCCTCCCCAAAACTCCATCTTCACTCAGACGCAGCTTCGCAAACATGTCCCACAGTCCTTTCGTGGCACCGGAAAACGTGTGAATCTCCTCCACAGGGGGCCGGCGTCCGGCCACCACCCACGTATACACCGGACCGATATCCGCGTCCTCCGCCTGCCTGCGTTTCCACTCCTCCGCTTCGACCGACCAAATGGCCATGTCGCCCGCCGGGTCCACATCTGAACACTCCCCCTCTTTCTCCGCCTCTCGCCCGCACTCGTCCTCCTGTCCCCCTCCCCCAGGGGGGCGGCGTGTTCAGGACAGCAGGGAGAACACAACCGGCCGCGACCACCACCTCGGCTTCCCGTACAGCAACCGTGGGGGGCGTAGCGCAGCTCGGCTGTGCCGGTCCCTCCGGCGTTAGTAGCGACACCTGCTCACCTGGAAATATGAGCGTCGCTCTCCCGATCCTAACAACGTTCTCTTCCCCCCGGCTTTCCACACTCTCCCCAACCCGTGTCTCTTCCCTGACCTCCACTGTCTCAGTGCAGTCTCTGGCCAAATGTCCAGGCCTCTTACACGACCAGCAGAGTCTCACCTGCCAGCCGCCTGCACGTCTCTCCTCTCCCGCTGTCTTCCAGTCCTCGACAGCTTCTTGACACTCTCTGGCTAACGCCTGAGGCGTGATTTCTAACCCCACATAGGATAAGCAATAACCACGCCTTGTGGCGCCGGGATTGGCCAGGAGCAACACTGGAGGGCACGCAGCCCATGATTTCATGAACCAAACAGACAGCGATATTGAGAGCGGACATTGAAATGAATTATGGTCACCTACCTTCCTTAGCATAGTAATAATAATAATAAGCATAATAATTGTAATCTACACAATGTACACAATCTACAAAAACATGCAATAATATAAACGGTGTTGTGTTCACGTTCATAGCTCATATAATATAATGTATCGTTAATTTCGAGCTCAATTCTTACCCAGAGAAAAGGTACAGCACTGAAAATGTAACAAGCAATAGTTTTTTAAACATCTTTATTTTAAAAGATGAAAAACCCCAGGTGCTTTAGTCCCAAGCTTCAATGCTCCTGGCCAATCCCGGTGCCACAGGGCGTGGTTATTGCTTATCCTATGTGGGGTTAGAAATCACGCAGCAGTAGTACACCGCAAGCTTGTCTCTGGCAATAAGGCTAGCAGTGTGGCTAGTTACTAGCACGCTAGATGCTAACGCGCTGGCTGAGTCCAGGTGAGCTGGCTGATTATTCTCCTGGACTGACGGCTGTATGGGGGTGGGCAGGGGCTGGACAATAACAGCAGCAGGCTGACAAGATGGAGAAGAGGAAGAGTTTGGGATGTGCGATCGGTCTTTATTAATGTAGGTTTGGTTTGCTCATATGTGTAAGATGTGTAAGATGTATCTGAAACAAGGGATTCAAGCTGTTTTTGATAGTTTGTAAAGTTTAAAAGTAGCCTACAAAAATAAAATGCCATTTGTGTGTGAAGAGATTTGAAAGTAGTATTTAGGTTGTATTATTCTCGTATTATGTGTAAGATTGTTTGAAATAAATATCGAATACATGTAGGATGTCGTTTGTTTTACCGTTTTTAATTTCGGATGTCTACGGATGTTATGGTTTGACATCCTTTTTCTTTGTGGGTGTCATTTCACTTTAATCCACACACAGGCTTGGTTTTCCGTCAGGCACCGCTCTAGACAGCTACAGCCGGCTCGTAGGGGCCTTTCCTTTTCCACAGGCTGACTGTTGCTGAGGACATTAGCAGCCAACATGCCGACTGTCGGTGTCAAAAGGGATCTTCTCTTCCAGGCTTTGGGCAGAACATACAGTGAGTCATTCTGACTACATGTTCAATTCATGGACGTCCTTTCTGTTTCAGTAGCGAGCGTCCTTTTGACGTTGCAAAAATAAACTGAGAACTCTCTGAGCTCGTTAGCATCATGTTAGCAACATGCTCATGAATGGAGCGGTATTCGTTATCGAGTTAGCTTGGCCAGTGGCCACTGCTGTCTTGAACCTTGAATAAACACAGTCATATATTTAATGGCAGTAACCTTACTGACTAAATATTGGATATTCGTTTAGCCCTAATGAATTTTGCGCTGTTTTGGTTAGAATTGTTCATTACATAATGTAACGTTACAACTTTTGTTGACATGACATCTTGGATTTCAAAGTGATTGCATCATTTCCTGGCTCCTGTCATTTAAACTTGGATAGAAACTGTAGTGGGTACTTGTAGGTAGGTACAATAATGACTTGTTTTAATTAAGACTTTCTCCCTTTTTTCTAGCCGATGAGCAGTTTGACGAGCTGTGTTTTGAGTTCGGCCTGGAGCTGGATGAGATTGTAAGTAAAGTTACTCCACAAGAGATGTAGCTGCTAGCTGTAATATATTAATCATATTGAGTGTCATTTTTTCATAATTGCAAGTAATAAAATGGTTGACAATTATGTCACAGTGCACCCATAAATCCCAGAACTGTGCAGATCAGTCACTTTAGAAGATAATGTGGAAAAATCACTACTGTACTATGACGGTCAGCCTAAAAGCAGTGGCCCCTCTGCTCTGACCCCTATATAGACCTCAGAGAAGGAGATAATCAGCCGTGAGCAAGGTGACTCCAAGGCCTCCGGAGCGTCTGACGTCATCCTCTACAAGATCGATGTGCCGGCTAACCGCTATGACCTGCTGTGTCTGGAGGGGCTCGTCCGCGGCCTGCAGGTCTTCAAGAACAAGTGAGTAGCACGCTGTGTGTTGTGTTGCCATCGCAGACTATGTGATGAACACTAGCCTCAACGCCAGACTCATCAGTCATTCTTCCTTCAGAGTCTCGGATGCGCGGTCCCCACTGCAACGCCGACTAAGTGGCTGCACGCGATTAGACTCGGCCCTCAGTCTTAATCCGTTTCACTCCTGTAAGACTGAGAATATTACTATTTAAATCTTTGCATAACGTTAGGTGGCGCTGTTGGAAGCCTTGCATCGGAGAACCAATCATGAGTGTTGTGGGCGGGCCTGCTTTCTGGGGGCAGGGACGCTAGAACCGGTGTCTTGCAAAACATCGCGTTTGCGGAGAAACATATTAATCACTTAGAAACAAACATAACCTGTTAATAGGACGTGTTTCATCCAGCCCCGGCGGCTAGAGGTCTTTTCCCCAGCGATAAGCCTGACTCCCGAGGCTAACGTTACAGAGCCTGCTGATGACTCACAGTAGCAAGTGGACCACTTCCGGGTAGGAAACATTATTGTAAAATAAACAACAGCTATAAATTTTGTTTGGAGCATATCAGCTTCATGCTCTGTGTTAGGACTATGATAAATGGCATTGCCGCTACCAAATAAAATTCTAATAATAAATGTAGGCGTGTCTGCTGCCGGCCGTTCTCGCCGGGCTCGGACAGACAGTTTCTGACAGTGAAATTCCCAGACGTTTGGTGGCGCAGCTCACCAAACGTCTGGGAGCCGAGACTAGCACGCGATATACACGCTATCAATCACAATAAAACTGTACCCACCTCTGAGACAATATTGGTGTGGGTGCCCTGGCACCCCCAAATAGTGCGTACTTTCCAATACAGAGCACTTTTTCACATGGCGGAGCCGATGCTCAAAATTGTAAACTGCACTACACCCTCCCAACCACTGAGCACCGAACCGATACATCCAGCGCTGTGGAGCACCTAAAAACTTCAGCGCTGGCATGTGAAAAAGGGCTCTGTATTGGAAAGTACGCACTATTTAGGAGTGCCAGGGCACCCACACCATGGGTACAGTTTGATTGTGATTGATAGTGTTTATATCGCGTGCAGCCACTTAGTCGGCATTGCAGTGGCTGTAGGGACCGCGCATCCGAGACTCTGAAGGCAGAATGACTGATGAGTCTCACGTTGAGGCTATGATGAACACTAAACCCCTGGACACATTCAGGACGAATCATTTCAGGTTAAAATAATTCATGATTAACAGTGTTAGTTAAAGCATTTTTGGGGTGTGTTTTGTTCCTGGCTGTGTCAAAAGAAGGTGTATAGACAGAAGTGTATTCTCCATATTGGGTTTGGTGCATGTATAATTGCTCTAGTGTTGCTGTACAGAATGCATTCATCTGCCTGCCTGAATATGATTTACTCTACTGCACCTTTTTAAGTGAAATCTAATGCCTTGCCCTGGCTTAAAGCCCCATTCTGCAGCTTTTATAAGTTTTGCTATTGGAGAAACAGCGCTCTCTGGGTGCAATAGTATCGGTATCGATATCGCCGTTCAAAGTCAACAAAACAAAGAGCGAGAAAGCTCTATGTACATGTTGTGACATCGGGTACTCACCACGTGATGAAATAATAATCCATAGTTACGTGAAACGTCATTTTCGTAGCAAATCTGCACCGAGTTACTTCCTTGATTTCCTGAAGACAGCGCTTCCTCTGTACAGCGCATGCACAGTATGCCGCACATGCTGCCTCCGGGACGGCGGCACAAAAATGCTTAGTCCCAGGAGAGGCCTTTGGAGGGCGGTGTCAGTGTGACCAATAGAGGCAACATTCTCCCTGTTACAACTTACACGTCACTGTACCATCTTCAATGACTCAAAAGCTGTTCTATTAAAGGATGGGTTTTCCGTGGGGAATATGAATATATATTAAATCTCACGCCCCTAAGGTTTTCGAATCCGTTGAAATTTTTGAAATTGGAGGTTTACTCACAGAGATATCAACCGAAATCCACTCTGTGTGTGGGGGGGGGTGGTGGGGGGGAGGTGCGGGTGCGGGGACTCGAAATACTACATTTCCCACAATGCACTGGGCTCGCGTGGCCTTCGTTTTTATGCCCACCCCTCAGGCATTTGGCTGATATCAAACTCCAGTAGGTGGCGGTAATGCACATATATGTTTGCCAACCGCCATAAAACTCAAAGAAGAAGAAGGCTTCGACAATAAAATATACAAAGAACAAGAAATAAATCGAAAATAAAATTGCCTCCAAATTGCACCAAATGTAAACGGTAGTATATATGTCGGGAGATGTCTTCATAATTTTTTTTTCATGCATTTTAAGGCATTTTCGTAGGAGTTACGCGCATCTGATGTTGTAACTATTTTCTGTAAAAATGTGTAAAAACGGGTACATTGCTCAGCGTTGATTTCGTTACTTCAACCCACCTACTACTAGATGTAAAATTTGACGAGCTTTCCAATGCCGCCAGTCCCGTGTCGATTAGTGCTTCCGTTCCCGAGATAATGGTCTCTTTGCAAGGAACTATGGGAAGCTAATATTAGCTACAGCAGGCTAGGCGGTTGAAAAGATGGCTGCGTTTTTGTTTTGGTCAAGGCCTCTGAAGGGGCGTGGAGGACCTCTAGAGGCGGGACCATGGCCAACAACAGTTGTAGTTCATAGGTGCACGACTTCCGCAAGGCGGACTTAGGCCAGATGACGCGAAACGCGTCGGCTGGCCCAAAAAATATGTGAGAGATGCTTGATATCTCTGGCAGTGAATATCCAATTTCAAAAATTTCAACGGATTCGAAAACCTTAGGGGCGTGAGATTTAATATATATTCATATTCCCCACGGAAAACCCATCCTTTAAGGTGAAAAAGTGACTGATTGGGGATTTACCGAACATGCCAGGGACATAAAAAGTCAATGCAGGAAAGCTGAACGTCAATGGAAAAAAGACAAACTCTGTCTCTTACCAACACTTCAGACAGAGACTGCATATCAGAATACAGTTAAGGATGCTAGGAATTATTTATTTTCTTAACTAATCGCCACTGCATGTCGCAATCCCCTTCTCAGTGAGCAGCCCTCCCAACAGGCAGGCCAATAGAGGCGTCCTCAAGTGTGACGAGTGTCTTCAATAGTTCACTAATAAAACAGGCAGGATTAGGCTGCAGAGCAGATCACCCCGGAGCTCAGACATCTTGGTGTCTTCCCTGCTCCTCCCCCGGAGCTCAGACATCTTGGTGTCTTCCCTGCTCCTCCTCCCACACAAATCCAATCTTGCAGTCAACGCTTGACAAATCATTTCTCGTATGAAACTCCTCCTCCTGCTCCCTAGACACCATGCCCACCAAGTGTCTGAAAGAGGTACTTCAGAGTTCAGACTATTGGTCTTACTGTTCTTTCTTTTGTGAACTCCTCTCTGCCAATTAGATCGTTCCCTGCTAGCATAAAGCGTGCGATAGTTCAACTTACCCTGAAGAAGCCACATCAGTATAATCTTATTTTAAACCATTTTAGACCAATTCTAAGATGCCATCGGAAATCTTAGAAAATCTTATTTCTGCACAAAATGGTTGGGTTGGATTCCGGTTTTGCCGGTCTGGTGTATGAGCTTAAACCATGTTGACTGAACTGAATGATTTCCTGCCTGTCTGACATTAAGTGCTGGATGGCTTCCTTCCTTCAGCTTAACGAAGCTAAATAGGAAATCCTCTCCCAAACTCCCTTAGCTTTATTCAGTCCCAACTTGGCAGCCTGTCCCCCTACGTCAAGCATGTGTCCCATCATCTTGGTGATCTTCAGTTCCGACCTCTCCTTCAACAACCATGTGACACGAGTTTATGCAATCTTGTTTCATCCAGCCAAGGAACATAGCCAAAATAATGAATTTTCTTTCTTTTGCAGACTTGGAAAAGGTTATCCATTGCATGTATCTTGTCTCGAATGGACTGCTGCCCCTCCTTGGCTTGTACTCACTGCTCAGTCAATACAACTTTCTAGTTTCTATTATTCTGTATTGTAAAGCACTTTGTAACCTTGTTTTGAATTTTTTTTTTTATTATTGTTGTTATTATTATTTGTGTTCTCAGGATGGAGGCCCCTCGATACAGGCGTGTCAGCGCATCCAGCGGAGAACCTCAGAGGCTGATCATCACTAAGGAGGTGGGTGGAAACATGGACTTGGGGATCAGCTGGAAGATCTTACTGGAGATCAAATTGTTTCCCGTAAACTGAAGCTAACCACAGGTGTCACCGTCTTGTCCACTGGTCAGACTTTGGCTATATTCTATGAATAACTATGTATCCTGTGTGCAGACGGCGGCGGTACGACCCCACGCTGTGGCGGCGGTGTTGAGGAACATCACCTTCACCCAGGAGCGCTATGACAGCTTCATCGAGCTGCAGGAGAAGCTCCACCAGAACGTCTGCAGGTCAGATCAGCTGCTACCTTAACCTCACTCACTTAGTTTGTTGACTGTATGTATGATTGTGGCTCCAATGCTGGTTGATGTCACCTTCATGAAGGGGATGGCAACTGCAGGAGAAGTGGTTGGTATGACCAGAGACAATTCAATATAGAGACACTGCACTGCAATAGTAAGAAAGTGTACTCTTCCGGTCTCCTAAATTGGCGTCGTTATCATCAGCTTGTGATTGGCTGTCTGTCACTGGTATGAAACTCCATTGGCTGAGTGACCAGTCTCCTAAGAGGACTTGGCAGTGGCCAAACAGATACAGGAAGTGACTGGATGTTGAACTGTCTCTATATTGAAAAGTCTCTGGTATGACTTGTGTTGGCCTAGCCAGTTTCAGGTAGATGTGGAAGAAAAAACGTATGCATATTTGTGTGTGTGTGTTTTCAGGTAGATGTGGAAGAAAAAACGTATGCATATTTGTGTGTGTGTGTGTGTGTGTGTGTTATGCGTGTCATTGATGAGTCAGTCATTTTTATATTATTCCACCATTAACCAATGTATCTGCAGGAAGAGGTCCCTGGTGGCCATCGGGACCCATGACCTGGACACCATCTCAGGCCCTTTCACGTACACGGCCAAGCCTCCTGGAGACATCTGCTTCAGACCCCTCAACCAGACCAAAGAGTACACAGCCACCCAGCTCATGAGCCTCTACAAGGTGAGCAGCTCACTGGCTGGACAGTAGTCAGATGAACAGTGATGTGCTGCTATCGCCTTGACAAATGCATGCACATCCAAGCTGAAAAGGGGCAGGTGCTGAGCCGAAAGTAAGCAGACCATGAAAATGTTTAATTATTTATTGTACCGAGGTGACGTTTTGAGCAGCCCCACACTGCTCTTCATCAGACCATTATAGACCTGTTATAGACCTCAGACCTGTTATAGACCTCTGAGCTGTTATAGACCTCAGAGCTGTTATAGACCTCAGATCTGTTATAGACCTGTTACAGACCTCAGACCTGTTATAGCTTGTCCTTACTAAGCCTGTGCTGTGCTCCTGATCCCGACAGACTGACAGCCACTTGAGGCACTACCTTCACATCATTGAAGACAAGCCAGCGTACCCTGTCATCTACGACAGCAACGGGGTTGTCCTGTCCATGCCTCCCATCATCAACGGTGAGTGCCGTGCTCTCCCTCTTCATCTCTGACCAAACCGATTCTGATCTGTAAGTTTTTAACAAATCACTGATCTCCGTCTTCCAGGGGACCATTCAAAAATCTCCCTAAAGACAACAAACGTTTTCATCGAGTGCACGGCCACAGACGTAACCAAGGTACGACTTAAGAGGAGAAATGAAGAGAATTGCGTGAATAACATGATGCCTCCAGTAGAGCTGCAACGATTAATCGATTAGTCGATTGACAGAAAAATAATCGACAACTATTTTGATAATCGATTAATCGTTTTGAGTAATTCTTTTAAGAAAAAAGTCAAAATTCTCTGATTCCAGCTTCTTAAATGTGAATATGTTCTGGTTTCTTTACTCCTCTATGACAGTGGTTCCCAACCTTTTTTGTGTTATGTACCCCTTGAGCTGTTTTACCATGCCAATAGTACCCCTCACTCATGTGTGTCCATAATTCTCCTAAAGTTGTTATATTAAACTTATATTAAACTTTTAGATGACCTCTCTAACACATCTCATTATTAAAATAATTTTAATGACTCATCTTTAATACAATTCTGACAGTTTTCAATTGGAAAAAGTAATCAGTTTTTATCATTTTGGAAATACATTGTAATCCCCAATCTTTCCAAGTACCCCCTGCAAGCTGCTGAAGTACCCCTAGGGGTACACGTACCCCTGGTTGGGAATCACTGCTCTATGACAGTAAACTAAATATGTTTGGGGTGTGGACAAAACAAGACATTAGAGGATATCATCTTGGGCTTTGGGAAACTGATCGACATTTTTTCAGACCAAATAACTAATAAATTAATCAAGAAAATAATCGACAGATGAATCGATAATGAAAATAATCGTTAGTTGCAGCCCTAGCCTCCAGTCACTGTTACTGGTGAAAACTGACTTCAATCTGACCCTGCTCCCTCCCACCAGGCCAAGATCGTACTGGACATGATGGTCACCATGTTCAGCCAGTACTGTTCCCAGCCTTTCACGTGAGTCCCATATCTGGCTTCTCATCACTGTGTTGATGTATTGAATTAGAAAGGCTAAATGGAAACAGCCTGTCGGTTTTTGCATGATGAATCATAATGGGAATGCATTTGTTCAATCAATAAATAACAGTTCAGTCTCATTCCACAACAGCTCAGATGTGTTTTTGGACTTGATGAATGTTCTGTATGGACATTAGTTTGCGCAGTAGAATCCTGCCAAGTGTCATTGCTTTGTATTTGTCTTCAGACAGCATGAAATATGGCCGACATGAGCCCACTCTGAAGAACAAGAACAAACTTGGCCAAAGCTTGAAAGCCTCTCTCATTGTTCTGCTCGATGTGTTTTCTGTAGCAGATCTGTTTGATGTTCAGGAGGTCCATTTGTTTTCTTCAATGCACCACCTGGTGGTCCACTTTGTATTTTCTGCTAAACGTAATGGTTAGATGGAAGCAGAGCTATTGTAAAGATAACATTTTCTATATCCAGTTTAGAGCTGAAACCATTAGTCGATCATCAGAGGATTAATCGCCAACTTTGTTTTTAATAATCAATTAATCTTTTAGACTAATTTTTAACAAAAATATACTGTCTGAGATTCTCTCGTTCCAGCTTGTTAAATGTGAATATTTTCTCTGGTTTCTTTAGTCTCCTATGACGGTGATGATGTTTGGGTTGTGGACTGTTGGGTCAGGACAAAAGAACACATTTGAGGATGTCACGTCTGGGGCTTTGGGGAAAAAGTGATGGAAATGTTTTCATCATTTTGTGAGAGTTTATAGACAAACGACTAATTATAATCGATAATGAAAATAATGGTTAGTTGCAGCTCTAATTCCGTCTCATTTCCCGTCTCCTTCAGGGTGGAGGAGGCTGAGGTGGTGTACCCAGACGGCAGGACATGCGTGTACCCGGTACTGCATATATTCCCATGACAAGCAGCTTGTAGCCGGTCCTATGTGGTTTACTGTGACATGTCTTCCTCCTAGCTTTGTCTCATTGATGTCACTTCCTGTTTGGACTGTAGGAGCTGGCTTACAGGAAGGAGAAGGTCTCCGCTGATTTCATCAACCGCAAAGTGGGCATCAGGTGAGCCGACTCGCTAACAACTGAAATGTTGTACAAAACATCTCTTTTACTATGACTGCTCTGTGGCCATCAGTCCACTTAATGATCTTTTATTAAGCCAGGGAACATTTTCAGCAACACCCTACTTCAAACTCCTACATTTTCACACCTAATCACAACCATTAAAGGTGCGTTCACACCGACCTATTAAAGTTTTTCGCTGGCATCGAGTTTACATACAAAGTCAATGCAAACGAGCGATTTAGCGTATATTCGCCCGGGAGAAAAACTCGAGCGAATATACGCTGGCATCAGTCGCTCGCTGTTCAACGCTGATTGGCTGCCGTGTGAGAGCGAGTCAAGGATCACACTGGCTTGGAACAAACCGCTGGTTTATTGTGTGGCAACAAACCGCATTGACAGACTGACAGCTGACATGAAGTGAAGTCTGTACTACCGGTATGGAGCTCGCATTAGGAGCACGCTGATAGGCTTAGCTTGTAAACATCTACGGTGGCTCGTAGTGGACAAACATCATGACATTGCGTAACGTTATAGCCCCCACATGTCCGTCAATTCGGGTGCCTGTTGATGAGCGATTTAAACGGAGCGACAGAGCGATTCCAAAGGGTTGAATCAAGCGACAGAGCGAAAAATAAATATCTCGGTGTGAACACAGCTTAACTTGGCACTCAAACTATACACGTGTGTGTGTGTGTGTGTGTATTTTATTAGCTGTATTTTTTAAGAGTTTAATTAGATGACTAGTTTGGTACAATATAAGCTACTCGCCATACATAGGGACACTCTGGAGTTACTTCCGGTCTGATGTCTGATGACGGTAGCGTGGGCCGTGGGGGGTAGCGCTCATGATGACGGTAGCGTGGGCCGTGGGGGGTAGCGCTCATGATGATGGTAGCGTGGGCCGTGGGGGGTAGCGCTCATGATGATGGTAGCGTGGGCCGTGGGGGGTAGCGCTCATGATGACGGTAGCGTGGGCCGTGGGGGGTAGCGCTCATGATGACGGTAGCGTGGGCCGTGGGGGGTAGCGCTCATGATGACGGTAGCGTGGGCCGTGGGGGGTAGCGCTCATGATGACGGTAGCGTGGGCCGTGGGGGGTAGCGCTCATGATGACGGTAGCGTGGGCCGTGGGGGGTAGCGCTCATGATGACGGTAGCGTGGGCCGTGGGGGGTAGCGCTCATGATGACGGTAGCGTGGGCCGTGGGGGGTAGCGCTCATGATGGCGGTAGCGTGGGCCGTGGGGGGTAGCGCTCATTGTTTTCAATGGGGAGTTTCCCCGTGCTGCCCCCCTTGCTTGCGTGATGCGTGAGTGTCCCTAGTACGTATGTGGGCGATAGCCTTCTGGGATTTACTAGCCAAATGCAAAATCTACCCACCATTGGCCGTTGGATAGTGTTAATTTTGGACCCCTTATTTATTTTTCACATGTGAAGCTTTCCAAACATGAATAACTGCTGGCTAATAATGTCACCATCCATCTCTTTACACCTATAAAAGTAAAATAGTGAACAGAGTAAACTGCTCCAAACATGCTTGGTGTGAACGCGCCCTAAGAAACGTTTTTAATCCAACCGGTTGCTGATCGGCCGTCTCCTCCCTCCTACCTGCCTAGTGAGTCGACGGAGCACATCGCCCAGCTTCTGACCAGGATGTGCCTGCTCTCCCAGCCCACGGGCACCGGAGACCAGATCGAGGTGGAGATTCCTCCCACGCGCTCGGACATCATCCACGCTTGTGACATCATGGAGGACGCCGCCATGGCCTACGGTTTCAACAACATCCCCCGCACCACGCCACACACCTACACCGTAGCCAATCAGGTACCTGGATTTCCCTCTGCGTGTGATTGATTTTGCGCGTTCCCAAATACCAACGTGAAGCGAGAAACATGCTTCAATGTAGCCTCGAGTTTAGGACGACACAGCGGCAGCTAGACGTACTCGCATGTCAGTTCGACGAGGGGGTCCAGGGGGAGTCCCCAGCAAAATGACTCAATTGTGTGTTTTCACCATAGACATAAATGATATGGACGTAGCTATCCCATTAAATGTCTTCTCCCTGGTGGAGTTCAAACATTGGCCGTCACCATCTTGATTTGTCATCAGCAGAGTGGGAGGGAATGGGTTGAGTCCTTCCGCACCTCACGTGAGATGGGAGTTTCCCAGAGCCGCAGCTCCGCCTGCTATTGGTCCATGATCAGCAAGCTGCGTGATCACTGGACAGGCGATCTGTCAATGACCCCCTTTTCTATCATCTATTTTATGGTAAATGGTAAATGGCCTGCATTTATATAGCGCTTTTATCCAAAGCGCTTTACAATCAGAATCAGTAGGTACATTCACCGATGGTGGCAGGCTACCACGCAGGGTGCTGGCACACCATCAGGAGCAATTCCGGGTTCAGTATCTTGCTCATCTACAGTAGAATTGTGCTGTTCACTTCAGCTGTGTCGAGTCACGTTTTTGGGGAGCTGCACGCCGCCTACGCCGGCAGGCTCACCAGCTGCAGCGTAGCCCTCAGCATGTAGGCGAGGGCTTTGATGCTGACCACGAATTCCACTTAACTCATCTAAAAATGGCGTGTGTTGTTCTTATGTATTTGCTTTATATGTTCATAGTTCCCACTGAATAAGCTGACGGAGCTGTTGAGGCAAGACCTGGCTGCTGCTGGATTCACAGAGGCCCTCAACTTTGCCCTGGTGAGAAAAGATACACACACACACACACACTCACACTCTTTTCCTCTACTATGATGTGCTGATTGTCCCCTCTCTCTTCCCTTAGTGTTCTCAGGAGGACATCGCAGACAGACTGGGAAAGAAGCTCTGTGAGACCAGGGCTGTCCACATCTCCAACCCCAAGACTGCAGAGTTCCAGGTAACGTAGAGTATAGTATAGTATAGAGCTAGAGTATAGTATAGTAGAGTATAGAGCTAGAGTATAGTATAGTATAGTATAGAGCTAGAGTATAGTATAGTAGAGTATAGAGCTAGAGTATAGTATAGTAGAGTATAGAGCTAGAGTAGAGTATAGTATAGTATAGAGCTAGAGTATAGTATAGTAGAGTATAGAGCTAGAGTATAGTATAGTAGAGTATAGAGCTAGAGTAGAGTATAGTATAGTATAGAGCTAGAGTATAGTATAGTAGAGTATAGAGCTAGAGTAGAGTATAGTATAGTATAGAGCTAGAGTATAGTATAGTAGAGTATAGAGCTAGAGTATAGTATAGTAGAGTATAGAGCTAGAGTAGAGTATAGTATAGTATAGAGCTAGAGTATAGTATAGTAGAGTATAGAGCTAGAGTATAGTATAGTAGAGTATAGAGCTAGAGTAGAGTATAGTATAGTATAGAGCTAGAGTATAGTATAGTATAGTATAGAGCTAGAGTATAGTATAGTAGAGTATAGAGCTTGCGGAGTTGACGTCACGTCACGCATTGTTGTCGGCAGTGGGGTTGTCGGCCATGACGGGGGGCTGTGGGGAAATCCTGTACTGTGTCAGGTCCCCCCACCTTAACTTTCTGTTGGGTTCTGTTTGTGATTTGGAGGGGGAATGCCGTGGTAAGTCAGTGTTGCTGCTGCTTCTTCATGCGGTCCTTCTGGGAGAAGGCTTTTTTCCAACATTCTGGTTGAGGAGCTGACGAGTACTCAATTTTATATAGATAGATGCAGGTAGGTCTGTTTCCATACGAGGGCGCTCTCTGCCTCCTCTGACTGACTGTCAGGTTTTCAACATCACTGCTGTTTTCCTCCACCAGGTGGCGCGCACCACCCTGCTGCCTGGCCTGCTGAAAACCATTGCAGCCAACAGGAAGATGCCCCTTCCCCTGAAACTGTTTGAGATATCTGACGTGGTGCTGAAGGATGAGACCAAAGGTGTGTGTTATAGAGAGGCAAAGTGACCGCCTACTTCCTGCTTCAGCACTGTACCAGAGATTTTCATCATCCGCCATTTATTTTCCCATAAACATTTCATAAAGTGCTTATAAAAATAGTTTTACTTAGTCGAGCCAAACGGTTCAGCTATATTTAGAATCGGGAGAGACCATAGAACATTTCACTTGGACAAAAAAAAAAACATCATCAAAAGAATGTTTTCTTTAAATCCGCAATTATTTTATGTTTTGGTCCGATTGAAATGTTATGTGGTCTCTCCTGTTTCTAAATATAGATGAACCGTTTGGTTTGAACAAGTAAAACTATTTTTTATAAACATTTTACGAAATGTCTATGGGAAATTAAATGGCGGATGAAAATCTCTGGTACAGTGCTGAAGCAGGAAGTAGGCGGTCACTTTGCCTCTCTATTAAGTGACAGTCTGTTTGACTTGCTTATCACATACACACAGTGCGCAACTCACCCTTTAGTTTAAATGGAGGTTTGATGAAGGTTTTTGAAGCCTAAATCTATTACCAATAATTGCTAAGATATTAAAACTGTACATTGAAATCCAGGGTAATACTATTGATGATAATAATAATGACGTATTCATTCACATTTGTGTGGAATCGATGCAAAGGTCACATTAGAATCAGTTCAGATTAATTGCTTCCAATAAACCCGTGTAGTATCGATCAATTCTACAGTAAATGTAATCAATGAAACTGAAAGACATCCATCATATCAAAGGGTGGCGCACACTGACTGGCTGCTATCGACCCAACTGAATATCAGCATGCCAATACATCTCTATAAATGCTTTCAACTTGACAACATAAACATTCTAAATTGCCCCTAGCTAACTTCCTGTTGCAGTGTGATGCTAATACAATAGCTGACAGCAAATAAGCTAGGTTTCAAACTGTTCCCTAGCAACACAATTTAGTGAAAACCGCGTCTATAACCTTATTCCTAATTTGTCAACCCTCCACCTCGGGTGCAGATGTTGGGGCGAGGAACAGCCGGCGTCTCTGTGCCGTCTACTACAACAAGAGCCCGGGCTTTGAGGTGATCCACGGCCTGCTAGACCGAGCCATGCAGCTGCTGGAGGTGAAGCCGGCCCGGGGAGAGGGCTACCACATCCAGGCTGCAGACGGTGAGACGCCTGGGGGGGGGGGGATGGGATCCAGCACCCCGGGGATATGGGCAGTGTTGGGCAGTAGCTTGCTACAAGTAGCGGAGCTATATAGCTTAACTACATTCCTCAGTAGCGTGGCCGTGGTGGTAGCGTCGCTCCTTTTGTAAATCAATTAGCGTTTTCACTAGCGAAGCTATTCATAGACCAAGTAGCGCCGTAGCGTCCCACAAACGCTACAAGTTACTTCCCCAGAGAAAACCCATGAGCCAGGCAGGCAGTGGAGATTTCTTCTGTGGTCTGGAATAGAACAGGAGGAGACCATGCATAATTAGAGGTGGGACGATACAGCCATCTGCATCCATTCAATGATCCAATTGCATCGATGCACAGTGAAAACATCGATATTAATAAAAAAGTAAACGTATATATTATTTTATTTTGAAATCCACACCTGCTGTGCGAAGTAAGATCATATTTTTTGTCTATTTGTAATAATGTTTTTGAAACACTATTTGTAAATAATACATTCATTACTTCATTTAGTGTTGAAATGATTTTCATTTGATGCTGAAGTTGCGAAGTATAAGGACAGTGCATCTTTGATACTGGGAGGTAATGTGTTAGAGTGGTGGAAAAGTTGTCAAACTGAGCTTCCTCTACTGGCAAACCTGGCCAAAACATACCTGTGCATTCCTGGTGTGTATTTAGCACTGCAGGTTACAAAAGAATACTGTTTTTCATTTATGTCTGGAAGAGCTCATCGTCATTGATATCACTTGAGCAATTGCGATGTCATCAGTGATGTCACTCGAGCAATGTTGATGTCATCAGTGATGTCACTTGAACAGCTGTGATGTCATCAGTGATGTCACTCAATCAATTGTGATGTCGTCGTCATTCTATGATGTCATAATGTCAACACACACTTGGTCCCTTCATAAAGCCTTCTGTTTGAGACGCATTGTACACACAGAGCTGAAGGAATGTCTGCTCTAGCAGGGTATGAGGACTGGCAGCTCCACAATGCTGCCAGCTTAGGAGACCTGGACACACTGAGGAGCCTGTTGCAGGAAGAGCGCTTCAGAAGGTGCATCAATGAGCAGTATTGGTGGAGTGGGAGGAGCCCTCTGCAGCACGCAGCCTTGCGGGGTCACGCTGCCTGTGTGGCCTACCTGATCACGCAGGGAGCACAGGTAAACCTAGCTCACATCGACCGCATGCCTCTCTACATGGCCGTGATCAACGGTCACCTGGACTGTGTCCGGATCCTCCTGGAAGGCGGGGCCGACCCCAACAGAACCCGTGACGAGGCTTCTCACCTGCTGGAGGTGGTGCTGAGGCACCGGCGAGACGCGGCCTTCGTCCAGCTGCTCTTGGACCACGGCGCCGATCCGGCCCTGGTGACCTTGGAGCAGGAGCTGGAGGAGGAGGCGGATCCCGAGGCGCTCAGGGTCTTTCTGGAGGCCAAGAGATGTCCTCTGAACCACGTGTGTCGTATCCGGATCCGCCAAGCGCTGGGAACACATCGTCTGAACCAAGTCCACTCCCTCCCACTAACACAAGTGATGAAGGACTTTGTGCTCTACCAAAAGTGACTTGAAGGACTGTCACTTTATGGCATTTGTGGCTTTATTTACTGAAGACTGCATCACAGTCAGCAGGTCCAGTACAGCTGATGCTGTTGATGATGTAAGGCTGGACATGTTTGCTCAGAAGCAGAGGCCATATGAAGCCATCCCTCCTACTCAAACTGCTCTATCTACTCCAGCAGGTAAAGCCTGCTGCCTACCAGGCTGGATGCTTATGAAGCCATCCCTCCTACTCAAGCTGCTCTATCTACTCCAGCATGTAAAGCCTGCTGCCTACTCAAGCTGCTCTATCTACTCCAGCAGGTAAAGCCTGCTGCCTACCAGGCTGGATGCTTATGGGCTCAACCAGAAGCACAAAGTCCTTCTGACTGGGGTTGGATTAAGCAAAGGTGATTGATGTGTGGCAGATCTTGTGGGCTGATCTCCCCTCTATTGCAGAGAGTTACCAACAACTGACCAAGTGTGGATGCAGATTTGAATGCCGTGGAATGTGCAAATGCTACAGCTTTGGTCCTGATGATGCACAGCACTGTGTAGATACAGATGTGAAGATTAGGCTCCATTTCAACCCAGAGCATAGGTTAGTTGATGCACATTTTCTATAACATAAGTGTTGTTCCTTGAATGGTCAGATTAAGGTTATAGATTTTCTTCAATGTATGTCTTTTTTTTTTAGATTTTTTTGGGGGCATTTCGCCTTTATTTATTTTTAGATAGGACAGTAGGCAGACAGGAAAGGTGGAGAGAGAGAGAGAGAGAGAGAGAGAGAGAGAGAGAGAGAGAGGGGGGGTGACATGCGGCAAAGGTCAAAAAATTCTGCTCACACACACACACACATGGACACTTATATCAGTATACTACTAGGCATCTCGCGCGCTGCGCGCACTCGATTTCTAGGCTCGCCCGCTGCACGGCTTCGCACGCCCTGCAGCTCGCCCGCTGTGCGGGCTCACTTGCTCTTATGACATCATTGCTGACCACTGCGTGTCGTGGCCTCGCCTGCCCTATGACATCACTGATGACATCATCACGGATGACATCACTGATGACAATTAGGGCAATCACCTAATTAAAAAATCCGGCTCCGTCTGGTTCCTCCCCATACTCCCATCACTTATATAGCCTCAGACTGATGACATCATCACTGATGACATCATCACTGATGATATCACTGATGACATCACTGAACTATAGCCTCAGCCTTAGGGCAATTAGGCAATTAATCTGCCCTATAATAAAAAAATCCAACTCCGTCAGGTCACCCGCACTGGTGCTCTTTACACCACCTGAAAGTTTCAGCCCGATCACACGTAACACGGCATAGCTGTTGCCGGCACAAAACATTTAAACAGACAGAGAACAGCAGACAGAGAACATTGCCCACATTGCCAAATTTATATACAGTATATAGATAGATAGAAAGATAGGGAGATAGATTGATTAGTAGATTTTGTAATAATAATATAGATTGCATGGTTAAATCAGCAAAATTTTAATTGATCTGAAAAACAATGCAGGTATCCTCAGTGGAAGGGGTCCCTGTGAAATTGGGTTTGATACACAGTGGTACTTGGTCTTAACACCTTGATTGCCAGCGACGAGTGTAGTCGTCAAACACAATCCAGCTGTTCACTGCCAGCGACAAGTTGACTCGTCAAAAAAATCGATTTTTTTTTTTTGACGGTGGGATGTGCATCGAACCCTTTTACATCTCTTATATAGGTATTGGACGTGTACAACGTGTACAACCCATTCCACCGACCCACTAAGTGGTGACAGTGCTTTCCTGACTAGAGGAAGGCAAGCAAAAAGCAGTGTGACTGAAGCCATTCTCATGAAGGTGGATTGGCGAAGGCGCTTTCATTTCGCGCTGATTGCTGGCGGTGCGGGATTGCAGATTTGCATAGTGGATTGCGGGTGGGACACACTTTGAAACACGCAGCATAAATATGACCAGAATCGCAAAAGCTTCATCAAAGCCCTCAACCAAAACTCCAAGAAGCGAGCGAGTCTAACCAGACTTCCTCAAAGAGCGGCCGCACAGACAGGCTCACACCCGCACAGCAGCAGCAAAGCAAACTGGTGACAAGCGGGGACTGCCCCCTAGTCCGACACCAAATTGGAAACAAATCCCATTCTAAAAGGCTTTTAGAATGGGATTTTCAACCCATTCTTTTTTGTTTCTTTTTCGCTATAATTTAGAGTAATTTAATTTCTATTCAGAAATTTATTTGAGAGGTCGAGAGTATGAGAAAGTGCATTTGCAAAGGTAGGAAAGTGCTTGTGACATGGCGCTGCAGCCAAAAAGAACGCCCACAGGAGGGAGGAGTTGAGCAGAGGGAAGTTTACTGCTGTTATGGAGGAAATTACTGTTCAAAACTATTGTTTAGGTCTTACTGATGCCAAAAATGAATGGTTAAAGTGACAGTTCTATCGAATTTCACAAAAAGCCGTTTATCTCTGAATATTTTTTCTGACGCTAAAACCATGCTGTATTCAACTGCTAATGCTTACATAACTACTAACTCTACAAACTAACTCTTTTAGACAGAGAAAGTACACATTCTATTAGTACTTTTGAGATATTGTATGTTCACAAACTCCAAGCAGAAAATAATCCTCGGCTCTTGTAAAATGAGCCACAATCCTCAAAAAACGGCTTGGCAGAAGCTACCTACAGCAAGAAAAAAACGGCTGGCAGTCAATGTGTTAAAAGTTACTCCTACTACACTACTCCACTACTCCATATTAGTTTTCTGTTACACCAAAGTTGTTGATTGCCTCTTTTTACCTGAAAACAAGCAGGATAATTGGGTTCCCTCCTCTGTGAAAGACGGGGGAAACCAAGCGGTGTGGAAAGCCAGTGTTCTTGCCATCATTTCCTTGCATAAAATAGTGAATGCTTCCACCCAGAGAGTCAACGTTTCTGCCATTTGTCATCTAGTTGAATGAGAGAAGGAGTTGCTGTGTGAGCCAGAGCTCATTCCAGACCACTTTGCTCTCTCTACTCTAATGATGCAATATGTCTGAGTAAGAGCGCACATTTTCAAAAAGGTTTTCTCTCAAGTCATCATGAATGAGATGGTGAGGTCAGTGTGCTCACATCATCAGCACTCCAAACCTCCAAAGCTTTTGAAGACCTTTTCTGAACGGTTGAATGACGACTATATAGGAACATGACAAGCCAGCGGTGACATGTGACAGGCACAGTTGGCTAGGACTGTTACTGCACATTCACACCAGGGTGGGGGGAACAAAAGCTTCACTCGCGCGAGTTTGCTCACGAGAATTATTCACTGGAGTTGAAACTTTTAAACTTGAAAATCGTGTCATTCGCCCCACAAGAGTATGGATCACGGGTTGAAATCACATCTACCGTAAATTCCGGACTATAAGGCGCACCGGTCTATAAGCCGCACCTTCAAAGGTGACTATTTTTTTCTTATATAAGCCGCACCGGTCTATAAGCCGCGGGTGTTTTGATGTTTAATTACCATATGTAAGGCTTCGTGCACAGAGGGGATTGTCGGGAAAGAGATGGCTGTTTGGGGAAGCTCCCATTTATTAACATTTCAACAAAACAAAAGTCAGGTCACTAATCCCCAGACAAAATCACACATTGTGGTATTTTTTGTTTTTTTTACAGTGCACACAGTGTCCGCGGTGTGGTGAAAAGAGGGCAAGAGAGGAAATTAAAACAGAAGTGGATTTATAGTTAGAAAGAGTGCTAAAGAAGAGAGAATTCCGTTTTTTATTTTTTTATTTTAGTTACTCACAGTACTATTGACCAGTCCAACTCAAAAGATATTCGGCAGTTTCACTTTGAGCTCTTGTTCCGCCGCTGTCCATCAATGGTTATGACGAGTCTCGCTGGGTACAGTACGCCAAAGCGATATCCATTGACTTTAACCTTTTCGATGATGCTGTTGTATGTTGCGCGTTTCTGTTGCACCAACGCGGAGAGGTCCTGCCGGACGAAAAAGCGCGTACCCTCCCAGGTGAGGGGCTTCTTCCCCGCAGCCTGGAGGATGAGTTGACGGTCGGGCCAGCGGAGTAGGCAGATGAAGATGGCCCTCGGTGGCAGGCCGGGGTCTGGACGTGGCCGAGGCGCCCGGTGTGCCCTGTCCACCTCTGGTGGTTTCTCGCCTTCCTTCAGGTCCAGGATGTAACACAGGATTTTGCCACGAAAGCGTCCATGTCACCAATCTCAGCTCCTCTTTTACATTGATCAGGCGAATGTTATTTCTTTTACTCCTGCTGATTAAGTCATCAACCTGCGTGTGCAGGGGTTCGATTTGTTTTTGCATTTTATCCACTTTCGGACTCACTGTGTTGTTTTTGTCCTCCAGTGCGCTGATGCGCTTTTCCGCATTAGAAACTCTGTTCGCTTATTTTCTTTAGTGAGTGAGTGGATGGACTTCTGCACGTTTTCAAACTTGTTTTCAAGCTGCTCAAACCTCTGAGCGATGTCGGACTTAATCGATAGTGTTTCACGGAGTAAAAGTTTAGCCCAAGCCGTGTATCTCCAGCCTCCAGCAGGTGAGTCATTTCCTCATTCATGGCGGTGATTTGCTTCGTCTTTTTCTTTCTGCTTACCTGTGTTGTGTTATGTTATGTTATGTTGTTAAAAGAGGGCAAGAGAGGAAATTAAAACAGAAGTGGATTTATAGTTAGAAAGAGTGCTAAAAAAAGAGAGATTTTTTTTTTTTTTTGGAAAAAATCCATAGATAAGCCGCACCGTTATATAAGCCGCAGGGGGCAAAAAAGGCCAAAAAACGGGAAAAAAGCCGCGGCTTATAGTCCGGAATTTACGGTACTCACACGTTTGCATTGACATTGACTGCAAAAATCGCACTCTTACCAGAAGCGTCATGAGCTACAGAAGCGGCCGGCAGGAAGGGGAGGAGCTGGCGACGAGAGGCGTCCGACCCCGTGGCAGCAGCGTGCGGCGCGATGCCAGCGACCGAGTGAAGAGTTGAAGTTGAGCAGAGCTGAGCTTTAGGCAAATGAGCAGATGAGGCAGCAACCGATTCCAGATCTGGATTTGATTTCCTTCCCAGTGTAAACGGTTCCTAGCAAATTCCAGGCTGCATTAGTTGTGGCTTCTACCTTTTCAGTCATGTCACAACGATTTCTCAAAATGCCACTGAGTGACTGAAACACTAGCTGATTAAAGGAACAGCTCACCCTAAAATCCAAAATACCGTAAATTCCGGACTATAAGCCGCAGCTTTTTTCCCGTTTTTTGGCCTTTTTTGCCCCCTGCGGCTTATATAACGGTGCGTCTTATCTATGGATTTTTTCCAAAAAAAAAAAAAAATCTCTCTTTTTTTAGCACTCTTTCTAACTATAAATCCACTTCTGTTTTAATTTCCTCTCTTGCCCTCTTTTAACAACATAACATAACACAACACAGGTAAGCAGAAAGAAAAAGACGAAGCAATCACGCCATGAATGAGGAAATGACTCACCTGCTGGAGGCTGGAGATACACGCTTGGGCTAAACTTTTACTCCGTGAAACACTATCGATTAAGTCCGACATCGCTCAGAGGTTTTGAGCAGCTTGAAAACAAGTTTGAAAACGTGCAGAAGTCCATCCACTCACTCACTAAAGAAACTAAGGCAACCGTGAACAGAGTTTATAATAGTAAAAGAAATAACATTCGCCTGATCAATGTAAAAGAGGAGCTGAGATCGGTGACATGGACGCTTTCGTGGCAAAATCCTGTGTTACATCCTGGACCTGAAGGAAGGCGAGAAACCACCAGAGGTGGACAGGGCACACCGGGCGCCTCGGCCACGTCCAGACCCCGGCCTGCCACCGAGGGCCATCTTCATCTGCCTACTCCGCTGGCCCGACCGTCAACTCATCCTCCAGGCTGCGGGGAAGAAGCCCCTCACCTGGGAGGGTACGCGCTTTTTCGTCCGGGCAGGACCTCTCCGCGTTGGTGCAACAGAAACGCGCAACATACAACAGCATCATCGAGTCAATGGATATCGCTTTGGCGTACTGTACCCAGCGAGACTCGTCATAACCAGACCGGACTATCTTTAGCACTCTTTCTAACTATAAATCCACTTCTGTTTTAATTTCCTCTCTTGCCCTCTTTTCACCACACCGCGGACACTGTGTGCCCAGCGGCGGAACAAGAGCTCAAAGTGAAACTGCCGAATATCTTTTGAGTTGGACTGGTCAATAGTACTGTGAGTAACTAAAATAAAAAAATAAAAAACGGAATTCTCTCTTCTTTAGCACTCTTTCTAACTATAAATCCACTTCTGTTTTAATTTCCTCTCTTGCCCTCTTTTCACCACACCGCGGACACTGTGTGCACTGTAAAAAAAACAAAAAATACCACAATGTGTGATTTTGTCTGGGGATTAGTGACCTGACTTTTGTTTTGTTGAAATGTTAATAAATGGGAGCTTCCCCAAACAGCGATCTCTTTCCCGACATTCCTCTCTGTGCACGAACCCTTTCATATGGTAATTAAACATCAAAACACCCGCGGCTTATAGACCGGTGCGGCTTATAGAAGAAAAAAATAGTCACCTTTGAAGGTGCGGCTTATAGACCGGTGCGTCTTATAGTCCGGAATTTACGGTACATATTCCCTCTCACCTGTAGTGCTATTTATCCATCTATATCATATTATACTAGTCTATTAGTATGTTAGTTGCCTGAGTTTTGGAGATATCGACCGCAGAGTTTCTGCCTTCTCTCCAATACAATGGAACTGGATGGCACTCGGCTTGTGGTGCTCAAGGTGCCAAAGAAATACATTTGATAAACTCAACAGCAATGTCTCTTTCCAGAAATCATGACCCCATTACTCAAGATAATCCACAGACCTTGTTATGAGCAGTTTCATGGAGGAACTATTTTCTTTTGACCAAACTACACCCGCTAGCTGCCAGCTACTTCCTACATGAGACGGCAAAAGAAAATAGTTCCTCCATGAAACTGCTCATAACAAAGTCTGTGGATTATCTTGAGTAACCAGGGTCATGATTTCTGGAAAGAGACAATGCTGTTGAGTTTTTCAAATGTATTTTTTTGGCACTTTGAGCACCACAAGCCGAGTGCCATCCAGTTCCATTGTATTGAAGAGAATTCTGGCAGACATCTCTGCGGCCGATATCTCCAAAACTCAGGCAACTATCCCAAAACGATATAGATGGATAA
This sequence comes from Poromitra crassiceps, assembly GCF_964638095.1. NCBI lineage: Eukaryota > Metazoa > Chordata > Actinopteri > Beryciformes > Melamphaidae > Poromitra > Poromitra crassiceps. The sequence continues at coordinate 9,915,301 of NC_139642.1, forward strand.
ATAGCACTACAGATGAGAGGAAAAATATGTATTCTGGATTTTAGGGTGAGCTGTCCCTTTAACATAATACAAGTCACGCTGATTTCAAAGGTGAAATCCGTTTCGTGCTCGGTTGCTGACAAATTTGCGTTTTTCTGCGAAAACGACAAACTCGGCCACAAGTGAACTGGATGTCTGCAGCGCTGCTTGAAAGCCCCGCCCCCCTGGTGATGATGACTGTGCTCAGGGCTGGCAGCAGCATCATCCAGCAGCACTCATAATAACGCTTCTTAGTCTGAGCGCACATTTAGGTTTCATATTTCTTATGATCCAATGCTTTGAGATCAGCAGTCAGGCTTGTGGGACAGAAGAACCCACACAATCAAATTTTGGCTCTCATTCTCCTAAAGTAGCTCTCATAAATCATTTAGGTTTTGGATTCCTTGCTCCATCCTTCCCCTCTACATTCTCTCTCTCTCTCTGCATTCTCTCCCTCCCTCCCCGCTCTTCCTTCCCTCCCCCCCTCTTTTCCCTTCTCCCCTTGGCTCGCTCGCTCCAAGGTCACACCACAGGATATCTCCATGGCTCTGCTGGGCCGTGCAGACAGCAGAGCCAATCAATGGGCTCAAGTATCACTGAACCAGGGAGGAGATGATGACGAGAGGCAGAGAGGAATAGGAGTGAGGGAGCTGGAGACCAGGGGCACAGAGAGAGAAGCCAGGAGAGGAAGGGGTCGGTAGAAAAGCAGTGGTCAGACAGAGGCGTGGGCGAGGGAGCATGAGATGTCACTAGTGTGGGAGAGAGAGTGCACGCGACTCACGTCACCGGCTGCAGTGCCGCACAGCGAGACAAGACTGGCACATACGACACGCACCCGCGGGTGCTGCTCGGCTTCCCGCGCTGCCCATCTGACACACGCACGAGCACACACACACACACACACACACTGAACTAAAATGGTTTCGCTCTCACAGTGCACACACACACACACACACACACACACACACTGAACTAAAATGGTTTCGCTCTCACAGTGCACACACACACACACACACACACACACACTGAACTAAAATGGTTTCGCTCTCACAGTGCACACTACTGTGCAAGTGTGCTGGTCTCGCACACTCTGTCTCTCCCCTGTGTTTTTTCTTTCCACTCTTCATGCACCATTAGTCTAAGCCACTCCCCACACACACACACACACACACACACACACACACACACATATGTCAGTGTGTCCTTAACTCCATTACCGGGTCATGACCCCATCTCAGAGCTCACCTGACACACACACTCACACACACACTCACACACACACACACACACACACACACACACACACTCGCCCACCTCTGTCCATCAGCGTGGTGGGATGGCACTATTCATCCCACACTGTGGTGCTGTTCAGACCTGGTATTAACTTGTGTCTTGGGCGATCCGGGCTCAAGTGGACAGCTCTAGTCCAGTTTGATGTTCACACCAGGGCCATTTTCAGATATTCGCGCCCCCCTCCAGTGTCCTCCATATTTCACGTGTTGTTGAGTCATGACCCCGGTCTGTTGATTAGCCACAGTGTTCGTGGTCTGGCGACTGACATATGATAGGCAGATAATACAGTAAATAGCTAGCATTAGCCTCTGGCGTTAGCTAGTTGTTAGCCGTTAGCTACGTTTGCTAACTTAAGTGTTTGCCAGGCTCAAAATGCCGCCGATATCCAGTTCGAGTCAACGGTCTTTCCATAAAGCCCACCAGCTTTGAGATCTGTTGGCTAGTTGTTGATATTATAACAATATTGTGGCTTCTAAACTACCGTTTTGGAGATGCGGGGAGACTGCCATGGTGGCATAACTGCTTCCGGTATTTCCAGTGTGGGGGCAGACAAAGAGTTTAATCAAGACAAGACAAACAGCGCTGCAGTCTCCATCATGATGCTGCAGTAGTGGAATAAGCATTAACCTTCGGTTCTTATCAATGTAACTTTGGGGACAAATGGTGACGTACGTTTTCATAGAACACCAACGGTTTATACAGGTACAAAAACTGACTGGAGGAGTCCTTTAAAGGACAATTCAGTTTTATTTTTTACCCCACGGACCTTATTTCCAACTTAAAATATGATGTTTCACTCACCCAGATAACTTTGGTTTCATTCTGATCGCCATAGAAGATATTCAGGTCCAAGTAGAGTCCTGGAATTGGCCAAAACGGGCGAAAATGGGGCATACGTAGTACACACAGTAAATAACGTATTTTCTGCAATGTATGAGGTTCATATCCTCATAATATCTCGTCCATAAATGAACGTGGATCCGTCTAGTCTTCTCCAGGCTGCCTCGGGCAGAATGGGTTAAAAAACCAAGTGAAAAAATGGTTGCTGAGTATCTTAGTGTAGTGTAGCCTGTAGCCTGTCCAGGCTGATATTAAGATTGTGTTTTTATGTATTATTATGTATTTGTATTATTGTTTTTATATTGCTGTGGATAATAGTTTGTGTGAGTGATGGACTCTGGTTGTCAGTTAGTTGCTGTGCATGTCCCTCCTTTGCTCTGCCTGCCTTATCTCCAGAGCCTTTTGACTCATTAGTTTCTGAACGTTTATGCTTGTATCTCTCGTTTTTTATATTCCTGATTGATCTGTTATGTGCGTTTTATGTTCCATGTTGGAAACAAGTGTCCGCACTTTCACATTTACTGTGATCAGATTGCCCATAAGGTGAATGTTAATACCAGGTCTGAACAGGGCCACACACACACTCACACATTTAGCCAAGCCAAAGTCCAGCACCACTCCCAGCTAGGCTGAGATGCCCACAGTGGGAATACATGTCAGCTGTGTTTCCTCCACTCAGAGGGGAAGTGGGAGTGAGGGGGGGTATGGAGTCAGGGGATCCTGAGCGGAGGAAGAAACCACTTAAGAAACAGATGTCCACGTTTCACTTAACAACTGTGTCCAATGCAGGGTCCTCGCCCGTACACCCACCGTGAGGGGAGACACTCCGTGCATCTCCACTCCTCTCTGTTCACTTTGGTGACCTTGAGACCTTGAGGGTTTGGCCCATATGGAGTTCTGAGAGCCAGTACAGATGTTGTGGATGAGGAGCTGCCGACTGTCGATATTCAAATACTGTATGCTTAAATCTGATCCTTTAGGCCTATCCACCTTATTTTTGAATGCCCCACTGTAAAAAATAATTGTGGGAACAAGGTCCGGTTTAACGTGACTTATTGTTGCAGCTTGCCATTTCCTTTGTTATACTCTGGCTGCAGAGCCGAATTATAAAGCTGGAAGCTGGAGTACGTTATAAAAGTTATAAATATAGTCACGTTATAAACAACTAACCAACGCTGGGGGTCCGTATGGAAACAGTGTTACTCGAAATGGTTAAAAGTTAAATCAATTTGGTCATTCAGTGGCGTTTTACTGCCATGTAAAGTAACTATTACGCTAGCCGCTAGCATTAGCCACAGTAGCCGACTACCCACAATGCATTACGTTATCCCAGCACCCGAACGACATGGCTGTAGAGCAGAATTGCTCTGCTGTAAAATCCGACGTTTTTTTTGTCAAGTTAAAACAGTGTAAAAATTACACCGGAAGCGGAAGAAGCACCCATCAGGCATCATGGCAGCTAGAAATAAGGTGGATAGGGCAAATATTTCCAAAAATGACAAAGGTTAAAGAAACACTAGGGATGCACCGATTGCCATTTTCTTGGCCGATTCCGATTTCCGATTTTTGAATAGTCTGACTTGCCGATACCGATTTTTGACGATTCCGATTTTTTTTTCTAAAAACAACAATTGACAGCTTACACAAACGTTTTTGTAACTTTGTTTGAAAATTAAGATTCATAGAACAATTCTTACATCTAATGGGGATCCAAATAATCTTATCTTATCTTATCATTTGCATGAAGTAGGACCATCTCACTCAAAACACATCTCAAAATAAAAGTGTTCCAGGTTAGGCTACTGGACAGAGCTTTTTTGTGCAAATACAATGAATACAAAAATTAAATTAAATCCAATAGCCTACATCCCACAGCTATCATGCATTTACTTTTCCAAAAGAAAACAGGTGCAACAGAACATCAAAATGATCCATGGACAAGGAGTTTATAGACTGGCTCCAGACCAGTCCTCTTGAGTAGAGGGGAAATGAGTTTATGAGTTACAGTAACGATCTTCAGTCTGAATATCAGGCGGAGTTTACACACAGTCCGAAGTTTGGTATGCGTATTTTTATCTGCCATCCGAAAAAATATCGTCACGCACAGAAATCCTTGCACGCTTGTGAGTCCGATGCATTTTTATTATTATGTCCGTCGTTCTATTTGCAATACGAAACAAATAGTCTCTCCTGTATCTACGTTACAACATGACTGACAGGCTGAGGCACCAGCGCTGATGTGGAATGGAAAAGGCAGGTCGGGGAATGGTTATACTGGACACTATGCTCGCGTTCACCTCGCCAAGTCGGCTGTGCACTGTGGCCGGGTGCAGCAGCACTGCTTCCCGGGTAGAGAGAGCAGAGAGAGGGGGGCCAGTGAGGTGAAGCGAGTCGCTCAGACTGGACTCCAGCCGAGCGGGACTCTGCCGCATCTCTGTCTCCACGGCTTATTTTCGACTTGCATGTGTGACAAACTGCGAGCTTTGTCTACTTCACTGACGGTGAAAAAAATCCACAACGAGGAAGGTATGCTGGCGTGTGTGGTGTGGTGGCTGGGTGCCTGTCTCGGTGCTTTGGGGTGCGCGCACGTCATGTGAAAATCGGCTCACAGAATCGGCTATTTAGAGTGACCGGAACAGATCACCGATCGAGGCCGATCACGTGAAAATCGGCCATTTCCGGTCACGTGCCGATCGATCGGTGCATCCCTAAGAAACACTGCTGTTTTTTTAACCAGCTTTGTATCATTACAAAATCAGAGTAGTAGTAGTAGTAGTAGTATATCGGAAAACTAAACAGTTTTGCAGTCATTCATTTAGTTTGACAGTTATTGAGAGTGGATTTGAGTTATGTTGTGGACCAGTGATGTCTTCTGTTAGTTTCCCCATAGACTGTATACAAATATGGACGTAGCCACTGTGACATCGCCCATTGGTTTCTGGACTCCTGATTTGAAGCCTCTAGTTTGGCATTGTGACCGGCACCATCTTGGTTTTCTTGGAGCCCAGTAGGGATGTGCGCGACTAGTCGTTTAATCGTTTAACCGCCTACTCATTTATTAACCGTTTAGTATTTTACTAGTCGGTTATATGCTGCATCTTGTTCTTCACGCCTCCGCCTCGTTGTAAACAGGCTGAGCAGCATCTAATGGCCCAATTCCACAGCAGCTAGTAGCGCGGTCCCGCTCCGCTCGACTCGACTTTTGGTCTCATCCCACCGTCAAAAACCGGCCCAGCTCGGTTTGATTTGAGGCCGAGTCGTGCTACTTTTGGTCCCTGCCTCGTCGGGGTACTTCGGGCTGGCGAGTAGGTCCCAAATGGTGACGTAAAACTCTGATGGCTACTGATTGGTCAGAGAGAATCGTGTTTACTCTGTCTACTGACTGTCAATGCAATGCTGGCGGCTGCATACCAGTTTAGTGGTCTTACCTTATCTTCTGTTATGTATATTTCCATCAGTATTTTGTGTCGCTGCCTTCACCTCCGGTGAAATAAAATCGTGGCGGGTGTTCAATTGTCTGAGAAAAAAGTCCGCTGCTCGCTCAGGGAGCTCTGTAGCTGAGAGGAGGCTGCAGCGCTCCGCTAGGCCGCAGCGGGTGTTTGGAAGCCCCGGTCTTGCCTGGTGAGAGGCTGCGGGGTAGAGGCTTCACTCTGTTGCGCCTCTCCCGTCCCCGCACAGCACAGCGCATGCCTGTGATATCATTCTCTTGGCCGATTGTCACATTTGCCCATGTACACTGTAGGTCATTTAGAGGCACCAGTATTTCATAAACAGTTTAAAAGTTCTGTGGATGGATTTAATTGTAACGTTATGTTATAGCCGAAGGACAGATATGCGGTCGCTATTTTTAGACGACCAGCTGTGGGCGGGGGTGGGTGGGGGCACATGATCCGCGGTGGAAGCAAAACGTCAATAGGGCTGATACGATTAGAGCCGAGTGGTGACGAGCTGTACAGGGCAGTAAAATGTGGTGGAAATGAGCCATAACTCTGAATTAACTAATAATTTAGCCAATTGTATGTAACATACCAAATAAAAGCAAACGGCAATGTCTAAGAATGCAACGCCATGTAACTGGCTCGTTAAGTCTCGCATTCCAGGGAATTACGTTAACGTCTGCAGGTCTTATTGATGTTAGTGGCTCGAGCGCAACTCGGAGGAGAGAAAACTATCTGAAGCTTTCTTTGTTGGAGTCCAGGTATGTTTTACAAGAAAATGCTCATCATTGCCGACGATAACGTTATCTGACCTGGCTAACAGTGGATACTCGCTGGCTTGCTGTGTACCGGCTCAAAGTAGTAGGCTACGTTCTTTATTTTACCCCCTTCACTGTCTGCTCCAAAAACAACTCTCTTATTTTGCGCCGTGACCACCGGAAGTGTTAAAAGGACCCGGAAGAATTTGGCCCACTGTAAGGTCTGAACATAAGGTGAATACTTTGATATAAAAACCAATAAACGGGGCAACACCAATCTTGAACAATCTCAGCATGAGACGCCAGCTCTATTATTCTTCCGCTTCCAGCATAACCTAGCGTCAAGCGCCCCCACAACAACACACACACTTCCGTTTCCTGTCTTCAACATAAGAGCCTACAGTGCATTGGCTGTCTAGAACGTAAACATAAATTATATAGCACCTTCATAAAAATAGCTTACACAATCATGCAAGACGCGCTGGAACTCCGTCCTACAACATAATTCATAATAAATGCCATGCATTGCATTGACAAACGTATCAGAAATGTATTTCTCTTTAATTTGTTCACCTTTATTCAGTCAGTTGTTACATCAATAGAATTTAAATTAACAGCTTGTACTGAATGTTTGGGCTAAAATAGCTCCTAAATTCACAAAACATTTGCATTTTAAACTTTTAAACTTTTTATTTAATATGTACATTAAATTGCGAGTTTTCTTGCTTATAGACTAGTCGACTAGTCGCAAATCCAATTTGAGACTAGTCGGCGGGGAAATTAGTCGAAATTCCCATCCCTAGAGCCCAGACGTGACCATATTTGGACGAGAACTGCGACGAGCTGCCCAATCACTGGACAGACGACCCGTCAATCACTTGAGTCCACTTTCTCGTCTATTTCACTCTAAATGGGACCATCATTTACAAAATGAACACCATACTAACTTGAAGACTTGGAACTAGCTATTGTGACCATAACCTCATTACTAAACTGTGTTTACTGGGGTAATAAATCAAGAGAGAAGTTGGGTCATTTCATTTCCCCATTGACTTCTATACAATTAGACTATAAATGGGTGAGCTATATAAAAGTTCATCCTCTTTACAGTTGTCATGAACAGTGAAATTAACGACCTGTATAAAGAGCGAAACCGTTTAAACACGTTTATTTCTGCTGTACATTTCGGCAGTTAAACATGGGGGGGTCTATGGGCGATGACACTCTTTTTTTGCAGCCAGCCCCTCAAGTGGCCATTCGAGGAAGTGCAGTTTTTTGGCACTAACGCGGTCATCTGCTTCATCTTTCCAAGCCGGAGGTTGCCGCTTGATTGAAAACCAGACTAAATGAAATTATTGTTGATGGGCTGGCTGCTTGTTAAGGCGGGGGGGGGGGGGGGGGCAGGCATTTATAGACTTGAGCCGCCTGAAGCTGTTGAGTGATTTCCTGTTTCCCAGCAGCCATGTGACAACAAAGCCGTCGCTAGCTGTGATGAAGGAGTGGGAGGTGGACGACACTTGACTGGCTGATTTCCCGCTCTGACTAAAAGGCCAGTCTCAGCCGCCGGTGATGCTGGCAAACTGAGAGCTTCTCTGAGAGTCAGAGCAGAGTGGGCGGAAGTGGCTTGGCTCAAGTGTAGGATTTTCATTGACTGATTGGTTACTTAAGACGTACCAGAGCTATTTATACGGTTGCCATGGCACCCTGCTCGGGGTACATGACGTCTGCGTCCTCGCAAATCCCCTTAACAGACAAGCAAATGGTAAAACGTCCTGGCTGTAGTTGGCGCATGCAACACACACGTGTGCATGCACACACACACACACACTTAAAGCCCCCCTCCAGTGTATTTTGTAATCTTTCTGATATTTTAAGATATTCATATATTTGATTGTGTTGCTGGGTCCTGCTCTGTTGATTAGCCACACTATTCACCAGTCTATTTTGTTGACAACCTTATTTTGCACTCAGTCCTAAAAATAAGCTGTTGGTAAAAACGGGCGATGACGTCAGATATTGTAGTGATCTGACGACTGACGTATGATATCCAGATAATATGTACAGTATACAGTAAATAGCTGGCGTTAGCCCCCATCGTTAGCTAGCACTAGCAGCTATGTTAGTTTAGTTACGTGGTAGCAAAACACCACCGAATGACCAGTTTGATATAACTGTTAACCAGTTTGAGTCACGTTCTTTCCATAAAGCCCACCAGCTTTGATATCTGTTGGCTACTTGGTTTTTTTGAGATGCGGGCAGACTGTCATGGCGACTGTTTCTGGTATTTCTACTCTGGGTGCAGACAAAGAGTTGAACAAAGAGAGAACAGACATAGAGAACAGAGCTGCTGTCATTATGCTGCAGTGGAATAATGAGTGGAACAAGCTATTAGCTTCGGTTCTTATCAATTTAAGTTCTTTGGCTCAAATGATGACGTGTGTTGATTAGGGATGTTCATTTTGAACAATTTCCATAATCGAAAAAATTGGGAAAATTAACGATCAATTATCGATTATCGATAGCGTAATAATAATAATAATTGTATATATATATATATATTTTTTTTTTTACTCTGGTCTGGTAATAACGTTGCGCGTTCTCGGCCAGCTATAATGGCGATGCCGCTGTGTAGTAAGAATATCAGACATTAGCGCTGTGGCCAGGTAAACAAACATGTTACATGATGTAAGGCAATCGGCGTCTTCCAGCTTAGCTGACAGCACAAGAGTCAAATCATCAGGCCTGAGCCAGACCGATGGGTGCGTTTGTTTGTGTCCCCGGCGCATGCCGGTGTGAATTCCCCATGTTTAAAACAGTTTTGTTGGCACAAAGGCCCGTGCCCAGCCAGAAAACTAGAGGCTATGCAATGGAGTGGGGCGAGGAGGAACGAATTCCACCCAAACCTAGTCCGCAAAAAAATAATAATAATAATAATAATAATCGATCAAAATTCCACGTGATCGAATCAATTCCTTAACTCATTCTCTGCCAAAGACGTACCCGGACGTACTTTTAACAATGGCGTTCTGTGCCAAAGACGTACTCGGACGTACTTTCATGTTTTGGCTGTTTACATTACATCAGACACTTTCCCAGCCTGTGACATTGTTTCAAGTCAAACTGATAAAAGGAACCCGCTAGTTTAGTATTTATGGGTGGAGCCTGTGGTCGAAACAGAGTCCGATCCAGAGTTCTCGGCTGGCGACGATGGCGAGGAAGACGCCAGCGTTTTTGTTATTGCTCCACGACGGAGCGCCATGGCGACGAAGGCTCCCCTTCACAGCGTTCTGTGACACAGATGAATTGGAGGAGGAGAAATGGGTGCCACTTGGAGAGAGCGATGACGATGGTAAAAAGTAGCCTATTTTTTGTATCGCGTTTGAGATTAAATGATCACACACACAACATTCGAGTATAATTGTCACGCATTGTTTATAACTTATGCCGCCGGCATGACTCGCTTCACGTTTCCTCTTGCCAGCTCTCCCTCTCAAGGGAGAGCTCTGTCACACTCAAGGGAGGGGGAATCACATGGATACGTCAAACGCGTCAAACCGCGTCACACCCGTCCCCAGCAACCAAGGCGAAACATGTGTCACATAAACATTTCAAAGTTTACAGCACTAACGTAGCTATTGTGTGATCTTCTGTGCTAACGTTAGTTATGAGAGGTAACGTGACAGCAGGTAACGTTACAGCACTCGTTATTCCTGTGTGTGTGTGTGTGTGTGTGTGTGTGTGTGTGTGTGTGTGTGAGAGAGAGAGAGAGAGAGAGAGAGAGAGAGAGAGAGAGAGAGAGAGTGTGTGTGAGTGTGACCACATAAGGGTTCGTTCCATTTGTTTATGCTTTTATCAAGCTAAGCTAAAAATCCACATGGCAACTGTAAAAGTAAATTATTTATTTGATTTTGTGCACATATTTATCATACTTTGATAAATACTGCGGCCAAGCCTCATCTGTCAAGAAACCCCAGGGGCCAGACTCTCTCTCTCTCTCTCTGTAGCCGCTCACTGGGCGGGATGGACCGACACAGCTCCCTCAAATACATTCTCTTATTTTTTATTTTTTATTTATTTATTTGGGAAAACAAATACTGTATAATGTGTCTGATGTGTCACTGAGGCAAAAAATAAAAGGCTCAAAAGAGAGTTCTGCTTGAAACGGTGTCCTTCACTAAAAACCTCTTTTTCTCCTATTTCTGTTACAAAGGAGGGCATTTTTAGTGAAAACAAGCTAACTTCCACTGCTTGTAACTAAACAAGGAAACATGGTCGAGTTTCAGTTTTTTACAAGGGGTAAGAAGAGAGTCTCTGCTTTATTGTGAGATATGTTGTGTAATTTTATTCCTAGCACAGAATATTCTGTGGGTCCTGGAAGATCAGGAAATATGCTCAAAATCCTGGCACTGGGAGCACACAGACCGAAATGACCCTGGCAGAGAATGAGTTAAAGGCCGGCTTTACCGTGGGGAATATGAATATATATTAAATCTCACGCCCCTAAGGTTTTCGAATCCGTTGAAATTTTTGAAATTGGTTGTTTCCCGCCAGAGATATCACCAGAAATCCACTCTGTGTGGAGGGGGGGGGTGGGGTGCGGGGACCCGAAATACTACATTTCCCACAATGCACTGGGCTCGCGTGGCCTTCGTTTCCATGCCCACCCCTCAGGCAATTGGCTGATATCAAACTCCAGTAGGTGGCGGTAATGCACATATGTTTGCCAACCGCCATAAAACTCAAAGAAGAAGAAGAAGGCTTCAACAATAAAACAAGAGAAGAAGAAAAAATCGAAAATAAATCGAAAATAAAATTGCACCAAATTGCACCAAATTTAAACCGATGTATATATGTCGGGAGATGTCTTCATAAAAAAAATTCATGCATTTTAAGGCATTTTCGTAGGAGTTACGCGCATCTGATGTTGTAACTATTTTCTGTAAAAATGTGTAAAAATGTGTACATTGCTCAGCGTTGATTTCGTTACTTCAACTCACCTACTACTAGATGTAAAATTTGACGAGCTTTCCAATGCCGCCAGTCCCGTGTCTTTTGGTGCTTCCGTTCCAGAGATATGGTCTCTTGGCAAGGAGCTATGGAAAGCTAACCTAGCTACAGTATGCTATGCGTGTGAACAAGATGGCTGCCTTTTGCTTTTCGTCGAGAGCTCTGAAGGGGCGTGGAGGACCTCTAGAGGCGGGACCATGGCTCACAAGACTTGTAGTTCATAGGCGCTCGAGTTCCGCAACGGGGAGGGAGGCCTTCCGGCTTCCCTAAAATATGTGAGAGATGCCTGATAGGTCAGGCAGTGAAGCTCCAATTTCAAAAATTTCAACGGATTCTAAAACCTTAGGGGCGTGAGATTTAATATATATTCATATTCCCCACGGTAAAGCCGTCCTTTAACGATCAATTATCGATTTTCGATAATTGATGAACATCCCTAGTGTTGATACAGCACATAGACTTCCATGCATTTCCCTTGAGACTTACCTTAACCCTAACCATGACTTGCCTAAAGGCTCACCTTAACCTAACCTGAACCTTCACCCCTGACCCCACAATCTGTGTCCTGGCTTTTGTCCCCAACTGCACAAGCCGTCTCCAATCGCCTGCTCTTAAAGGAACAGCTCACCCTAAAATCCAAAATACATATATTCTCTCTCACCTGTAGTGCGGTTTATCCATCTACCGTATATCGTTTTGTGTTAGTTGCCTGAGTTTTGGAGATATCGGCTGCAGAGTTTCTGCCTTCTCTCTAATACAATGGAACTGGATGGCACTCACGATTAAACACGATTTCAGACGGCAGCCCGTCTTTATTGTCACACGAACACACTACAACACATGCATGAACACACTACAACACATGCATGAACACACTACAACACATGCATGAACACACTACAACACATGCGTGAACACACTACAACACATGCATGAACACACTACAACACATGCATGAACACACTACAACACATGCATGAACACACTACAACACATGCATGAACACACTACAACACATGCATGAACACACTACAACACATGCATGTGGCCACAACACACACTCATGCTGACGGTGGCCGGTGAAATATGTCCTCTGCATTTGACCCATCCAGGCTTTTCCTGTCCTCAGGCCAGGTGCAGTGGTCGCTTTTTCTTTCCAGCGCCCGGGGACCATCATTGGACCAACTTCAGATGTTGGATTTTTAGTGGGGGGTTATGTACGGAGGAACCCCCTGGGGGGTACGGGGAGAACATGCAAACTCCACACAGAAAGGCCCTTTCGACGAGATAGCCCACCTGGGCAGTAGGCACTGAAGATATGGGGGGGGTCACAACTCCAGCGCCCACAGCGTCCCAGTCGAGAATCGAACTCAGGACCTTCTAGCTGTGAGGCGACAGCGCTACCGACTGCGCCACCGTCGGCTTGTGGTGCTCAAAGTGCCAAAGAAATACATTTGATAAACTCAACAGCAACGTCTCTTTCCAGAAATCATGACCCCGTTACTCAAAATAATGCACAGTCCTTGTTATGAGCAGTTTCATGGAGGAACTATTGTCTTTTGACCAAACTACACCCGCTAGCTGCTAGCTAGTTCCTACATGAGACTGCAAAAGAAAATAGTTCCTACATGTAACTGCTAATAACAAAGTATGTGCATTATCTTGAGTAACCGGGTCATGATTTCTGGAAAGAGACAATACTGTTGAGTTTTTCAAATGTATTTTTTTGGCGCTTCGAGCACCACAAGCCGAGTGCCATCCAGTTCCATTGTATTCAAGAGAAGGCAGACATCTCTACAGCCGATATCTCCAAAACTCAGGCAACTAACCCAAAACGATATAGATGGATAACAGCACTACAGGTGAGAGGAAAAATATGTATTTTGGATTTTAGGGTGAGCTGTTCCTTTAAGTGAGTTGATGAGTGAACACGTAAGCAGTGGGCACTGGAACCCATTAGCCAGGCGGCGTGGGCAGCAGCAGTGCACCATGGGAAGATGCCACGTCTGTGTGTGGAGCTGTCGCCATAGCAACCCTGTATCTCATTAAACTCTGACCAGTCTGTGTCTGAGGCTGAGCAAATGCCTCTCACATTGACACGGGTGTTTTCTTCTCACTGGCTATTAACACATTCACTGCCAACAGTTTTTTTTTTTTACTGTAGGTAGCTTCTGCCAAGGTTTTTTTTGAGGATTCTGGCTCATCTTTCAAGAGCCGAGGATTATTTTCTGATAGGAATTTGTGAACACAAAATATCTCAAAAGAACTAATAGAATGTGTGCTTTCTCTGTCTAAAAGAGTTAGTTTGTAGAGTTAGTAGTTATGTAGGCATTAGCAGTTGAATACAGCATGGTTTCAGCGTCTGAGAAGAAAAGCTGAGAAAAATGCATTTTTGTGAAATTCGATAGAACAGTCACTTTAACTATTTATTTTTGGCATCAGTGAGACATCAGACATCTAAACAATAGTTCTTTGAACAGTAATTTCCTCCATAACAGCACCCTCACCCCCCTCTCCTCCAAACTCCTCCCTCCGTGGGTGTGTCTCTGGTGGCTTTGCAGCGTTTGTCACAAGCGAGTCTCTCCTGCCTGTCTGTGCTGCCTGGCTGCTGGCGGCCGCTCTTTGGGCGAGTGTGGATGGGGCTCGTTTTTCGGTTGTGAGCTCAGCTGGAATGAAGCTGCGTGCGATTCTGGGCTTTCTGCCGGTGTTTCAAAGTGTGTTTCACCCATAATCTATTATGCAAATTTGCAATCCCCCACCGCCAGCTCCCTGCGCGAAAGCGAAAGCGTTTTCGCCAATCCATTTTCATGAGAATGGCTTCCTCACGCTGCTGTTTTTGCTTGGCTTCGTCTAGTCTGGAGGGCACTGTCGCCACTTAGTGGGTCGGTAAAATAGATTATAACCATTCAATACCTCCCATATTTTTATAGGAGATGTAAAAGGGTTAGATCCACGTCCCACCGTCAAAAAAAAATAAAAATAAATTTGGACGAGATATCTCGTCCACGGCAGTCAACCGTTGGTTTCTGCTTGACGAGATATCTCGTCCACGGCAGTGAACGTGTTAAAGGAACAGTTCACCCCAAAAATGACAATTGTGAAATCTACTCACCCTCGTGCCAGTTGAAACTAGGGACACACGATATTGGATTTTTTTTTCTTCTATATGGACAAACTTCAGCTGTGTTTCAACTGACATGAGGGGAGTAGATGACGACAGAATTCTGGCTTTTGGGTGAACTGTTCCTGGCTTTTTATTCAATCTGAACTGTGAAGAATTTGTCTCAGTGACCTCCTTGACACCTGGCACTGACATACATACCGGGCGGTTGGATGATCAGTTGTGCTACTCTGTGGCTTTAATACAATAATGATCCAACCTATAGCCAGCTCATGACAGCTCTTACATTTGCCGTTCAAAAAATGGATTGTCAGGAGCGCCACAGATGAGACGAGGTGTTTACTGTCAGCGCGAAATGACGTAAAGATTACGAAAGCGATTGGCAAGGGCGAGAAATGTGTTTTCAGTGTGCAGTCCAGACATGTATTTTAATGCCAGGTGTAAATGTAATCCAAAATCTAAATCATCTGGACACAATCTGGATACGAAATGAATGTCGGCGCCAGTTGGAATGGAGGCCTAATCCGTTTGGTACATTGTCCCCGTACCAAAACCACAGAGTCAATTTCCCCCCTAATCCTTTTCCCTTCTTTCCTTTTCTCTCAGATTCCACCTTCTTCCCCGGCCGCTGCGCAGAGATCTTTGTGTGCGGGAAGAGCGTAGGACGCCTCGGGGTCCTCCACCCGGACGTCGTCAACCGCTTCGAGCTGACCATGCCCTGCTCCGCCCTGGAGATCGACATCGAACCCTTCCTGTGATTTTCCACTTTACTGAACCACTACTCATAAAACACATGGCAGTCCCAGCACAGATCAGTGCATGCAGTACAGGAAGAATTGAGAAAATGCAGTGTATTGGGGACTTGACATTCATGTTTAAAAGACACTTTTTATAGATCCCAAATTGACATTTGAGAGGGTATTTGGTTTGTGTGATTGATTATCTGTTCAGCATGCGCAAGTGATGGACAGCCTGGTGTAGCATCATCACGTCGTGGTGCGCCAGAGTTTTCCATCAGTGATGTTTCTCCTAAAAGTCAGAAGAATTAAAACGAATGAGAATCCTTTGTGCCTTGAGTTTGTGGTGTGATTAGTGTGCACGTGTTGTGTGGGCATGTGCGAGCATGCCTGTCCTTAATTTAGCTTCTTTGTGCCTCTAGTGGTTTTAGCCGCATGGTAATTAAGCTCGTTGACTCATTACCTGTTGCCTTGGTTCTTCCAGTGGCCACACTGCGGAAACCCTGCTCACACACGACGTCCCCATGCAGGAGGTCGTCGAGCACAAGTTCCCCGCGCAAGACACGGCGTCCCCGCCGGCCCCGCCCACCTCCACTAAAACGCTCTTCGGGGACATGGGCACGCCGGCCGGCCTGAAAGCCCTCGACGACTTCCTGGCGGACAGAAGCTACATCGAGGGCTTTGCGGCGTCCCGGGCCGACGCGGCCGTGTTCGACGCCATCCCCTCCGCCCCCTCGCCCGCCCTGTGCCACGCCCTTCGCTGGTACAACCACATCAAGACCTTCCACACGGAGAGGGCCGGGCTCCCGCTATGCAAGAGCCAGTATGTCCACGCGACCACTCCCCCCGCTTCACCCAAAGACGACCGCGACCACGACGACGATGACGACGATGATGATATCGATCTGTTCGCCTCGGAGGACGAGGAGGAGAGCTGCGAGGCGGCCAAGATCAAGGAGCAGCGCCTGGCCGAGTACGCGGCCAAGAAGTCCAAGAAGCCGGCCCTCATCGCCAAGTCCTCCATCCTGCTGGACGTCAAGCCGTGGGACGACGAGACGGACATGGCCAAGCTGGAGGAGTGCGTCCGCAGCGTCAGCATGGACGGGCTGCTGTGGGGGCAGGCCAAGCTGCTGCCGGTGGGCTACGGCATCAGGAAGCTGCAGATAGGCTGCGTGGTGGAGGACGACAAGGTGGGCACGGATCAGCTGGAGGAAGCCATCACCGCCTTCGACGAGTATGTTCAGTCCATGGACGTGGCCGCCTTCAATAAGATCTGAGTCACACACACGTTAGGCCCACCCACACACACACCCGCTGCAGTCAAGTTCCCCCCGAGAAATCTGTTGGGTTTCTGGTCCTGTTTTAGGAGGCAGGCCAAATATGTGACTGATCAGAATATTACACTACTACTCCCCTGCCCATGTAATAGGATAATACTCTCAGGTCATTGGTTTGACGAGGACATTTTCCACTGTTTGGTTCAAATCATTCTTTCCTACAGTACGTAGAGCAAATAAAGCCGTCCTAGAGTACCTTTCATCGTTTTCGCATGTTTTTTAATATTAAGTTACAAATGCAGAGACTTCCACTAGTCGGCTGTATCTGTTGAGATGTATCTGCTGTATCTGCTGAGATGGGGACATTGGGGGACATTGAAGTGAAATTGTTGCTGCCGATAGAGCACCACAGGGAGGATGTATTTTTGTAGGCCAACCCAGAAGTTCACATCACGCAGGTTTATTTTTTATGGGTTTTTGGTTAGATGCTTGGAATAAGGTATGTGGTTATTAAGACACGATTGATACTTTGCCCCTTTTGTTTCCACAAGATAATCTAACACTTATGATTTTTGAAGCTTCAATGCGATCGCCAGAAATCACGATCACCAGAAAACACTTAAAAAAATCATAAGAAATAAAAATAAAATAAAAAAATCATAACCTTTGTGGAGGTTATCTTGTAGAACATAACCAAGTATCATAAATGTTTGTTAACCACAGATCTAATTTTAGGCATCCAACCAACAACCCATCCAGCTAGAGACCATGTTGTGATGGGATCACACCAGCCACGTTCCCTGCGACTTAATTGAATGTGAGCCAGGTGCCTAAAGTGGGGGGCTGGCCCCCTCACTCTGATCTGATCACGCCCATTTTACAACTCTGTCTTCATTTTTAGGTCAAGTACACACCTGTAAAGTTTTGTGACTAAATCTTGCACGGTTTTGATGCTATCACACTGGCAAAATCTGTCCACACAAAGACAGACATAAACACCTGGGTCCAGTTGCACAAAGCACCTTAGGTTAAGAGTTCCCTTAGAGTCAGAGTTAAGGTGTCCATAAAATAGAATCGGCTGCACAAAACACCCTTAAATCTTCTGCTTATGTTTTCCTTCAAATGTTTAACCTTATGGAGAAGATTTAAGGGTGTTGTGTGCAGCCGATTCTATTTTATGGACACCTTAACTCTGACTCTAAGGGAAATCTAAACCTAAGGTGCTTTGTGCAACTGGGCCCTGGCACTCAAAAGTACTCAAAATGACTTCTGTAGTAGTTCCCTCTACGATAGGTGTCTCCAGGAGCAGATTTACCAGGATGACAGATGACCATCCCCTTGACTTCCAGACGACCATGCTAACCAGTGTTGGGGGTAACTCATTACAAAAGTAATATTACATGTAATATATTACTTTTAGCAGTAACTCAGTAATATAACTTATTACTAATAGGATTTGAGTAATATCATACCAGTTACTTTGTCAAGTAACAAGTTACAAATTGAGTTACATTTTTATTAAATGAAAGCACATATTTAAAAAAGATAACAATCATTTCCTAATCTAACTGTTTTTATTTAAATAACCACTATAGATGACAATAACAAAGGAAAAGAATAACATTTAGAATTTTGTATTGTTTACACTGACTTCAAGGCGGTTGAAATTATTTTTCGGGATGGTTCCGGGGCGGCGATGTGCTGCTGTTTTGGTAAAAGTAATGCAAAGGTAGTGTAATAAGTAACGAGTTACTCTACACAAAGTAATATTGTAAAGTAACATTACTTTCAAATGAAAGTAACTAGTAATATGTCGTATATTACATTTTGAAAGTAATTTGCCCAACACCGATACCAACACATTCCTGGGTTTTAGGAGTCCGGACTACTTCCTGTTACGCTACATGAGAGCAGGCCAGGCAGATGGCAAGATGTCTTGCAATGAAGTCTGACAGGTGCCCCGGCATTCCTTAGTCTCGCTATGGGAAGTTAACTACATTCCTGCCGTGCTGGCTGAGTATGGAACAGAACTATATGCCAAAGCCTGTTCTGTTCTGACCTACCAGGATGCATTAACACTAGGGATGGGCATCGAATTTCGAATTTTCGAATAATCGTTGTTACAAGGTCGACTTTTATTATTGAAAGTCGAAATTCGAAAGTAAATTTTTTTTTTTTTTTTTTTGTGAGTGAAATGTTGCATTGTCTCCCCTGATTCTAAGTATAATCGCTTGGTTTGAGCAAGTAAAACAATTTTTATAAGCATTTTAAGCAAGTTATGAAAAATGAATGGCTGATGAAATCCCATGAAGAGGGAGAGGGGGTGACTTTGGCACTCAGACCTGAGCCTACTAAATATTTAATGAACCACTCATGATTGTCAAAACTGTTTTTTATTTTCAAAAATGTCAATGTCATGTAACATGTTCTTTACTTCAGTGGTGCAATGCTTGTTTGAGCTAAAAATCCACAGCAGAAGCTTTTTCTATTAATTAATAAAGCCTTAGACTTAGAATCAGGGGAGACAATGCAACATTTCACTCACCAATTCTTTTTTTTTTTTTATATATATATATATATTTTTTACATTTTTTTTTTTTTTTTCCGAATTTCGATTAAAAGTCGACTTTGGCCAGCGAATTTCGAATAGTGTTTTTGCTAGAAATGCCCATCCCTAATTAACACAGGCCAAAGACATGCTTGTGTTGCACAGGTTCAGTTGAACTGGTTTTGATCTGGTTTTCTCTGACTGGTATGAACTTGTCTGGCTCAAGGTGGGGTTGTCCCATGGGAAGAAAAGCTAGTGAACTTTGCTATATAGAATTGTTGGCTCTATGAAAAGAAAATACGAAGAAATTGCTATGCTTTAGAACAGAGGTTCTCAACATTTGGTCTGGGGACCCTGAGGGTGCACAGCAAATTGATTACAATTATTTCATTTAACACAATTGGGGAGAATGTCTGACTGTTCTGGTCATAGTGTCAATCTCTGCCTACAATACATATCAAGGAAATCTGGACAAAATCAAATCTAAATTAAAATGTTCTCAGATTTGGGTCTGCAGACAAAATATAATCTGGTCCGTAGCCCAATGTGGACTAAATTAGTGCTCCTTGATATTTAAAAGGTTGAGCGTCACTGGTTTCGAGTCGACCACCAGAAAATATTGATCTAATCAATAATTACCTTTATATGAGCAAACCTTTATTAGCTTTCAGCTCAGTTACAGGTCACATGTACTGTACACAACGTGGAACATTCCCAGCTCAAACCGCTCAAGTAAATGAAAAGGATTTAGATTTGATAGAAATTTATTCTTTGATGTAAATAAATAGGTACATTTTTGACATTGTACACTTTAAGGAGCCAAGAAGATCCTTATGTAGCACACAGTCATATCAGTGTTACAACATTAGGATCATAGCCCCAGTAGACGGAAGAGTCTATTGACCAATGCAGAATTGACCAGGCCGACACATGTGTATGTGACAAACTTGTAGGGCACTTCGATCTCTCTCCTCCTCCTGGCGTTGCTGTCACTTTGTGGCACTCTGTACCACGAATACAACGCCCGCAGACTCACCGTCTTCGCTATATGTCGGGTCCCCACTAATGCCATTGCGCCCACCAAGCAGCGGGCGGCACCTGTCGCCAGGCTATTTGCCGTCAGTGTGGCGAGGGGTCCTAAAGTCTGCCCGAGCTGCTCGCTCGCCCAGTATCCCACAGAGCACCCGGCGACCGCTCCTAGGATGGTGGTGGTGTCCCCCCGCGTGGTGCTGTAATGGCCCAGCTCGGGGTATGTGTAGCTGAGGATGAGGGGCAGTACCAAGCCCACAGCGGGGGAGATGGGGCTGGTGAGCTGGAAGCGGTCGAAGGTTTCCCAGTATGGGTAGGTGAGGAGCATCAGGACGGCTGAGATCAGAACGCCACAGATCACATCCTAAAGGCAGAATAGAGATCAGAACACCACAGATCACATCCTAAAGGCAGAATAGAGGAGACAATGGCAAGAATGAACTAGTAATGTAGGATTACTGCTACAGGAATACATAGGCTAATGTGTCTATTGAGAAAATGTCTCCTACAAAGACCCAGTAATGAGATGTCATTTATTTTTTCTTTAAAACTTGCAGCCGGCACTATTGACTAAATTCATACTCATAAAGCACTATTCAGTGGTGAGGTTACTGCTGATAAATGTGTCATTTACTGTAATACTGAATCAATACAATTATGATTTTTGTGTGTGATGATATGCCAGTATATATTTTCCAACTCTTTTGGCAGATTGCCGATAATATACACTCATCTTCCCCCACCTAATTTCAGAGATCATCAAGTCTCTCCTATTAATAGTGGATTAAACATCATTTTGCCTACTCTCATCATGACGGCCCACTGACATCTATGCAGACATAAATACAACGCTTTTCAAAATGTACACATTCACGTGGCAAAATAAGAAAACTACTTCAACTGTAAATTGTAAAACATCACACGCCATGTTTTTATTTATGTAACGTTTTCTTTCAAACAAAACTGAACATGTGGGCATAATTAAAGCCTCATTTTATCGGCAGAAATGTTTTCTGGTCGTTGCCGATATTGAACTTTAAAGCCTTTATCGGCCGATATCATCGTGCGTCCCGAAATAAAATGCATCGTTTTAAATGAAGGTCTACATAAAGTGCCTACGAGACTCACGGGTCAAGCCTCAGCCAGACAGTCTAACCAGACGCACATATGAATTATGAATCGTGCATTGGGTTTGAATGTTTTACTGTGTGTGTGTGTGTGTGTGTGTGTGTGTGTGTGTGTGTGTGTGTGTGTGTGTGTGTGTGTGAAGTCTAGCTCACCAGAACAGAGTGCATGCCAGT
Organism: Poromitra crassiceps; assembly: GCF_964638095.1. Lineage (NCBI taxonomy): Eukaryota > Metazoa > Chordata > Actinopteri > Beryciformes > Melamphaidae > Poromitra > Poromitra crassiceps. The sequence goes on from NC_139642.1 coordinate 9,936,667, forward strand.
GTACAGACGGCTCAGACACACCAGAGAGGACAGCACCACTGCGATCAGCAGACCCACCTCAAACTGGAACTGAGACACACACAAACACACATGCACACTTAATTATGAACAATCACACAAACTAATATTCAGAAACCAACCCAGTGGCCAGAATAAGATGTCGGCACAGGTATATGTACAATCTCAATGTAAATTTGAAACAAAATCGGTTCAATTGAAAACCTCACTGCCTTTCCAACGTTAAAAGGCAAATAAAACAACTTTAACAACTGTGGTTATTAGGGGTGGGGGAAAAAATCGATTCACCTAAGTATCGCGATTTTTAATGTCACGATTTTTTGGATCGATCTTTTATTCCAGAATCGATAATCGCAAATTAAAAAAAAAAAAAATTTTTTTTTTTTTTTTGGTGCTTGCAGTCAGGCCACTCACTGAACAGCAGGCCAGGCGCCGCCTACTGGTTTACTAGTGGTTTTATTACTTTATTAGTTAGTCTGAAGTAATAATTACACTTCAGGGTTAAAGTGGGTGCATCTCATTGTAAAATTGGACTTCAAACGGCCCAAATCTGGCTTCAAACGGCCCAAATTTCACGCGCGTTGGCCCATATCGGTCTGGCCTGCTTGGTATCTAATGCCCGGCCTGAATTATGATCCCAGTCCGCCCCTGTTTTTAACTATATCGCCCAGCCCTACTCATGATATATAATATACAGTCTCTAGTGTATGATTCAACTTTTCCCATGTTCTAATCTAGTGTAAAAAAGCAAACAAACTGAAAAAAGAAAAGAAAAAAATAAACAAAAATCGCAATAAATCGTAATATCGAATCGCAATAATCGTAGAATCGCAATACTTAAGAATCGCAATATAAATCGAATCGGCACCCAAGAATCGTGATAGTATCGATTCGGGAGATAAGTGAATCGCCACAGCCCTAGTGGTTATGTTTAGGCAAATAACACAACTTTGTTAATATTTAGGATTATAGAGACACTGCGGAGCGCGTCATGATTCAGAAACCACGCCCAAAATGGGGGGAAACAACCCCCCTGCCCCCCCCCCAATCCTGGCATTCTCCACACAAAGATCATATATACAGAAGATGAAGACTCCAACTTCCTTGACAGCTAGATACACGCGTATCTAGAAACGTGATATGCAACATATTTTTGCTTCAGAAATGTGATATTCTATGTCTCCGTGGATACGTGGATTACAGAAACGTATATGTTGACATTTTATTCTGGCAACCAGGCTGTCAGAAACCATTTGACAGACAGACAGATAAAACAGCCCTCCCTGACAATGCTATCAGATAAAAGATCAAACGCGTGAAAGTAGTTGTGTGCCGTGTGTCACGGGCGGCGGCACCATCCTAACATTCCTAACATTCCTCCCAGCAGACACAAAAACAGTTGTCATTCTCCACTTCTTTCACCTTCCTCCTCAGCCCATCCTCCTCCTCTCTTTTCTTGTTTTAGTTTGTAGCCGAATCGTCCATTCGTCAATCGTCTTAACGAAGACATAGCACTCTTCCCTCTGCCGGCCCTCCATTCTTACCGTCTTGACGTACGGCCTATCATCAAGTCACCGCTCCTTTATGCCTATATACTGTCCACTCCATCTTCTCTTCCCTCTCTGCTTTACCTATGGAGGCACCACCCCCCCTGCCCCCCCCCCAACATCCATTTCAATGACAGTGAGAAGAGAGGCACTGTGTGTATTCATTCACCACCTCCACCCTCCCCTCCTCGCTCCCCTTTTTCCTGTGTCTTTTCCTGTCTCTTTGCAGCTGGAAGCCTCTATTCACTGGCACTTCATGAAGAGCTTTTTCTTGTTTGAATGGACACAAAGGATGCCAGGGACAGGAGGGAGGAGGGGGGGGGGGGGGTCACTCTGTGATTGACTGTCGTGACCTCCAACCCCGCTCCGGGAACCCAGGAAAGTTGCCCCCGGGGGCTATTCAGGACCTCTGCAGCAACAGCCCCGCTACTCATCTAACAGCAATGCGTGCCCTTTTCAAGGGGAATCCTGGAGGGATTTTTCTTTTGCCGCAGTCAAGTGCTCGACTGTATGTCTGTGTGGCTCTCTGGAGACCAGTTGATTTCTCTGACCTTGGGAGAGAGCAGTGAGTAGCCACAAAAGGATGTGACTGCAAACTAACCGAAATGAGCCTGAGAGCTGTGTATGGATTGTAAACTAACGAGTGTAAAGCAAGTTTAAATGCACCTATAGGCGACTTAGCATGTCAAGTGACTGAAGACAGAGCTTGATTGAGCCAATGACAGAGACTTTTACTGATTCGGTGGCTGAGGGAGAGAGATAACATGCAGAGGAGGAGGAGGAGCGGGGGGGTGAGGAGGAGGGAGGCGGAGATGGAGATTGACAGTCATTGACTCAGTCGAGTCCATCAGGAGACCAAACAGCAGCTGGGTGGGCGTGGCTGATGGTGACTGATGGTGACTGCTGGCCCCGCCCCTCCCTGCCCATTGTCCAACAGCTCAGTCGGGACTGGCTGATGGACAGGCGGGCCACACCCCCCTCTCAGCCCACGCAGCTCTACCAGTAAACAAACTCCCTCCTCCACACAGGCTGCCAGGTCCCATAGTGCATCACTGTAACACTCTCACTGTGACATCACTGTGACATCACTGTAACATCACTGGGACATCACTGTGACATCACTGTAACATCACTGTGACATCACTGTGACATCACAAACTCTGTTCATTTTGCTTCGCTTGCTCCTCCCACTTTCACTTTGCCAACCCAGGAAGACGTTGGTGTTTAAAGCCCAGTTTGGACCAAAGATTCATGACGAGACGAGATGAAACTTGCAACGCGCCCTTGCGTCGTCTCGTTGTGAATCATTGGGTGTAAACTAACCTTGATGTGTTCTGCAAACCAGGGATATAAATAGGGAATAAAACAACGTCAACAACTTTGGTTACAGTATGTTTAGGCAACTAAAATAACTTGGTGAAGGTTAGGATGCTGGTTTGGGTTAGTTAGGCTGAAAGAACTCAAAACATTCAACTTGACTTCTGTGATTGAAACGTAGACTTTGAAGATGCCGGGACTTGAACACACGGCCCTCCGGTGTGAAAGGCAAGTGTTTACACTCTCCGTCCACGCTGACCGCAACGCCCTTACTGGCCACCGCGCTATTTCAATAGCAGACTCTGACGTGTATAATGTTGATATACACGTATAGTTGAGGTCGGAGGTTTGCATAGACTTAAGGCCTTGATATACTTCCGCGTCAAAGCCCTCGCTGAATGCGCCGAGGGGTGTGCGCCGCGGTCGGCAGCTCCTCGAAAATGTGACTGGACGCGAATAGCGCCTGTATAATATAATGTATAATATATATATAATATATATATATATAATATATATATATATATATATATATATATATATATATATATATATATATATATATAAATATAATGTATAATATAATGTACATGGGGAGATAACAGGAGAGAGTGAAAGCTATGACCAATACAACATGTAGGACCGTTCTTAAATGAGCATGACAGCACACCTAGCCGTTCTTAAATCGTTCATTTAAGAATGGCCTCATCACTAAAATATCACTCCACCGGCCGGTCTGTTCAGCAGAGAACAGCAGCGGCCAAACTTCTGCAGACCAGAGAGCCTGGTTGTCCTGGAACCCACTCGCTTAGGCCAGAACACACTTGATTTGGGGGTAGAACACGCCAGGATTGGCCAACGCCAACCCCAGTGCCCAGAACTGTCAAATCAAAGGGTTGAAGTTTTAAAACTCATTTGTTTTAACCACTCCACAGATTTTGGTGCATGACATAAATGATTTTCATAACAAGTTTTTACAGACAGAAAGAGGATGAACATGGATGCCAGCGGTGATGCCCACCTGCATCCTGGAGCTGGCGCTAAGCAGGATGGTGAAGGAGATGCTGGTGGCGGCCATGGCGTGGGTGGAGGGTAGGCCGTATTCGGCGTCGACGCGTGTCTCCAGCTTGACCACCGGGGGCGACAGAGGGCGAGGTAGCTTCAGCACATCTTTCATCACCTGGCCGACATACATCACCAACTGAGAGGAGAGGAGAGGAGAGGAAAGCTGCATGTAAGTCTATCTTCAGACTAGGATGCCAAATCTGATTTGTGAACTTTAGTGACCTATTAATGACTTTATCCAGATTGGTTTTATGAGTCTGGACGCTCCAAGTCTGATTTGTGTCACTGTCCCAAACCACATATGGAGGTAGTTTCCAATCTGCTTTCGACTGATGTGACTTCAGTGCGGACACGCAGATCCACCAAATCTGATTTGAACGTCACTCGCAACTCGTCATCAAATGCTTCTGCGCAGGAAAACCACGTCACCAACGTACGTATTTACTGACGCCCACGTCGTTACCATAGCAACCCATGCAGATAGGCTGTTTAGGTCTGGACACACAGATCCGACTTGAGAATCAGATTTGTGGCAGTGCGGACACACTCCCAAATCAGATTTGGGAAACCAATCAAGATAATGATGATTAATGACTTTATCAGCAAATCGGATTTGCCTGTAATGTGAACATGGCCTTAGAAGTAGGGTTCGACCAAATATCTGTTTGCTGATATAGCAAGCCGACATATAATTTGTCAATGATACCTGTTGCCTTTGTTTGGGAAGAATTTATTATGTTCTGAATTGATTCTAATGTGATATTGTGATCAGATTCCACAAGTCTGCATGCTTATGGATAATAATAATAATAATTATTATTATTATTATTAATTGCTATAATAAGAGTGAGTGAGTGAGGCAAAAAAGGCTGCAGATAGTGCATTCATACAGAGTGGAGACCCGACCCGGCCTGATCCAAACTGCAGATAGTGCATTCATACAGTAACTAAATCTATTGTAGGAAACTAGGAATCGAAGTGGGCACGGTTTGCTGATGCAGCGTCTTCAGCTGGTGGCGAGACAGGGGGCTTAATATGCTCTTCTTGACACAATGACACACTCAGTGCAAGGTGTGTGTGTGTGTGTGTGTGTGTGTGTGTGTGTGTGTGTGTGTGTGTGTGTGTGTGTGTGTGTGTGTGTGTGTTTGTGTGTGTGTGTGTGTGTGTGTGTGTGTGTGTGTGTGTGTGTGTGTGTGTGTGTGTGTCCGGCCTTAATGTGCTGCCTCTTCTCTTTCATGAGATCCCCGGTGGTGCTCCGAGGAGGCGGGGCTGCTCCTCAGAGGAGGCGGGGCTGCTCCTCAGAGGAGGCGGGGCTGCTCCTCAGAGGAGGCGGGGCTGCTCCAGCCAGAGGTTTATTTAAGGCTCTCTGTATATTTAATGAATGGCTGTCTTTAGTGGAGCAGGGCGGAAGAGAGGGAGGCTAATGTGTGTGTTTAAGGGGAGAGAATAAAGCGCTTGTTATTACCACTTCTACTGACACTGTCGTTAGAGAAAGCGTTACCATGGCAAATGAGATATGGAAGTAGGTCTAGTGAGCCGGTGTCCGTGTGCAGCAACTTCACCCAGCAGAGATAAGAGGAAGAAAGAGATGGAGATAAGGAGCTATAGCTCAGTAGACAGAGAGACAAGAGAGAGACAAGAGAGAGAGAGGAGGCAGGAGGGACGAAGGCAGAATAATATCTCTCTTTACTACAATACGTGACTTCTTCTTTCTACACATGTCCATCTGTCCTGGCCTCTATTCAGGGCTGAATGTTAAGTTCACTATTCTAACATTTGCATGTACCCATATTGTATGTACGCACACACACACACACACACACACACACACACACACACACACACACGTCTGCATCTGTATCCATACAATCATAATACACGCACATACATGCATACTGTATACATACATACACCTGTATGTCTTCATGTATATACATACACACAACCACATTATACACTTATATGGAAGCACATTTACACACACACACACACACACACACACACACACACACACACACACACACACACACACACACTTCTAAGTGCTTGCATAATATGATCCCCCCGGCCCTGTACACACTCCAGAACCAGAAACACCAGGTCCAACTGTTCCCAGTAGAAAGCCGTCACCCCGAGCCCCACTCTCATTGGCCTCTTTGTATGGGTCACATCAAAGGACTGACCCAGGCACAGCCTGGTCACATGAGGAGAAGAGTTAACGATAGGTCAGATCTCACACACACACACACACACACACACACACACACACACACACACACACACACACACACACACACACAACACACACACACGTGCGCGCTTCTTGTGAATAAGCGTATTGATCGAGTGCAGTGCGGCTTTGGACTTTGATCTGTCAACATGGGGGTAGGACTGTGTGTGTGTGTGTGTGTGTGTGTGTGTGTGTGTGTGTGTGTGTGTGTGTGTGTGTGTGTGTGTGTGTGTGTGTGTGCGTGCGTGCGTGCGTGCGTGCGTGTGCACAGTTTTACAGTCACAACGTGACAGCTCAGGTAGGATAGCAGGGTTGGAGAGGCTACTTTCAAAGTTTGACAAGGCACACGTTAATATACACGTTGGACGGAGTTGAACCGCGGCAAAGCTCTGCTTAGGATACATATAGTTTGATTACAATCAAAGACTAACAGGTTGAATCAAGACATAAGAGGCAGTGATTTAAAAATAAATTTAACAAATAAAAATGATGTAAAAATGCTACCCCCCCCCCCCCCCCGACTGTGGAGAGGGACTGTGGAGAGGGACTGTCTCGAGAGGGACTGTGTGGAGAGGGACTGTGTGGAGAGGGACTGTGTGGAGAGGGACTGTGGAGAGGGACTGTCTGGAGAGGGACTGTCTGGAGAGGGACTGTGGAAAGGGACTGTGGAAAGGGACTGTGTGGAGAGGGACTGTGTGGAGAGGGACTGTGGAGAGGGACTGTGTGGAGAGGGACTGTGTGGAGAGGGACTGTGGAGAGGGACTGTGTGGAGAGGGACTGTGTGGAGAGGGACTGTGTGGAGAGGGACTGTGTGGAGAGGGACTGTGTGGCCTGTGGGCCATATCTCCACAGCATGGCTCCTGCAGTTTACTGAGAAGGATTGAATGGACCAGCAGGAACGTCCTTTTGGGTCCAGTTTGAAGCAGCACTTAGCCGTTGCTGACCGACTTGCAATACTCTGGTGTTCTCTATAAGATGCATTTGCATGGCTTTCTTTGATCTTGTAATATTACTGCTCCATGTGCAGTCTCTGTTCTGCTGAGTGGACCACAATGGCACCGATTATACAAGTCCTCCCTTCCCTATCAGCTATAAGGGAAGTGATAAAGTTCAAGTCTTCCCCTATAGCTGATAGTTTCATGCTTTTCTGTTCTATCTTTCTAAACATTATTCACTAATCTCTATCTTAGTGGCTTATCTGACGTTATGCAAAGTGCAACTTTTTGATATTCCTGACGGCACATTCCATTTCTCATTTGCATAATAATAAGCTACAATAATACCGCAAAACACAGTATTGTAATTCATGAGCATATGGTTAATGACAATCACTGTTTTCTAAGTCAGCCAAAGTCACCCTGCAAGTATGCCGACAGAGTCGAGGACACTAGTGTGTGTGTGTGTGTGTGTGTGTGTGTGTGTGTGTGTGTGTGTGTGTGCGTGTGTGTGTGTGTGTGTGTGTGCGCGCGTGTGCGTGCGTGTGCGTGTGTGTGGATACATATACACAGATGCTTAGATTGTGTGTTTATGTGCATTTACAGTATGTGCATCTTCAATGTGTATATTCAACACACTCATTCTCATGTTGACTAGGCTATTTCTCAGGTTTAGCATCACTTCATAACACACAGGGTATATATACCCTTTTCCTTTCTCTGCATTTTTCGACACCACCGGTTACGTTCCTCCGGCGTTAACATGGGTTCATTTGACAAACGCCATGTCGATCATTTGAAAATGTCACTGCGTTGGCCAAGTTTAGGCAACTAACACAACTTGGTTAGGTTTGGGCAACTAGCACAACCTTGTTATGGTTCGGGTTAGCGCGCCCCGGCTTATTTGAATGTCAGACTCGTGTGGTGTTGATGTCAGACATTGTGGGAGTTGTGTTGCACTACCCTGCACGGCCACAAGTGATGACACTGGGTACCTTTCACATCGGTATAGTGAGGCAGAGGGACTCGACAAATAGTCAAGGTATCCACCTTATATCTAGCGGCCATGATGCCTATGCGTCTTTCTTCCGGTGTGATCCTCCCAGCCTTGTTGCTGACAGCTTGACACCCGTCTGGGCGAACGGAGCAAATCACTAATCAGGTCCAGCTTGGCAAAAATCTCGTCCATAAATATCCCTTTAAGAGCGCAGTGCGCAGCCTACTGTGGCTAATGTTAGCGGCTAGCTAGCTATGTTACATGGCAGTAAAACTTTAAATGAAAGAAAGTGTCGCACACTCTGGCTCCATATGCATACTTTTAATGATGACGTTTTCAGCCATGGCAGTAAAACACCACTAAATGACCAAATTGATTTAACTTTTAACCATTTTGAGTAACACTGTTTCCATACGGACCCCCAGCGTTGGTTAGTTGTAAATAACGTGACTATATTTATAACTTTTATAACGTAGGCAGTTTCCGGTTTATAATTCGGGTGCAGCCGAGTATAACAAAGGAAATGGCAAGCTGCAACAATAAGTCACGTTAAACCGGACCTTGTTCCCACAATTATTTGTACAGTGGGGCATTCAAAAATAAGGTGGATAGGATGCATTGGGAGAAGGCTCTTACTCTGCATGTTTACACTGCAATTATCGGTGTGAGTTTGGCTATTTTGTGTTTGTGTGCATGTGTGTGCGTGTGTGTGTGTGTGTGTGTGCATGTGTGCGTGTGTGTGTGTCCAGTCTGTGAACCTTAGATAACTCCACCAGCACAATGGCAGGGTGCTAGATGTCCGTGTGACGCGCCCCGAGGGCTGACAGACCAAATGGTGAGTCCGGAGACAGGGAGGTGAGAGAGAGAGAGAGAGAGAGAGAGAGAGAGAGAGAGAGAGAGAGAGAGAGAGAGAGAGAGAGAGAGAGAGAGAGAGAGAGAGAGAGAGAGAGAGAGAGAGAGAGAGAGAGAGAGAGAGAGAGAGAGAGAGAGAGAGAGAGAGAGAGAGAGAGAGAGAGAGAGAGAGAGAGCTTGGAGCAGTGATGAGGCCAATAAAACAAACTGCCGCTAGACTAGTGGGAGGAGAACACAGAGGAAAACTGCTAATGTCTAACTAGAGGGAGGGGAATGAGTGTTTTGTGGGCGTGAGAGAGAGAGAGAGAGAGAGAGTGTGTGTGTGTGTGTGTGTGTGTTTATGTGTGTTTGAAAGGAGCAGTGTTTGAGTTGAGGACTCCTGGAGAATGGCATGTCCTCCCCTGGGGGTCCAAACACGAGGGGTTCAGACAGAGGGCACCCACAGGGCACCCACAGGGCACCCACAGGGCACCCACAGGGCACCCACAGGGCGACGACACAAAGGGCACACAAACACCCTGACATCACACACTCTGTGGGAAAGAGTGTGTGGTGTCTGTCCGTCCGTCTGTGTGTCTGTGTGTCAGTGTCTCTTCTTCCTTCTCTGAATGTATTGGACATGTTTTTCACCATAATACATTGCATTATTCCAATAAACATCTTAGGCCCTAAGATGTTGGGAGACTTAGGGAGAGATCATTGATGTGTCCTCATGTGTGGCCTCTGGCCCTGTCAGGGGCCCCCCCGGCCTGCCTGGCCCTACTAGCCGCAGGCCGGGGGACAGACGGGGACATGGTGTCAGAGACAGGTCAGCCAGGGGACAGAGGTGACAGGGATGAAAGGAGGTTGAAAGGTGAAGGGAGGGACAAGGAGCGGTCAGAGAAGAGAGGTGGCATTGTGACAGACGGACAACACTGAGGTGGTCAGATAGGCACGTAGATACTCAAGTGTGTCTAACTCCAACACGCCTGTACTGTACTGTACTGTACTGTACTGTACTGTAATAATAATAATAATAATAATTCATTTATTTTATATAGCGCTTTTCAAGACCCAAAGACGCTTAACAGTAAAACAAAAGACAAGCAACAGGCAGCAGACACAGGCAACAAATACAGGCAACAGGCAACAGATACAGGCAACAGGCAACAGATACAGGGGACAGGTACAGATAACAGTGGCGGTTCAGGGCAAGGTTGTATGGAGAAGCAGAGGAGAGGAAGAGAACAGGAGGGAGGGGCAGGTGGGGGGGCGGGGGTGATGGTTTGGAAGAGGTAAAGGTGGTAGGGGAGGTTGTAAGCTTGGGAGAACAGATAGGTTTTAAGTCGGGTTTTGAAAGTGGGGAGTGAGGGAGAGTCTCGGACGGTCTGGGGGAGGGAGTTCCAAAGTCGGGGTGCGGCGCGGGAGAAAGCACGGTCACCGAAGGTTTTGAGTCTGGATGGGGGGACGGTGAGGGTGGCAGTAGAAGAGGATCGGAGTGTACGGGAGGGGCGATGGGGGATGAGGAGGTCAGTCAGGTAGGGGGGGGCTAGGCTGTGGAGGGCTTTGAAGGTGAGGAGGAGTAATTTGAAGTCAATACGTTGCTTAACGGGGAGCCAGTGGAGAGAGTGGAGGACAGGGGTGATGTGATCGCGGGACCGGGCGTGAGTGAGCAGGCGGGCGGCTGAGTTTTGGACCATCTGGAGTCTATGGAGGGAACGGGAGGTGATGCCGGTGAGGAGGGAGTTGCAGTAGTCGAGGCGGGAGGAGATGAAGGCATGGATGAGGGATTGAGCAGCAGGGGGGGAGAGGCAGTGTCTGACTTTGGCGATATTGCGGAGACACTTAGTGAAGTCTAGTGAAGTGATAGTGGGTAGCTGGTTTGAGATTAGGTCCGTACATACAGTGATAGTGGGTAGCTGGTTTGAGATTAGGCCCGTACACACAGTGATAGTGGGTAGCTGGTTTGAGATTAGGCCCGTACACACAGTGATAGTGGGTAGCTGGTTTGAGATTAGGCCCATACACACACAGTGCCTGTGACTTACGGCCCAGATGTTGACGAGGCGGCGACAGAGGAAGGGGTCCAGGTTCCAGTGGATGCAGGGCAAACAGGTGATGTAGAAGAACTCGTGTCCCAGACCGGCCGAGAGCAGGAACAGGAAGTAGAGCAGCCGGTTCCTCACCTCGTACTGAGGTCTGCCGTGGCCCTGCAAGTCAACAAACACCTGTGACCACAGCCCTGTTCCAAACTGTTCCCCATTACAGAAATAGTGGAGCATTTCCTTTTACTAGTGTCCGAATTCTCAACTGTTACGGTAATTTGATTCACTATAGTTCACTATAAATGCCCACAATGCACTGCAATTTCTAGTGAACACTGAACAGCAAATGTTCAAGGAGCCAGGTGTATAAAGATGACAACCTCCTGACATGATGTAATTTCGTCCTCCAGGCAGGCTCCTCCCACAGTCCAGTGCATACACTCTGTTTGCCACGCCCCTTTCCTCTATGCAGTGTGGGAGGGGCATGATGACAAAAGTCATGGCATCAAGCCAGAATCTCAGCATCTGTTTGCATACTGTTGCATACAGTAGACCCACCTTAAAACGAGTTTGATTCTGTCAGGTTTGACCTGATGTCAGTTTGACCTCAGGCAAAACACTTAGACTGGCACTTTGTTTCTATAGGCACACTGCAGCTAATACAGGGTGCAGTAGGCTATTTGGATTGATAGCCTAATCTTCAGAAACGAAAGATATATTCTGATTAAAAATGCCAAATTGCAAGGGAATAATGCAATAATTTGTTTTATGCCAGAAAGCAACTTTGTGTTGGGGAATGCAAACACCCCAAATGACATGTAATCTTGCAAACAATCCGAAAGCCGAGACAGACAGTCAGCTAGACAAACGAGAAAAGCCAGTCAGTGTGATGAGACATAGCCTACATGTAGAATAGCCCTAAATCCAAATGTCATTTCATCAACACAAAGTTGATTTGCGTGGGAAACAAGTGCAGATAAATGGTAATATATCACCCCAATGGACGAGCCCCCCCCCCCCCCCCCCCCCCCGCATTTTGATTTCAGAAAATGTTTATTTCAAAACTGAATAGGCTACACCATTAAATTACTTGCTGAGATTGTGTGTGTGTGTGTGTGCGTGTGTGTGTGTGAAGACGACTTACACCAACAATGGCATCTCCATTTTGCTCATATTTAACGTTACAATTTGAATCCCTGTCTTGGTGGTCGCGTCTGTCCTTCAGCAGTCCACGTGGTGTGTCCGCGTGGGTTTGGGTTCCCGTCAAGACGCGCGTCTTCCCTCCGCCGTGACGCGCGGCCGCGGCCTCCTCGGTGAGGAAGAGTCCGCATCTTCTCTGGAACCGGGCCACAAGCTCCGGATCTTGCAGGTAAACCAAGAGCTCCTCTAGCATGTCAAGTCCACCTGAAGCAGTGCAGCAGGAGCGCGTCGAGGCACACTTGAAAACAGACAGTGGAGGGCGCATCTGGCGCAGGGTGGAAAGAGGTGCGGCAGGTGTGTGCAACAGGTGTGCGCAGGGGGGCGGGGCTAGAAGGGGCAGGCCAAAGAGGTCTTGAGTATATTGAGTGGGGTTGTCCCGACTTTTAGACTGGAATGGTTCACCGTTCATATATCATATCAGAACTATTTCCTGGTCGCTTCAGAGTGCCTTAAGAGGAGTCAGTGCATGGGACTCGAACCCTTCACCCTGGCATCGTTGGCACATTTGCTCAATGAGCTGCAGGATCACATCCCACACACAGAGGTAGTCTAATGTCATTCCATGAAGAAAGTTAGTCCTTAAAGTCCCAAAATAAGTCAAATATGAGATTAATTTATTAAACTGTCGATTTGACTGAGATAATTGATTCAGAGCCTTAAAAAAAGTGCAGACTACATTAAGATCCTAAGATCCAGTCAAGTAGTGTTTTGAGCATTTGTATTGTATTGTATTTGACAAAGCACAGCTAATTTATATATATATATATATATATATATATATATATATATATATATATATATATATATATATATATATATATATACATGCATACACACACACACGCACACACACACCCACACACCCGCACGCACGCATGCACACACACACACACACACACACACACACACACACACACACACACACACACACACACACACACACACACACACACACACACACACACACACAAGCCCTTTGTTCAATACCTTAATCAGACAGAGAGCTCTCTCTCACTCTGGAATGTAGCATGTCACTTTCAGAAAATGTGACTAAATATTTGAAGAGACAAACAGCTTGAAAACTTGCAGCATAATTGTGTTGACGCAGCTCTGAGCTCTGGGTGTTGCAGGCTGGTGATGGTAAATGGAATATTGTAACTGTGGGATGTATTTTAAGTATTACGGTAATGAGAATGTATATACAGCATAGAGCCTCTGACTGTCGTGCACATTCAAACCAACACTCAATCTTTATGTCTGTCTCTGTTATGTTTTATGTTCAGAGGTTGGCCCTGTTCCGACAAAATTACCATGGCATTCGGCTACATTGAACAGTTCTGATTGGACATGAAGTTATGGCGTTGAACTTGCAATGATTTCACATCAGATATGTGGAACGAGACATGATTGGAACAATTAGTGCCAGTGTTGCATTTAATCCGACATATTCAAGTAACAAGCACAAATGCGAAGTAGCTGCTACAATGTACAGATCCTTTCCAAAAAATTAGCATATCATGGAAAAGGTAGTTTTTTCCATAATTCCTTTCAAAAAGTGAAACTTTCATAGATTATAGATTCATTAAACACAAAGTGAAATATCTCTAGCCTTTATTTGTGTCATTTTTCATCATTTTGGCCTACAGCTCCAGAAAACCCCCAGAACAGTATTTCAAGAAATTAGAATAGTGTGAAGAAAATCAGCAGTTATGACTGACTCCAGCCACTCCCTCTGAATCTCCGCCAAATTTTTGAATCGTCTGCTTGACAATCCGCTGAAGCGCATGGTCATCCATGGTATTTCCATGATATTAATTTTTTTGAAAGGATCTGTATGTGTATGTACATGAATTCAAGCTTTCTCTCTCATACACACACTTTTGTAACATTCATGGTGGCAGATGCAGGATCCACTCTACTCTGCCACCCTGCAGTTATTAAATATGGCCCCCATTGCCCCCTTTTTCCATCAATTGACATGAAACACACGCGCACACATGACACGACTACCTTGCCTCATTTAACCTAAGTGTGGTGAAATTGTTGGGGACCGGCCAACCGACAGAATGACCTGCTGAGCTGCTGGTCACAACTCTTAAATTAAATAGGATTTGAACATTTAATAACTTGTCAAATACTTTCCATTGACATTTGTCTGGCCATGTCTGTGCACTGTGCAGGTGATGGAAACGCAAATGAGCATCTTTCTAGGACATGGATCTACTGGCTCCACCCCTGTACGATCTGCTTCCAGCTCTGCGAGTAAGTCCTGCCCTGCAAGGCCTGTCATGTTTGGTATTCACCTCTGTAAATCAGTCCTCAGATTGACTGTTACCTTTTCCATTCCATACACAGGACGGAGAATTCAGGACTCTTTCCGAAGAAGAACATTGAACCAACCTCAAAGAGGCAATTATTTTTATTCTTTTTTAGTAATCTCTGGTGAAATGTGTATTGACAAGCAATAATGACTTGAAATATGTTTAACTTAAAGTGGAACTGTCATGGTGAAGCCCATGCCCTATAATAGTAATATGCCAAACAGTAACATTACCTGGATGAAATTAGTATTTGTTTGTAAATATTGTAAATACATTACACCTTGGGGGCTACACAATAGGTGGTGGTTAAGTGGAGCACTGTTTGGTTTGGAGATGTGTCTTTCTTTACTGTAGTCTGTCGCCCATGTCACTGCAGCGTCTCAGCCGTGCGGGGAAGCCTTCCTGCCTGGGCCATAGTTAACACTCTGTGTGCTGTGTCCACGTAATCCTCCTGCAATCTCTCACGTTGTAAAATCCCTTCAAACAGTTAAATAACAACACAGAGACATTTTATTAGCTAATGACTTTATTGGGAAACATTGTGTAACCCTAACCCTGTGCAAAACGTTCGTACCCCCGTGTGTTTTCTCAGAGTTTCATTTCTCTTCCTGATCTGCCCGGCCTGCACACAGACTGCAATCATCAAGACAGGTCTCATCTACTATTAAAGGTAAGATGTGAGGCATCGTTATTACATTTAGACTGTTTAATAACGATTGAAAATCTTGCTCGTATACACTGCTCAAAAAAATTAAAGGAACACTTTGAAAACACATCAGATCTCAATGGGGGGAAAAATCATGCTGGATATCTTTTCTGACATGGACTTGGTAATGTGTTAGGAACGAAAGGATGCCACATTGTTTGGAAAATAAAATGATCAACCTGCACTAGAGGGGCAACAATAGAGAGGCAAAGTGACCACCTACTTCCTGCTTCAACACTGTACCAGAGAATTTCATCCGCCATTTATTTTCCCATAGACATTTCGTAAAATGCGTATAAAATAGTTGTACTTCGTCGAACCAAACGGTTCAGCTAACGCTATAATCGGGAGAGACCATAGAACATTTCACTTGGACCAACAACAAAAAAACATTGAAAAAATATTGTCTTTAAACCTGCATTTATTTTACGTTTTGGTCCCAGTGAGATGTTATGCCATCTCTCCTGTTTCTAAATATATATGTACCGTTTGGTTTGAACCAGTACAACTATTTTTATAAGCATTTTACAAAATGAAAATACATTACAACTATTTCATCAATTTATTCCTAACTTGTAACTATATTTTAACTATCACAGGTCTAACTCCCATCCCCCATCTCTCTCCCACAGTACTCTGTCTACTGCTGCATCCTGTCTCTCATTGCATCATCATCCTCGGCTGCAAGAAGGAGCTCTTCATGGCCTATGGACGCATCCTCTATCCACACGACTGGAACTGCAACAGGTGGGACTGAACTCTGGATGTCAACCCTGTATCCTGTCACATGGTCTTATTGTACTGTGAGGGGGGAGGGGGTGCTCATGCATTACAGGATATGAGTCATAATTGAACACTAGTCACTCACTCTAGTCACTTCAGTCTCATGAAGTATTTCAGAGGTGGTGAGATCTTATCAGAACCACTTACAGTGACCACCATAGTATGATGATCATCTTAAATACCTTGATACCAACATCATTAGACAACCAGGGTCAAAGACACAGAGACAAACGAACAAACAATGTTACAATTATTAACCCTAATTATTCCTGCATCCCTAAAATGACCATGTATGAATAGGTGAAACATTTCAAATGAAACTGAGGTCCAACCATGAATTCCCCTTTGTGCTACAGCATTAACGATGCATCTGTCCTGAATGAGCTTGGCCTGGTTAAACACCCCCAGGTGATGAGCTGCATATATCACCCTGTTCCTGGTCACTATGCTCATACAGGTAAGGAGAATGCTCCTCACCCCGTTTTTATCCCTTATTTCTCAGAGACACACACACACATGAATAACTTTGTATTGCTCACAGGCATAAAGACAGACTGATAGCATCCCTATAGAGTTAACGGTGCCTCGCAAGTACCTGGATGGCAGATGTGTGACCTTTGGTTCCTAACCTTTCTTACATCCCTCCTTCATGGCCCTCCTCTCTTTTACCTAGAGTAAGAGCTGCTTTTCTGCCAGTGATGTGGCTTTGACTATGTAACAAGCTTCTTGCGTCTTATGCTATGCTGGAGTTTGTCATTTTGCCTTGAAATAACAAGTTTTCTCAAAATTATTTCTCAAATTGAGTGCAAACCTCTCCAACCTCTATATATATATATATCTAAATATATATATATATCTAAATATATATAAAAAAAAGTATATATATAATATATACATGAAGAGTTCATTTGCAAAAACAGGTAAACGCCATTCTTAAAATGAACAAACAACATCTGTTTGATACTCCCTGGAGTGCACATAGAAAACATTGAGTTGATTTATGTGGAAATTATCAGATGAATATGTTTTAGTTATGATTGATAATAAACATTTCCCAAAAATAAATTAATTACACTATCAATACATCAATATATAAAATAAAATGATAGAAAATCCAAACGGAGATACCTGTTTTTGCAAATGAACTCTTCGTATATACTTTTATATATATAATATATATATATATATATATATATATATATATATTTAGAAGAAGAAGAAAAAACACCTCCCTCATCCTCACCACCCGTCTCTCTCTGCTAGAACGAGTCGTGCTTCCGACTGCTGAAGAACAAGAACCACACGGATCAGGACGAGATCGAGACCAGGGAGAACCTGAACCACCTGCTGCTGGAGAACGTTCTGCCGGCCCACGTGGCCGCGTTGTTTGTCGGGGAGAACAAAAAGAACGAGGTGGGACTCCACTCAAACTCTTTACTTAAGAGAAGCACAAGGTAGGCGCCCCGGGTTACAGGTGGATTTCTGTGACGAACAGGCCCCGCCTTCCCTCCCCCCTCCACGTCTCCATCACTCCACTGGCTCTCATTGGCATGTCTGGTGACTTTGACACCGGTACACACGGTTGACATGAAATTGGGCACCCGGGTAGTGCAGCAGTAGATTTCCTGCCTACCTTTTGCTCGGCAGTACCAAAAAAACTTTAATTGCCGATTTCTTACATTTGTTGTCTGCGGGGAAGCCTTCCTGCCTGGGCGATAGTTAACACTCCGTGTGCTGTGTCCACGTAATCCTGCAATCTCTCACGTTGTAAAATCCCTTCAAACAGTTAAATAACAACACAGAGACATTTTATTAGCTAATGACTTTATTGGGAAACATTGTGCAAAATGTTTGTACCCCCATGTGTTTTCTCACCTCTTCTCAGTTCTCAGTTTCCTGGTCTGGACTGAGGAGGCGAAACGGAGGCAGATGGGTCCAACCCATGGTCCAACCTCACTTGTAGACGGGGAGCAGTGGAACATGCCAAGTGTGATTCAGTAGGGGGGTTTAATTGATTACAGTTTTTCACAATTGCTTAAACACATTTCCTCATAGACTACCGGTACCTCACTTTCTCAAAACCCGAAACAGAAATCTCAAAACTCACACACAAAATGCAAAATCCTACACTTCTCTTGCAAAAGCACACTTTGCCCTCAAAACAGTGTTAACTCTTCACTAAATGGTATTTTCTTTTCAAATGACAAACACATACATCATATGAGTAGACATTTCTAAGCACCCATTGAACACTGGTGTGCAGAATGGAAAACACTATATGAATGCTTTATCACCTAGTTCCTCATTGCGTGGCTCGCAAGATGCTAGCGGCTCTCGAAGCTTTAGTTGGCGGCTCTAAGAAATTGCAAAAAAAAATATATATATATAGATTTTTTTTTTTTTTTTTTTCCCCTGCTCTCCCCAAAATTTCAATAAACCTTTATGGCATATTATTACAATACAACAATACTGGTGTTGACAGTAATAGAAGGTGCCAAATCATTCAAAACAATAAGCATTTTGCTTTTAGGAGTATTGTGCCAGCGTGCAGCGCTGTTCCAAAACGTGTCAACGTGTGTCGTTGCCTGGGAAACGCACATCCCATAATACAACTGTTCGCATCGCATCCCATAATAGTATGATGATACTTGGGATGCCATTGCGAACATAGATGTGAACAAGTTAGCTAAAGCTTCAGCGTCACCAGCGATGGCCCCCACCGTTTCTAAATCCCTCCAGGCCTGAAAGATTTTCTAGGGGAAACTGGTATATATATGTGTGTGTGTGTGTGTGTGTGTGTGTGTGTGTTTGTGTGTGTGTGTGTGTGTGTGTGTGTGTGTGTGTGTGTGTGTGTGTGTGTAAAACAATAAAACAGAAAAAATGGTAGGCAGATGTGCTTGGTTGGGGTGGCTTTTGGTGTTTTGCGGTAAAAGTGGCTCTCCTATTGACTTTGTCCTGCCAGTGCGGCTCTCATCGAAGAAATAGTGAGGATCACTGCTTTATCAGTAGAATTATGCCTTTGCATGTTCAGTTTCAGGTTGTGCACATTGTGTCTAATGTGTTTAAACAATTGTGAAAAACTGTAAAACCAATTTTTGAGGGGTTAAACTACTTGGAGTCATTATAAATGGAGTCATTATAAATGATGACGTATGGGAAAGTCAATGTAATAATAGTTGTGTTGAAGGGGACTCTTGTTGTATTGTGTGGTTAATTGAAAACTAATTATGTTTGTCTCTGCATAGGAGGGGCTGCATCCTTCAATGGGGGATTCATGTCCCTGCTTCTGACAGGGGAAGGCACCAGGACTGCTGCCTACATACTGTAACTGGACCCATTTGCAGGGGCTTAGCCTACTGTATGTGTTTGGTTTAGTTCAGTTTTGTCAAGTTTTGAATAGTGATCTGTTTATTAAGGACAATAAAACCTTTTCGAGTCGTTTGTTGAGGAAAGCCATAACAAAACTGCCTAGAGATCCATTGTGGGGGGTGAGAGAGAGGACAAGGCAGAGAGAGAGAGGACAGGGAGAGAGAGGCGGGAGAGAGGCAGGAGAGAGAGGACAAGGCAAGGCAGGAGAGAGGACTTCGAGGACTTCAAGGCAGGAGAGAGGACAAGGCAGGAGAGAGAGAGGACAAGGCAGGAGAGAGAGAGAGGACAAGGCAGGAGAGAGGACTTCAAGGCAGGAGAGAGGACTTCAAGGCAGGAGAGAGAGGACTTCAAGGCAGGAGAGAGGACAAGGCAGGAGAGAGAGGACTTCAAGGCAGTAGAGAGGACAAGGCAAGAGAGAAGAGAGGACAAGGCAGGAGAGAGGACTTCAAGGCAAGAGAGAGGACAAGGCAGTCTAATGGCTCAATCCCACCACACTTAACAGCCCTGCACAGAGGGATGTTTTGCTTCGACCGGCGCTCGATCTGCCCCCACCCACCCCCGCCCACAGCTGGTCGTCTAAAAATAGCGACCGCATATCTGTCCTTCGGTGGGGAGACGACTTCAAATCCCCTGCAGGAATCGAACCTGCACTTCTCCGCATACAATGCGGTCTGTTAAGGATCACCGCCTTAACCCCTAGACCATCAGCTAGGTAACTTACAATGGATCTCTAAGCAGTTTTGTTATGGCTTTCCCAATGAAAGACTTGAAAAGGTTTTAGTGTCCGTACCGGGATTCAAACCACAAACCTTTGGGTTGGAAGGCATGGTCTTTCACCACTGGACTACAGCCCAGCTCAAACACACAGAACATGCAGCAAGTCAAATAGATGTGGTTAAGATTAGGGTTTTCTTAACCACGACCATACCCTAACCCAATTGATATGGTGGTGGTGGTGGTGGTGGTGGTGGTGGGGGGGGGGGTATATATATATTTTTTTTATATTTTGTATTTTGTTTTTAATTATTAATATTATTATTTTCACATTTACTAATCATTAACCACTCTATTCAGGAATTGACCGACTAACTACTCTGAGTCTGCACTGAGTGCTCATAAGTGTCAAAATAGAAAACCAGATTCAAACATAGGCAGAATGGTTCCATGTTTATCATACCAGAATGTTAGGACAACAATACAAAACTCACAGCAACAAGTAGACCAGTGGTTTATTGATAGTATTCTGTGACATCACCACACAGACATCTTGGTCTGATTGTAATCAATTAACAGGTGATTACAATCTAATTACACACACAGCCAATGAGCTGTTTGTTTATTGTTTATTGTTTATTAAGGATCCCCATTAGTCCACACCAAGGTGTAGGACTACTCTTCCTGGGGTCCAACACATAATATAAAAAGACAACATAAAGACATTGGAACAGTTACAATTGATCTATCAAACAACAGCTTGGATAAACAACTTCAGTTTACAACAAAAATATGCTCCAACTACAAAATACAACACAAACAAAAATAACTACGGTAACTAATTAACAAAAAAACTGAAATTAATGTCCTTATTCAAAGTTGCTTTTTTTAACTTCTTCTTGAAATTATATGTGTTACTAATCATAGTAATATTGCTGTGTGTAGTGTAAAGTGCCATATTGGTCAGAAATGCATGTGAATCATGGGAATACTATGAATAGACAAGTCCAAGTGAATCAGTTGTTATTAAGCTTTATACGAGGCGGACGAGTCTGTTGTGGCCTTCACCTTGTCAGTCTCACCGTGAGCATGGGCGCCTGGCCAATCCCGGCGCTTGACTGCTGCGTAGGCGGGCACAGGGCGTGGTTGTTGCGTAACCTATGTGCGAATAGAAATCACGCGTAGCTGAGTGCTGAGGTGCAAAGGGAGTCAGAGGTCAGAGGTGAGGGAGTGGTGCATGGTGGGAGGTTGAGTCCAGGATTTTAACGCAGGCTATAAGCAATATGGTCCTTTCCTGGTGTTCCTTTTAGAACTGGCGTCTGTCCCCCACTGTTGTCTCCCCACCACCAGACGTCTTAGTTTACTCTTTACACCATGCTAAAGGGAATCTCAAAACAGGTCACCGGCCACAATTAGATCAGTTGTTCTCAAGGGACTGGATGAGGTTTCAGGGGATGAGTAAAACGGAGAATGGCTACCGTCATTTCACTACGATTGAATTTACTAGAAATGATCCGACTTGGAGAATCTATAAGACTGATTATTATTCCAGTCATATGTTTCACTCTTACCACTGTTATCTCACTCATGTAGGCTAGTAGACAGTTAATCAATACACAATCAACAACAGTCCTTGGATTTCCTGGTACAAAATCCAATAGATAGGGTCTTATAAGGTCTTGTTAAAACAATGCTGCCATAGTGGCACCCTCTTCTGTCTCATTTTACATGTAGGCTATATACAGGATCATACCTCTTCTGTCTCATTTTACATGTAGGCAATATACAGGATCATGTTAGCAAACTATGTCGCTAGCCTATTGCAAGCAGTATGGCTGTCAATTTGATTATGGGGAGTTGTGGTACTCGCCATAACCTACCTCAGCCTTAGCCCTTGTTCACATCATACGCAAAAGCCACGCTAAAGCTACGCTGAAGCCACGCAGTTTTATTTCGGCGTCCTTGTTAACAGGCGAGACCGTGTTTATTTTAGGCCTAATAGGCTACTGTAACGGCGTTGTGTAGGTGGTACTTGCAGCAACCCATGTTAAGGGCTTGTCCAGGGGTGGATTCGAACTGCCGACCCTCGGCTTGGGAGTCCAGCATGTTAACCGCAACACCAAGAGAGCTAGCTCCCTTGGCGGAGCTGGTTAGCATGCCTTTATACCTGGGGAGCGAGTTTAACCAATCCACTCGCTACCACACTCACGAGGAATCCGCGCTGATTCAACTCGGTTACACTACCACAAAGAATTGAGCTATCTGTTTTCATTATTATACATGCATGGCCAAAATATTAATATCTTCTCAGTCATCAAACATTGCTCTATTAATTGTCTTCAGAAATGTAGGTCATTTGGAAGTTTGAGTGGAGTAGGCCTAGATGGACTTTGCTGTGGTTTTGGGTTCAGTGAATTGACCCCCTGATTGACTTTTGCAAATTAGCGCATCCTTTTGTCTGCGTCTGGGTGGTGTGCTGAGTAAAGAGTAGTCTAGTCTACTAGCCTCTGACTGTCACCTCGTCTGTCTATAACAACAAGCCCCACACCAAAAGGATGAAACAACAACGCTCTCTCCAGCTAGAGGGGGACTAACGGGAAACCGAAAGAACAACATCCGTGAGCTGTGAGCAACTGACAACCCCCCCCCCCCCCCTCCTCTCTCTCTCTCTCTCTCTCTCTCTCTCTCTCTCTCTCTCTCTGTTTTGTGGGATGCGCAGACTCTCTGGCTGGATGAGCCGCGCTCGCATTGGACTCACCACCATTACATCATCCATTCCCACACCCACGAAACGAGACCTTTTGAATATTTCAGTGGGATCCAGTCAGACCTAGTTGGGCTCAGACGCGCAGACGCTAAGCTGGATCTATATAGAGGACCGGGGGGTTACTAAAAGCACATCAAACGGTCTGCATCGGGATGATGATGATGATGATGATGATGATGATGGCGTTTACATGAGCGGGGAGGAGGAGGAGAGGTGCGGGGGGAGAGACGTGCACCGTCATCAGCAGCAGCATCTGTCCGCCTGGCAGCAGCTCTCTTTGTGTTTTCACCGCTGAGAATGTGAATGGCGAAAGATGACAACATGGCCGAGCCTGTAGATCTGGCATCATCAGACGGAGCGGAACCCCCGCCTCACTCGGCGTTCCCCTACGAGGAGTACGAATGCAAAATATGCTACAATTACTTCGACCTTGACCGCCGTGCGCCCAAGATCCTGGAGTGCCTGCACACGTTCTGCGAGGAGTGCCTGACCACACTGCACCTCCGCGAGGAGCGGCCATGGCGCGTCAGCTGCCCGGTGTGCCGCCACCGCACCCCGGTGCCCGACTACCGGATCCAAAACCTGCCCAACAACACCAAGGTGACGGAGGACTTCCCGCTCTACATCGACTCGGATCCGCTGCCCCAGGACGCGCTGCCGCCGCACCCTCCCCCGCTGCACCCGGCTCTCATCGCCCTGCGCCGGGAGGAGGCTGCAGCATCCGCCGCCGCGCACACCCACCAGGCGACCCCGTCCACCACCGTGTCCACGGCCACCACCCTCTCCCAGGACTCCGTGCGCTACGACAGCTGCCAGAGCTGCAAGCGTGTGGCGCTGACCACCGGCTGCGTGTGCGTCATCTGCTCCTTCCTGTCCATGCTGGTGCTGCTGTTCATGGGCCTGATCTTCGTGCACAGCCACAGCAGTCCGCCCTCGCCCGCGGGACCCATCTGCCTGTCTGTGGCCAGCATCCTGGCCATGTTCTCGGTGGTGGTCACATGGCTCATCTGCTGGCTCAAATACAGACCCGACCACGAGACGGGCCGCTCGTCCACCACTAACAACCGCAGAAACGCCTGAGGAGGAGGATTATGACTCACTGGTGATGATGATGATGATGATGATGATGGAGATGACTACTGTGGGAAGTGGGTGGGTGATTATGTACATAGGCTACTATGTGGCTTCTGATACTCCTGCTCCCTTTAGTTTTTTCTAGGAATAAATATTGTCCAAAAATGGCCTTTATATAGCAAACACCCAAAGGCCTTCATCTTGTTTGGAGCCATAGGCCGACATGACCCCTGATAACCTTCTACAAATGCACTTGAAATTGCAGTATAGGCCTAGTTGGCTATAGGTGAGCATGGTGATGCGAGGTTAGGTGAATGGTGGAGTGAACTTGTCAAAGACTTATTTAGTGTAGTAGGGCTGCTAAGGTTGGTTTGATGACTGAATGTGAAGTGCTCATATCCAGGGTTTACCCCCCCCCCCCCAACCCCCATCCCTGCCTAAATAATATGCATATGCCACTATGCCACTCACTGTATAACTGTTCCATGGTCCACTCTTATATCTCAACAAAGCACTATTGTAAGCTATTGTACAGAATTTCACTTCTGAGTTTTGAGATGATGGATTTTGTTTTGTTTTATATCAAGGCCCCTATATGGTTATTTGAGAAGCCTCTAAAATGTCATCCAGTGCAAAAGAAATTGTATACACAATCAAAACTGTAAATAGTCCACTGTTACACAGATAACTGGAGACCATGGTGTCAACTGGATAGTTGTGATTATTTTGCAGACCTGGGTTCAATGCTTCTAGTCCTTGTGCTTTTGCCATCGAGTGAACTTTTCCTGGAGAATGCCACCATTTCCATTGATGCAGAAATGCAACCCCCGCCCATCTCAAGTCCACAGCAAAGATCAAGGTGGTTGGAAGAGATTTCGAGTGACCCCACGGTCTATTATCTTTTTGTGTGCATCTTAGGCTACTGGTCTTCACCAGGGTGCATGGAGTGACACCTCTTCTTTTTGTTTTTATTTTCTTAACGAAGCTTGTTGTGTCTCTTCACTTGTGTGCCTCACCTCGTTGCTCTCCAAAGTTCCCCGACCATCAATCAATGAATCAATGAATCAATCAGCTGCTCGAGCAATCAATCACAGTTCAATCAAACTTCATGGTATAGGCCCTAATCATTGAAGATCATGCATGGGCCTGCTGTCACAGCCATGCAGCATCCAGCTGGGATGTCAGGGAGTGTTTCCTCTTCCTGTCACATCATTTACACATCTGACAGAGAAAGGAAGTTGGAAACAGGGTCTCCAACATGCGCTGCATGCCTCCCATCTCTGCAGCTATTTATACTTGTGAAGAATGGGGCTGCGAGTGTGTGTGTGTGTGTGTGTGTGTGTGTGTGTGCATGCGTGTATGTCTAAACAGGTAGAATATGGGCTTAAGTCATCTCCACAGGTGTTGGGCTAAAAGCTCGATTCAAACCAGCTTTGACCTGCTTATAAGACAAAAAGCATTTCTCTTCTGTGATCGCTTCTTTCAAACATGATGATGAAGATGATGATGATGATGTAATGTGATCCACTGAGTTTGTGAATGGGAAAATACACTATGGCCCCTTGAGCCTCCTGTCAGCATTTAGCATTCAAAGGTGTTCAATTCCACGATGACCCTTGCACGCTCATTGTACCTCGTTGCTGGGGAAATGGCAAAATCACGTCAACAAATGATTCTCAAACTTCCCCCAATCTGGCTCCCACACCTTCAATCATCCTCTTCTACCTTATCTCCAAATTTAGATGATGCACTTTCACCCTCTTATTTAACACAAGTAGGGTATCTATCTTTGACAAATGTAAGCTTATTGTATTTATTTAAGAGGACCTAGAACATGTTGTTTTTATGAGAATCTGTGGTTGTTAAGGTACCAAATGTATTTGCACAGAGAAATGTTCTTTATGTGCTGTTTTACATACATAAACACATTTCAATAATAAAGGAAACGTGAATATGTATTGCATTGATTAGTCTTGAAATTCACCAGAAATAGCATGTCTATAGTTGATAAATTTGAGAATAGCTTGATAGCAGGATAATGTAGGGTCATATCATGACAATGGATTGAATTTCAACTGGGTACTATGGATACTTTCAGCATCCTGCTGTGTATCAAATATGCCCCCTGCTGGAAGATAGACGATACTACAGATTATAAAAAGCAGATGGCCCACAGTGAACTGTGTTTGAGTTTATTTGTTTTATTTTAGATGTGTAAACGTCTAATAGTTGAGTAAAAAGAAATATCTTTTTGAGTAGCCATATATGGGCTGCGAATGCTGATGTGCCTGTAATATCATATGCCAAGATTTCCCCCAAGATTTGTTTAGGCCTATACACATATCCAAACAAGGCCTCCATTTAGTTTGCATAATTCAGCTATTCAAAACACCAATCTTTTCCTTCATACATTTTTTGGAAGATTTTTGAGACTGTTGGTCAACTGAAGGGCAGATATACAGACAGAAAGTGCAGTTAACCATTCAAAATCTAATTATGGCGCCAACCTGTTAATATTTCAGGCATGCTACTCAAATGTTTGCCAAATGCCAAATGTTTCATGCCTCATAAATTAAGGCTAACTAGGTAAATGCCACACAGTATTCACTTCATGCAACATCTCTTCTATTTTCACCCTTCAACACCACGTAAACAAGTCTCCATTAGCTGAGGTAAAGTCAGTGTGGACCTACAACAATAAAACATATTGTATTGTATAGCCTAGCAGTATTTTTCAATTAGTTACAGTTACACTGATTTTCTGGAAAATAGCTTGAGTGAATGTGTGTTTACAAATTAACCATGACAACAAGCCAAAGCAAATAACATGTATATTTTTGCGAGGATGTGGGGCTAATTAATTTTAATGGCCCTCATCAGACTTTATAGGCTTTTTTCTTTGAATTTGTGTGCTTATAGGGCTAGGCTATTTGCTTTTTGAGAACTCAAACCTTCTCATTCACTCCTCTGTCGCTATAGGATAAGGTTATGCATCATAACAATTTGACACTTTATAGGTTCTGTTTATTTGTGTTACCACTGCCTCATAACCTTAATTTGCCTATAGTTGTGTTTTATTCCCATATGTCACACCCCATAAAAATCTCGATATTGCAATCATAAGACATGCATAGCCTACGGTAGTTCAATTCAGTTCAAAATTAGTCCAGGATAAAATGTGTTGTCACTTCATGAAAATATTTGAATTATAGGCCTATAAAACACATAACTTAGTATGAGTATAAACTAACATGATGAACTAATGAGTATGAACTAACACTAAAATAGACCTACATTTTTGAAGGATATCAATATCACATCATATATCATATATCATACAATATCAATATCATATTTATTCATATAAAATATGATATTGCATAGGCTACTAGTATTATCATGATAACATAGCAAATATTATTAGCCTAAACTCGTCATCGAGTATCGGGATATCCAATGATATATTACTATATCTACTATCAATTAGGCTATAATATGGTGATATGTGGGAGATAATTAAAGACCATAGCACAATAAAGTGACTCATTGACATTGAGTATGACACAGGCTCAATAAGTGATTTTTCGTTATATGGAGGTCCTCCTTGGCCTGAAAAGTATTATCATGATTTTGACTTATAATGATTAATTATATAGAATGCGGTGGTAAGTAATTGATTTGACAGAAATGTGTTTGTAGATGCGCACTCCACACACAGAGCATGTGACGCAACTCATTTATTTCTCATCAAGCACGTTTGTGACTTTGAATCTCATCCCCCGGTAATGGATTGGACACGGAGATTGAGTGTCGCTTTAAAGGAAAGGCCGAGGTATGCCTCATGCCTCTCTCTGTTTTCCATTCGCCCCCTCCTCTGTTTTCTTGGCTGTAATATCCAGTTTCAATAAGATCATTGACCCTCGAAATCGTCACGTTCGTCAGCAGCACTGATGTTTTCCCCTTTTGGAATAACTCGATGCAAATGTGAGAAGCGCATGCAGGCAAACAAGTTTAGTGGACTGACTCCTATTTAGGACTATAACGCATAGCTCATCCCCAATGATTATTCTGATACTCAAACCAACAATTTCATTCAATCTAAATGTAGGTTATTGGAACAGGCAGTTGAGAACACCTTTGCCTTAAGTGTCATACAGCCTGCGCCTGTTTGTGCTGTCATTCATTCAATGAAATGCAGGATACAGACTGATTGGGCGTAAATTAAGACCAACATATTATATAGCAATTCCACAAATCTTGTTACAACTAGGCTATAGCAATCACAAACAACTCACAGTTCCCTTCTCCTTTACTTTGAAGCCATGTTACGTTATCTTGTGATTTCTTTATCCCGGAGGATAATAATAATAATCTGAATGAAGTTAATAATCGTCTCCTTAGCAGGTGAAAGACCCCCCTTCGCCATGCTTATTTTAAACCCAGCGTCCAGCCTGTCCGTGCGCGTTTCTGACAGAAATCGACAGCATTTGAAGTGCCTTTATCAAAGCCACAAGAGGCAAATGGTAATTGAATCCTATTGAGCCTGTGGGATACCTCTTCCCTGCGTAAATAGAGGTGAATGACAGTGTGCCCCCCTGTTGGGGCCCCGGTGTTGCTCTGTAGCCTGCCCTATGAAACAGCTGGTGAGTGCAGGTTCCGACAAGGCCTGCTCAGGTTGACTTGCAATGGGGGGCTTTTCTACTGTTGCTGTTTCACGGAGTCACATGAAGGGTTTCAAGGCTTTCCTAAGGCGCGGAACAAACTCGAGGGGGGAGGTAGGCCTATTTCCAACTGCATTTCTGACTAGCTCATGTTTATTACATGCCTGGGTCATAAAAGAACAACAACAACAACAACAACAACCATAATAATATTAATATTAATATTAATATTAATATTAATATTAATATTAATATTAATAATAATAATAATAATAATAATAATGTGTCCAAAGGCGCACGAGACACGCCAGAGGAGCTAAAACAAATAGGCGAACACATATTGATTAAGTTATAGAATAATCTAAATAACATTTCCGCCCTTTAATAAATAGGAAAGGCTGCATGCCGCTTATATCATGACAAACTTCTGATTCTATTTCAAAAGGTTTTTCAATAGAGGCTATACGCCTCTGATGCAGTGGGACAACTTTGATGGTGACACAGTGAGGAAGGGGCTGCACCGTCCGCTGCAGTGATGGACAGTGAAGGGAAGCGAGCTTTTGTCTGGTTCCAAAGCTCAGGAGCGGAACTCTTGCTTCAGTGATTGATTAGGAACTAAAGGGATGCTGTGACCCACGATACTCAATGCGTAAAAAGAGGAGCTGAACTTTAAAGAGAGTAAGTTAGGCAGAGAGACACCGACTCCCTCGCACACCCACCCCCGTTTGGGCAATGACAGCATTGCTTATTAGACATTTGGCGATGAAAATACACTTACGATCCGGCCGTGTCACAGAGCTAGACTGCTTTACGGCCGCCCTGGCGTCGTACCCTGCTGTGACGCACGCCCCCCTTCAGACTGCTCTCGGCTGGTTGGTGCTCAGTCTGAAAACCACAATAAATTCCTTGAGGTGCGCACACTCTGCCACCATTTGTGTCAGATATGAGACCATGGGGTGGAAACAAATTACAGGTCGTGCGATAATGTACAGCAGTAAACACTTGGGAGATGCTATTACGCACAGATCAAATTCAAAATAAAGGTATCCCAAAGCAAATTATTTTTCGTTTGGTGAAATATTTGTGCGTAAACATGTGACTATTCTGTGTTCTGTCACAAAGAAAAAAGTAATTGATTCATTAGGATATTGCAAGGCATGGCAACAATCTCCAGCAGTTTTGTTAGAACAATGTAAGTTGCATTGGATAGCTGAATGACCTATAGGCTATAGGCCCACGTCAAATAATTTATCACACTGACGAAATAATGCTTGGCAAATCAGTTATTTGCTCCACTTTTTCCCCAGAGTTTTGGTGACCAATGCTTATTTCAAATGAATACCTACTCGTGAGACTAGTCGCCATAAGCCTGAGTCCAAATTTGATATTGTGTTTAATGGACAACAAAGATCAAAAAGCGGCAGAAATGGATATGGAAACCCAAATTCCCAAAAAGCCACATCAGGACCAATTCATCTGAGCTCAGCTGCAGTGCGTCTCCTCCGTGTAACATCTTGGTGACCTGCGTCTAATAATTGATCACATTAATTAATATATTGTCTTAATCACCAGTTTTTGGTCCACTTGGTCCCCAGAAATTAGTTTATAAGCGAGTTGAAATGGCTATGGCAAATAATATAGATGATAGAATTAGTGAACTAGTGCAGCACCCGCCTGTCCAGAGCAGAACTGTGACAGATTCTCTGATAGGAGGAAAGTTTTCATCGTCAGCCAATCTTTGCGCAATGCTGCGGACCGGGTGTCCTCTCTCGACCAATCACAGTCCGGAGCGCTGACTGGGCGAGAGAGGAGCTCCGCTACTTTTGACCATCTCCTCTCACTTTGAACCGGTGTCAACAAACAACAACAACCAAAAACAACAGCGTCCTCCCGTCCTGGCTATACCGCAGACAGTACCTACATCCACGTCTCCAAGCGCATCAAGCGGGGAAGCAAACTGGAGAAATGACTCCCTCTTACTCAATTTTCTTCTGTTTTGGTCAACTTTAACTCCTTGCAGGCGGGAGTCGTTCTCCCGAGACACTGGTGCTTGGCTTTAGCCCTGTGTGGCTAACCCTATCCGAAGCTAACACCACAGGGATTTGTAATAAACTACGAGACGTTTCTGCACGAGTTCAACCAAGTCTTCCGGCTCCAAAGCCGGCGGTGGAGCAGCAGCCCCCGCGTCAGGAGGCAGGAGTGGTGGAGGTATGACTGCGTTGGCGGGGTCAATACCCATGATGATGCGACCCACGCTGGCTCAGAGCTACCCTCGCGGTGGCTTCCCACTGGAAGGTAAAACAGCACCACGCCAAAACGAAGAACTGGATGTTGGATGTTGACAAAGAAAAATGGGATTCGGTGCTTGTTATTATCGGATTGAAGTATATATAGGCTATAGTCATCTCACACTCTTCTCTCAAGCTTCAGCTTGACTGAAAACTTTCTACAAAAAGGGAGATTTTTTATTGTTGTAGGCTATAGGCAACTTCCAAAGAATTGCACCTCACCTTTTCTCATACAGTATTTTGCAGTTCATGCATTCAATATATTTCTTATGTGCTATAGGCCTATCTAACATTTTGGTACACATAAATTTGTTCTGTTTTTTATTATGTTGGCATTATTGGGCCTTATATGGGAACTTAAATCGAATTTATAGTCTGAAATAAATATAGGCTAAGTTCAGTAGCCTATTTGGCATGTAGCCTATCTCATCACAAATAATCTAAATAATTTTAATGGGTCATTTGATCACCTATGTGGCCTATAATTTAGTAGGCTAGGCAGCAAAATATGTTTTAGCAATCTTCACTCTAAATATTGTCATTAATATAGTCTATTCAATTTAACCCCGTAGGCCTAGAGACACATTTGGTGACAATTTCTTGTTTTTTATTTGATGTAGTGTCTACCCCGTTGGGTCAAGGCCGAGTGAACCAGCTCGGAGGGGTTTTCATAAACGGCAGACCTTTGCCCAACCACATCCGACATAAGATAGTGGAGATGGCCCACCATGGCATCAGGCCGTGCGTCATCTCCCGCCAGCTGCGCGTCTCCCACGGCTGCGTGTCCAAGATCCTGTGCCGGTACCAGGAGACGGGCTCCATCAGACCCGGGGCCATCGGTGGCAGCAAACCCAAGGTAGGTTATAGGTTGCAAGGGCTCATACTGTATAGCAAACTTTTTGAAACCCACAATTTTATAGTTTTATTTAAATCTTTATGATGTAAATTCATAGTGTGGAGTTACATCCACGAGGGTCTAAATGTATGCTTTTCTGGTTATATATAACTGACTTTTGTTTATAACGGTGCTGGCTGCATATGCTGCCTTTGCTGCCTATAGCATGCACGATTGCCCTCGTCATAAGGTTATCTGAGTATTGTTAAGCACTTTTTAGACCCCAAAATGTGTGTTTGGGTTGATTCCCAAACGACCAGAACAAAGTGAATGAACTATTGTGTTATTTCTGATCTTTGAAGCAGGGCACATCGCCGGACGTGGAGAAGAGAATAGAGGAGTACAAGCGGGACAACCCGGGTATGTTTAGCTGGGAGATTCGGGATAAATTACTGAAGGACGGGATATGTGACCGCAACACCGTTCCTTCAGGTAAAAAAATAGCCAGGAATCGAGCTTTTTGTTTGCTGCAGTTAGCCTATAGAGGCGCTTAATTCTGCAGGCCGAATGTTGGCCATCACCTTTTTTTTTAATTTTGTCACCATCATCATCATAATCATCATCATCATCATAATCATCGTCATCATAATCATCGTCATCATTGATTAACCCTTTATTACCCAAACATTTTTTTTGTCTTGATGCAAACAACAAAAACGTTCGCCTCTTAAACTCAGCTTACTTTTTTTCGGGCAAAGTTTTCATTTTTTAGGACATTATGGATATGTAAAAGTTTATTTAGCCTAATTTAGGCCAAAATAAATTTGGTTCGACCTTTGTTTAAATTATTGACAATATATGTCCCCTTGTTTTGCCAATGCTTTTCATGGGCTATAGCCTATATATTAAACTATTTTTTAACACATTAAATAATTGTCATTTACTTATTATTTATTTGTTCTTGAACTCAGTGAGCTCCATCAGTCGCATGATGCGGAGTAAGTTCGGAGGGAAAGGAGAGGAAGACGACGACGAAGATGAGATGGAGAAGAAGGAGTTGGAGGACAGCGACCGACGCGCCAAACACAGCATCGAAGGCATCTTGGCAGACCGATGTGAGTGAACTAAGTTATGCCTGTGTGTGTGTGTGTGTGTGGGGGGGGGGGGGGGGGGGGGGGGGGGGGGATTGGGGGGGGGGGGGGTATGCTTGCCGGGGCTGTGAACGTTTTCGGAAATAGACGCACATTAGAACCTCATCGATGGACCCCCATTTGATCAGATTAGGACCACACGTGGAAAGATTTTTGGTGTTGTTGATTTAGTATTGAATTGCTAACTGTCTGGTGAAGCTGTGCAGGGAGATATTGTGAACCCCTTTATAGTCAGCATTCTGCATTTTCACAATTTGGATAATTTATAGTGAATTAGATTAAAGTGAAATTCAACTGCTCATGGGGAAACCCTGGGGATCCCCACTTGGAGAAGAACCACTGAACCATGTCTCCACACGTCCAGTCCAACCTGTTGATCGCACTCTGCTCTGTATGCTTGTTGAGAATGGCAGTGGTTGTATTTAGCCGTGCATAGCCTATAACCTGCAGTGTGTGAAGTTTTAGCATGCTGTAAAGTTGTTGGGTGGGGGTGGGGAGTGTGTCCTCTTTGTTAGGAATTCTTTATCGACCATATCTCTCTGGCTAATGCTTTTCCCATGAGGACTTAACCGTAAATCAAACAGCAGGTGATGGCCCTTTGCGGGAAAGGGAGAATGTGTGTGTGCGCGTGTGCGCGTGTGTGTTAATAGGCCTATGTTCACGGGTGCGTGCTTGTGCGTAAAAGCAAGCAACGTGCATTGCCAAGTATAGTGAGTTACGCAATGGCCATATGTTTTCAGATTTGATCAGTTCTCGTTGTTGTCCTTATTGTGGGTTATAATGTTTTCAGATAGCCATCATACCCCAGAACACAATTTTGGTGAAACGTTTTGTGCTTTTCTCTTGGTCAATTTTAGTTTATTTTTGAGAATCAATATTTATAGGCCAAAATGTAAAGGCTGCGCATACTGTAAAAAGTGACGAATTTAAGTCATTCTGTCTTATTCATTCACATCCCCCTAAGATAATTTAGATGGGCGAGATAGTTAATTCCAGTTGATCCAGTTTAATTTGTGTCAGGAATTGTCTACAAGTGCCAGTGTCTTAAACCAACTGACAGAAAAGGCTCAAGGCTAATTTACTCTGATGAAAAAAATATATAATTGGAATCTCGCCTCCATCAGTATTAAGAAAAAAAAACAATAAATAAGTTGTTAATGGTAGGTCCAAAAGTTTTGGGTGAAAACTGAATATATAGCCTATAAATTGACATATAGCCTGCAGGTCTTTCTTCTGCATAAGTTCGTTCTTCTGACATAGCCATATAGGCTGAATTGGAGGGAGTTTTAGCCTCATACAACAAAAAGTAATTAGACTACTCAAATTTAGCCTACACCCTGTGTGAGCAGTAATGCGTTACAATACTCGTTAGCATATACTTTTCCGTTACACCCTCTACAGTTGGCAAATCCTCTTCCCCTCTGTGAAAAATCTGGATATCGCCAGCGTTGATGTCCATCTTCTTCGCATCTGTTTGCTCGATAAGATCAAAACTGGGGTATAGAAAAAAGTGAACTTAGTAGAGTCCCCCCTTCCCCCCAAGGGCTACAGCTCATATACCAGCAGGCCAGCTTCAGATACTAAGGTGAAAGGGCTACAGCTCTGCAGGTACCAGGCCAGCTTCAGATACTAAGGTGAAAGGGCTACAGCTCATATACCAGGCCAGCTTCAGATAGTAAGGTATTAGACTAACTAATAGGCTAATGATGAAGGAAACACAACTCATCACTTTAAGATCGTTCAACCTCAGTCAGATATGAGGGGGGCTGAAATAGCCCCACAATAATAATACACGTGAAATAGTTCGTTATAGGCCTACTCAATCGTTAATAGACCTATAGGTTACTGGAAAAATATTGCTCAACCCAAATCCACAAAAATGTGCCTCTAATCAGTTGAGCTAACATTCGTTGTTTCCATCACTCCCCTTCAACCTCTCCCTCTTCATGCTATAAATTCAGGAGCACATTTCAACATTTAGCCTATTCCAGCGATGTCCCCTAACCGACGCCTTCTCCGTCTCAGGGACAGTAAAGGCGAATGAAAGGACAATGAGGAGAAAAGAGTAGTTTGAGAGACAAAATGTCCCTCTGCAGATGAGCTGATCAAACATTTGTTCAGCCGTTTCCATCTCCTCGCAGACACGCCTCGCGTTGCGCGCACAACGGGACGCTCGGGGATGAACTTGGGAGACAAAGGCGCAGAGTCTATTTGGGGCTCACGCTTGGGCTGCCCGCGGACAAAAGGCCGGCTTGGAAACAGCTTTGGCCGCCATTAAAGACGGAGGCTGCAACCTGTTTATAATTCAGCTGAGAGAGGAGAGCCTCTCCACAGAGAAGCCCGACAAAAGACATTATGGGGATGAATTATTCAGGGACCGCTCCGGCACGGTTTAAAGAGGGAAAATGGCCGTTTTCACCTACAAAATGTTCCTTTTTTGGGCTGGCTAAAGACGCTGCCTGCATGCCATTCAGAATGACAATTGAGGCCCCTGAAATCGACTCACGTCACGTAATGCGTGCGCGCTCCCAACACATACGCACGCAGCACGCACGGGATATACGCACGGTAGCCTATAGGCTATCAGCCCGTTACGTTGGGACATCATTACATTTTAATAAAACGTTTGTTAACAACAGCTTGCTAATGTGTTGACTAAAGTGTTGATAATGGCACATGTCATGTGCATTTGACATTTCTGACTGAACTTTTCCCATAAAAAAAAATACATAGGCCTACATACATTTTTGGCAGCACTTTGGTGAAATATTTTTGTGCTCAAACGTTATTAGGGCTATGGGTTGAATTGGTTTTAGTCAATTGAGTTTAGTTTGTAGGCTATTTTCCATGTTGCATGTGCATGGGCTATAAGGCAACATTCTCGAATTATTTGCCTCTTTCAGACTTTGATGTCATATAACAAAATCGGATTTGAATTATTGTGACCAAGAAAGGGAAGTGATGTTCTCAGACTGCAGAATATTGAAACGTCTTCAGATGCACATACATAGGCTATTGATTGTTTGATGAGACGCGGCCTTGCATGGCCTCTGGAACATTATTAATGTCTTCTAAATGATGTGGATATTGTGCTATGTCACATTTAATGACGGAGGGAGTGTATTAAAGAGTGTTTTGGGTGAATGGGGACCAATGTTCTCCCCGGAGAGCGGCGGCCTGGCCCGCGGGGCAGCTTCACAATGGCTCCCCTCGGTCACCCGTCCTGCACGCATGCAGCCCCGAAAACTCAGCCCTTCTCCTCCTGCTCTCCTCCTGCTCTCCTC
>NC_139642.1:9975301-9980301 GCF_964638095.1 Poromitra crassiceps
GAGAGAGGGAGAGAGAGAGAGAGAGAGAGAGAGAGAGAGAGAGAGAGGATAGAGGGAAGATGACTCATAAGAAGCCAGGGAGGGGAGGAGAGGGGAGGCGGAGAATGGCTTGAGAAGGGGCAGGGTGTGTGTGTGTGTGTGTGTGTGTGTGTGTGTGTGTGTGTGTGTGTGTGTGTGTGGTTAGAGTGCGATGATGGTGTTTGCAGAGCTGTAACAGAGGCTGACTTTTAACATGAACCTTTTGAGCGGGTCTATTTGCAGTGGTTATCAGTGAGACGCTGAGCGCTGCTCATACTGCGAGACGTTTACTGATAGAACCATTTCTCACAGATTGAAAGATACTTGAAGTGACTCTTTAAGCGTATGCGTAACACTATATTTGGATTCTATCCTAAAGCATGGCACCCATTCTATTCTAAAGCACGGCATTTCCTCCTTTCCCTGTTCTCTCCTCCCCCACATTCCACCCCCGTTTCTCCTCTTGTCTCCCCTTTCTCTATCATATGATTGTTCAATGTGTTATTATTACTACTGTAATTGCTACTGTTGTGTCAGCTAGATTTAGCTAGACATATTTTCTGTGAAGCCCTCTGAGACATGCTTGTGAATTAGGGCTATACAAATAAACTTGACTTGACTTGACTTGACTTGGATATGCCGCCTACAGAGTCTACAGATTATTTGTAACATTTCTAAAGCGTATTGAGTGACGTTCAACAATTCAACTGTTGAACATAGTTCAACAGATCTATGTGATAATTTACATACCTACATACAGTAGGTGCAGGTGTGTGGAACCTGAAGCAAACAATCTGTTTGTTGAATGCCAACTAATACACTGTTAAAGCAACATCTACAGACAAACTAATACACTGTTAAAGCAACATCTACAGACAAACTAATACACTGTTAAAGCAACATCTACAGACAAACTAATACACTGTTAAAGCAACATCTGCAACATCTACAGACAAACTAATACACTGTTAAAGCAACATCTACAGACAAAGCCAAATAGTTGAATTGTCAAATGTCAACTATACTGTCAACTAATGAGCTGTTGACATCTTACAAATAGTCTGTAGACTCTCTGCAGGCAGACTATCCAATTACACACTTGCAACGTCTTCATAATTTCCCCCATGGAATAAACTTACAGGACTTGTTGCCATATTTCAAGTTTACGTTGGATTTTTTAAAAGTAATTCAGTAAGTTGTCTGCTGATATGCACCACGTCTCAAATGTTTTTTCCTTACTGTTTTCCTATCTGTTCAAAGCCACAGCCACTTCTCACAGGGGCCATTTTGTGTCAAAAAGGCAGGGTAAACACAGGTGAAAGCAAAACACTAATGAGCGTTTCAAACTTCCATGATTGGAATTTGGAACCCCTCATTAATGTTCTGCTTGCACCTGTGTTTATTCTGCCTTTTTGACACAAAATGGCCCGTGTGAGAAGGGTCTATTATACTGTCACTATTGGCTATTGCTGGCCCGAGCCTATATAGTGTCTGGTGAAGAGGGCTCTGTCTGTCTGCCCAGTGAAGGAATGTGTCACTCACTCAGTCCGTGGGCACGAGGGCAGAGAGGGGGCACGAGAGGGCCAAGTGGCCAGCACCAAATCACTCTCCTTTCTACCCCCGGGGGGCTCTCTCTCTCTCTCTCTCTCTGCCCCGCGCCCCGCGTCCCGTACCCCTCCCTCCCTCCCTCTCTCGAGAGGTTTTTCTAATAAGCTCATGCACCGTCGTGCACGACGCCTATCCGAGCATGAAAACATCGTTATCTACAAATGAATGGGCGCTCTATGCTTCATTAAAGCCACTTTTTCCTTTCACACTCTTATTGTGACCCTCTGATATCAATTCAAAGGCCTATTAATGAATGCACACCAACTTTGAAGTCAGGCAGATTTTTTTGGGGGGGGGGGGGGAGAGGGGGGCTTGTGTGTGTGTGTGTGTGTGTGTGTGTGTGTTGGTGGAGGGGGGTATTTGGGGTATTCCCCCTTCAAGTCCCCTCTCCAGCGCCCCAGCCTTCACCCCGTGATGGACTAGCCACATTGAGCGGCGAGTTAGCGCGCCCCAAAGACGGTTTGAAGGGAGTGAAAGAGTTGAAAAGGCCCGGCGAAGGTCAAGTAGAATGGCTCGTCTTAGAATAAGGCCCCTCTTTATCTGCCGCAAGTATGCACTATAGGCCCAACAGCTGGGGGGACTGGGGGGAGGGGGGGGGGGGGGGTAGTGTGTGTGTGTGTGTGTTAGTGCAACCCAGTCCCCAAAAAAATTCTTCCAAAACTTGAAATCAATGTGAGAGAGCCCGTGTTAGATGTGCTCCGTTTTTAACCATAACCCTGTAACCTTAACCCATTGATACCTGATGCAGCATTTGTGTGTGTATCCCTTTAAGACCGTGAACCGCATCACGCGGTCCGCGGTCTTAAAGGGATACACACGCAAATGAGGGATATACACGCAAATGCTGCATCAGGTATCAATGGGTTAAGCAAGTTATTTTAGTTGCCTAAACACAAGCGACGTTGAAACATGATAACCGACACGGGTTCAATTCCCGGCAGCATTAAAGCTTTTGCACACCAAGTCCGTATTTTCGTCCGAAATTGACGCACGGAAAAAAAAGAACACGACCTCGGTGTGTCAATCATCTTGACACACCGAGTCCGACAATTACGTCCGTCATTTAAGTTTTCGGACGAGGTTCGATTTTCTGCGTTTTTCGCATCAGTCAATAGATTTTTGCGAGCTGGGACCTGTCTGTGTTTTCAGATGACGGATTAAAAAACACGCATACGAAAACAATCGGACTGTGTGTGCAAAGAACTTTACTTCCGGCTCGGTCAGACATTTCTACAGACAGTCTGTGGGTTAGGGTACGGGAGTCATTCTACCAGGAGTGGGACAAGACAGGAATATTTCTGTGGTGTGTGTGTGTGCGTGTGCGTGTGCGTGTGTGTGTGTGTGTGTGTGTGTGTGTGTGTGCGTGTGTGGGTGTGTGTGTGTCAGCACCAAAGATGATGTAAGAACAGACCAAAGCAAACGCTGACGTCAATGACATGCCTAGCAGATAACGACAAGACACAATGGCAGAGGGATGCTGTCAGCAAAGAATCATGGGAGTTGTGGGGGAGTGTGTGTGTGTGTGTGTGTGTGTGTGTGTGTGTGTGTGTGTGTGTGTGTGCGTGCGTGCGTGCGTGCGTGCGTGCGTGCGTGCGTGTGTGGGTAGGGGTTAGGGTTGTGTGTCAAAGTTGGCAGAGGCCAGTCGGAGGACAGGCAGCTGTCAATCACCTGACTGATGAAGCGTGACTCTCATTCACAGCTTTGTTACCTCATTAGCTCAGAGGCCTCTGGGTCACAGCGGCGGGACGGGTTAAAAATGAGTGTTTATGCCGTATTCACATCATATAATAATAATAATAACTATAATAACTGATGGAACGACCTGACAGTTAAAACAGTGGCTCCCAAGCGTTCATGTGTTTGAATTCTTTGAAGATACCAGGATTGAGAGATAGACCACTGTGGCAATTCAATTGATTTTAAATAAAAAATATCACTGATTACAGGTCATCAGACCAGCTAATAACAATGGTGACCACGATAGAAGGGATAGACGCTGCTATCGAGGCTGTTTTAAATCAATCAAAAATACGAATTACAAACAGTATTCTGCTTTGAAGGCATTTATTCAAAGGGGGAATGTTTTTCTTCTGTTCTCTCCTCTCGATAATATTCAGGTGGATATGTTGGTCTCTATGATTGGTTAGGGGGAAATGGAAGCCCCCCCCCCCCCCTCCTCCGTGGATTTCCCCTGTGGAAATCGGTTAAGGGGCGTTCACACCGACCTATTAAAGTTGGTCGCTGGCGTCGAGTTTACATACAAAGCCAATGCAAACGAGCGATTGAGCGTATATTCGCCTGGGAGAATAATCGCTGGGCGTCCGAGCGGCAGAGACAGAGCGACAGGGAGAAAATACGCTCGTCGCTCAAGATGAAATATTCCAACTCGAGCGAAAATACGCTGGCATCAGTCGCTCGCTGTTCAATGCTGATTGGCTGCTGTGTGAGAGCGAGTCAAGGATCACTCTGGCTTGGAACAAACCGCTGGTTTATTGTGTGGCAACAAACCACATTGACAGGCTGACAGCTGACATGAAGTGAAGTCTGTACTACCGGTATGCAGCTCGCATTAGGAGCACGCTGATAGGCTTAGCTTGTAAACAATGACGGTGGCTCGTAGTGGACAAACAGCATGACATTGCGTAATGTTATATCCCCCACATGTCCGTCATTTCGTGTGCCTGTTGATGAGCGATTTAAACAGAGCGACAGAGCGATTCCAAAGGGTTGACTTGAGCGACAGAGCGAAAAATAAATATCTCGGTGTGAACGCTCCTTTAGAGTGGAGGCAATGTCACACTGAAGAATGAAATTGAGTTTCTTTCATGTTCACGTTATTTCACCTGGAAGATTTATGACTGCGATAGTGCGTGCGGGCAGTTAGTTTCACAGACGGATGAAACTGTCAGACACACTCTCCCTGTCAACGGTGGTCGGGGAAGTCAGAGACAGTGTACCTGGCTGCACACAGCTCACCTTGTTGAACATCAACAAAGTTGTCCTGTCCGGAGCTGGACGTCCTGTCTGCAGCTGGACGTCCTGTCAGGAGCTGGACGTCCTGTCTGCAGCTGGACGTCCTGTCTGGAGCTGGACGTCCTGTCTGGAGCTGGACATCCTGTCTGGAGCTGGACGTCCTGTCTGCAGCTGGACGTCCTGTCAGGAGCTGGACGTCCTGTCTGGAGCTGGACGTCCTGTCTGGAGCTGGACGTCCTGTCTGGAGCTGGACGTCCTGTCTGGAGCTGGACGCCCTGCCTGGAGCTGGACGTCCTGCCTGGAGCTGGACGTCCTGTCTGGAGCTGGACGTCCTGTCTGGAGCTGGACATCCTGTCTGGAGCTGGACATCCTGTCTGGAGCTGGACGTCCTGCCTGGAGCT
>NC_139642.1:9986058-10007740 GCF_964638095.1 Poromitra crassiceps
ACCCGATTTAATAATATAGGCCTAATATAACTTTGTTACCCCATTTAATAATATAGCCTAATATAACTGTTACCCCAATTGAATAATAATATAGCCTATAATATAACTCTTGTTACCCCATTGAATAATATATAGCCTAATTATAACTCTGTTACCCCATTGAATAATATATAGCCTAATATAACTCTGTTACCCCCATTGAATAATATATAGCCTAATATAACTCTGTTACCCCATTTAATAATATATAGCCTAATATAACTCTGTTACCCCATTTAATAATATATATCCTAATATAACTATGTTACCCGATTTAATAATATAGCCTAATATAACTGTTACCCCATTGAATAATATATAGCCTAATATAACTCTGTTACCCCATTTAATAATATATAGCCTAATATAACTATGTTACCCAATTTAATAATAAAGCCTAATATAACTGTTACCCCATTGAATAATATATAGCCTAATATAACTCTGTTACCCCATTGAATAATATATAGCCTAATATAACTGTTATCCATTGAATAATATATAGCCTAATATAACTTTTACCCCATTGAATAATATATAGCCTAATATAACTGTTACCCCATTGAATAATATATAGCCTAATATAACTTTGTTATCCCATTAAATAATATATAGACCTAACTCTGTTACCCCATTTAACAATATACTGTATAGGACTAATATAACTCTGTTACCCCATTTAATAATATATAGCCTAATATAACTATGTTACCCAATTTAATAATATAGCCTAATATAACTGTTACCCCATTGAATAATATATAGCCTAATATAACTCTGTTACCCCATTGAATAATATATAGCCTAATATAACTGTTACCCCATTTGAATAATATATAGCCTAATATAACTTTGTTGCCCCATTTAATAAATATATAGCCTAATATAACTCCGTTACACCATTGAATAATATATAGCCTAATTTAACTCTGTTACCCC
This sequence comes from Poromitra crassiceps, assembly GCF_964638095.1. Lineage (NCBI taxonomy): Eukaryota > Metazoa > Chordata > Actinopteri > Beryciformes > Melamphaidae > Poromitra > Poromitra crassiceps. The sequence goes on from NC_139642.1 coordinate 9,987,037, forward strand.
ATTGAATAATATATAGACTAATATAACTCTGTTACCCCATTTAACAATATATAGCCTAATATAACTTATGTTACCCAATTTAATAATAAAGCCTAATATAACACATTTGCCTTTCACTTCTAGAATATCACATTCTCCAATAGAACTCGCTAAAAAAGTGTGTTTTGAGCCTTTGCGATGGGCAGACACGAGTTCCGTACAACACCCGCATGAGTTTGCATTCAGCTCTTGTTAACATTCTGTGTGTGTGTGTGTGTGTGTGTGTGTGTGTGTGTGTGTGTGTGTGTGTGTTGTGAGGTGAGCGGGGAGTTGCTAATGGACGCTAAACTGGAGAGGCCTCAGGGCTGACAAGCTACATTACCGTAGTCTTAAAATGCATGTAGAGACTGGGAAAACCCATTGCTGTGTGTGTGTGTGTGTGTGTGTGTGTGTGGGTAGAAGGTCATGTGATAGGAGTAGAACTGGCAAAGTGTATGTGTGTGTGTGTGTGTGTGTGTGTGTGTGTGTGTGTGTGGGTAGAAGGTCATGTGATAGGAGTAGAACCGGCAAAGTGTATGTGTGTGTGTGTGTGTGTGTGTGTGTGTGTGTTGTGTGTGTCTTGGGCACAACTTTGCCACTGAACCCCCCCCCCCCCCACACCCCACGTGACGTCCCAATGTCCCATGTATCTTCTCCATCACCTGCCATCATTTCAGTCGCATCACATTAGAGATTGAGGCCTTGTTAGCGATCACGTCAAAAGCAAAGTGCCAGGAAACGAAACAGAATATGCTTTTCACACATATCCTCATGAACAATTTAATGTTTTACAGCCACTCAAACATCGCAATGTCAACCAGAAATGAAAAATCAAGCAGATAGTTGTCACCAAATAAGTTACGGTAAGTGAGGAAAACTGTTACTGTAAATTATTGTGTGTTGTTTTCTATTTGAGTATACGTAAAAACATTATATGGTAATATTTTACATCCAACAGGTGAAAGTGTAACACTGAACATGCAAAGGCATAATTCTACTGATAAAGCATTCATATAGTGTTTTCCATTCATACTATAGTGTTTTCCATTCTGCACACCAGTGTTCAATGGGTGGTTAGAAATGTCTACTCATACGATGTATGTGTTTGTCATTTGAAAAGAAAATACCATTTAGTGAAGAGTTAACACTGTTTTGAGGGCAAAGTGTGCTTTTGCAAGAGAAGTGTAGGATTTTGCATTTTGTGTGTGAGTTTTGAGATTTGTGTTTAGGGTTTTGAGAAAGTGAGGTAGTCTATCACGAAATGTGTTTAAGCAATTGTGAAAAACTGTAATATTGTGTGAAAATATATCATTCCGTATTATCGTTGGTGACGCTGGAATTGGGGAAGTTAGAGAAATCAGGGAGACACACCAGAGTTTTCACATAGTGTTTACCAGCTGAAGGCTGAGATTAACAGTGTTTTCTAGTAGCTATGGGGTTCCCACGTGTCCTGCAAATCCTTCAAAGTCAAGGCTTTGAAAGTGTTTGAAAATAGACATAAATAGATGAAAGTCATTGAAAGTGCTTGAATTTATAGGCTATATGAATAGAAATGGAAGTTCTCATGAGATATATATATATATATAAATATAAATATATACACACACACACACACACACACACACACACACACACACACACACACACACACACACACACAGTATATATATATATATATATATATATATATATATATATATATATATATATATAACACAGCACAGTTGAGAAGTGTTCACATATTCAAGCCCCTCTGTCTGTTGTTGTCTGTGAGCCTCTGTAAAGCTTGTTCTCATGATCAAAACGATCTCTGTGTTGTAACAGTCATTCACCTCACACTTGGGTCATGGAATTTGTGGGAATTGGGCCTGGAAAGTCCTTGAAAAGACAGACAGACAGACAGTACAGACAGACAGACAGACAGTACAGACAGACAGACAGACAGACAGTACAGACAGAGAGACAGACAGTACAGACAGACAGACAGACAGACAGTACAGACAGAGAGACAGACAGTACAGACAGACAGACAGGCAGACAGTACAGACAGAGAGACAGACAGTACAGACAGACAGACAGACAGACAGACAGACAGTACAGACAGACAGACAGGCAGACAGACAGACAGTACAGACAGAGAGACAGACAGTACAGACAGACAGTACAGACAGACAGACAGACAGTACAGACAGACAGACAGACAGACAGTACAGACAGACAGACAGTACAGACAGACAGACAGACAGACAGTACAGACAGACAGACAGACAGACAGACAGAGAGACAGACAGTACAGACAGACAGTACAGACAGACAGACAGACAGTACAGACAGACAGACAGACAGACAGACAGTACAGACAGACAGACAGTACAGACAGACAGACAGACAGTACAGACAGACAGACAGACAGACAGACAGACAGACAGACAGTACAGACAGACAGACAGACAGACAGACAGACAGACAGACAGACAGTACAGACAGTACAGACAGACAGACAGTACAGACAGACACACAGACAGACAGACAGTACAGACAGACAGACAGTACAGACAGACAGACAGACAGTACAGACAGACAGACAGTACAGACAGACAGACAGACAGTACAGACAGACAGACAGACAGACAGACAGACAGATAGACAGTACAGACAGTACAGACAGACAGACAGACAGACAGACAGACAGACAGACAGACAGATAGACAGTACAGACAGACAGACAGACAGACAGACAGACAGATAGACAGTACAGACAGTACAGACAGTACAGATAGACAGACAGACAGACAGACAGACAGACAGACAGACAGACAGACAGACAGACAGTACAGTACAGACAGACCTCTCACCTCAGTGTGTGGGACATGGGAAAGGGCATGCAGAACACAGGGCATGTTCAGCTTCTGACAACAACAACAACAATGATAACAACAACAACAACAACAAAAAGCAACACAGATGCTCATGTGGACTCTTATCCCCCTCGGGGACATTTAAATCAGCAACAACAGCCCCTCCCCCCTTCCCCTCTGCCCTCATCTCCCCCTCAGGTGCTCTTACAGTTCCCTCTGGAGGGAAGGGAGGGGGGGTGTCTTTAGGGGAGGGGTAGAACCGCCCCCCGGCTGTGCCCCCATCCACCCCCACTACAACCCCCCCCCCCACCCCATCCCTCTGCGGAGCCTCTTTATGCCCCCTCCCTCCCTCCCTCCCCTCCCTCCCTCCCTCCCTCCCCTCCCTCCCTCCCTCCCCTGCTCCCCCGTGGGGCAGGTGACAACCCGCCACTGTGAAGGGCCGAGGGAGCCATGACGGATTCCACAGATGGAGCGTGGAAATCGCCGGCAAAGAGCGCTCGGCTCTCTGCAAGCAACAAAGAGCTAGAGAGACAGAGGGAGAGCAATATGGGTGGAAGAGAGAGGGAGAGAGAGAGAGGGAGAGAGAGAGAGAGAGAGAGAGAGAGAGAGAGAGAGAGAGAGAGACAGAGGGAGAGCAATATGGGTGGAAGAGAGAGAGAGAGAGAGAGAGACAGAGGGAGAGCAATATGGGTGGAAGAGAGAGGGAGAGAGAGAGAGAGAGAGAGAGACAGAGGGAGAGCAATATGGGTGGAAGAGAGAGAGAGAGAGAGAGAGAGAGAGAGACAGAGGGAGAGCAATATGGGTGGAAGAGAGAGAGAGAGAGAGAGAGAGAGAGAGAGACAGAGGGAGAGCAATATGGGTGGAAGAGAGAGAGAGAGATGGGGAGTGATCGGGAGGCATTGGGAGACAAAGACAGGCTGTGAGAGAGAGAGTGAGTTAGGTGAAAGGGTGAGAGGGAGGGAGAGAGAGAGGGAGAGAGAGAGAGGGAGGGGAGAGAGAGAGAGAGAGAAGAGAGGGAGAGAGAGAGAGGGAGAGAGAGAGAGAGAGAGGGAGAGGGAGATGGGGAGGCATTGGGAGACAAAGAGAGGCTGTGAGAGAGAGAGAGTGAGAGTGAGTTGGGAGAAAAGGGGGAGAAGGAGGCAGAGAGAGAGGGAGAGAGAGGGAGTAGGTGGTGCTTGGTTAAGGAGGGCGCTGCGGTGAAGAAAGTGCACAAAGTGTGTCGAGTGAATGAAAGAATAAGTTCAACCAAAAATGAAAATGCAGTGATGATCTGCTCACCCCCGTGCTGATGGAAGGACGGGTGAGCTTCTTCCTGGAGCTTCACAGCAAAACACCACTGCACAATTCTCCTCAACAACTGAAGTGGAAGTGACCAAACTTTCAAACATAAAACAACAACATAAAAAATGGCTCCATACTGCTCACCTGCGGCCTAATTCAAATCTCCACAAGCCCTGCAGTGTACAGGGAAGATTTCAGATCAAAACCAGGATAATAAATGACGTCCTTTCAAGTCAACTTGGCATCTCAGGGCTTTTGTAGACTTGGATTACACGAGACGAGCAGTATGGAGGCTTTTTTTATGTTTGAAAGTTGGTCACCATTCACTTGTTTAGGACACTGGAAAACTGCACAAATGTTTTGTGGACTAAAAAAACTTGTGTGGAATAAAAAATGGCATGCGGGTGAGTATAGACTGCATTTTCATTTTGGGTGAACTTATCGAGAGGTGCAGGTCTGACATTCTCTACGTTAGTCATTTTTACTCTTACACTTGTACTTAATTCTATTTAATTTCTACGTTTGTCCACTTATTCTCTGAATCTCCGTAGCTGCTGTAGTGATTAGAGCTGTCACTTTTTCCCAAAATAAAGTTCAAACAAACTTTAATTGCCCGCAAAATGTTCGAATATATTCAAAGTTTTTTGTTTAACACATTCACTGCCAACAACGTATGAACACGTTTTCAGAATCCAGCTGTTCCCTGCCAACAACGTGTTTACACGTTTTTGGCATCGATTTTTTTTTTTTGACGGTGGGTTGTGCATCTAAGCCTTTTACATCTCTTATATAATTATTGGAGCCACCGAACGTTTACAACCCATTCCACCGACCCACTAAGTGGCAACAGTGCTCTCCTGGCTAGAGAAAGGAAAGCATTTTTTTAACTTGTCACGCCATTCTCAGCCCAGCCATTCTCCTTTTCGCGCTGATTGCTGGCGATGCGGGATTGCAAATTTACATAATAGATTCAGCCGATCTACTATGATCGGGTGATAGATTACAGGTGGAGGAACACACTTTGAAACACGCAGCATAAATATGACCAGAATCGCAAAAGCTTCTCTCAACCAAAACTCCAAACGAGCGAGTCCATCCCGACTTCCTCAAACAGCGGCCGTGCAGACATGCAGGCACAGGAGAGCAGCAAAGCACTGACTGGTGACAAGCTTGTCCGCCCACGGAGGGAGGAGTTGAAGCAACTCGAGAGGGAGGGAGAGAGAGAGAGAGAGAGAGAGAGAGAGAGGGAGGGAGAGCGAGAGGGAGGGAGAGAGAGAGAGAGAGCGAGAGGGGGAGGGAGAGAGAGAGAGAGAGAGCCAAAAATGAATGGTTAAAGTGACTGTTCCATCCAATTTCACAAAAAGCCGTTTATCTCTGAATATTCTTTCTCACGCTAAAACCATGCTGTATTCAACTGCTAATGCTTACATAACTACTAACTCTACAAACTAACTCTTTTAGACAGAGAAAGTACACATTCTATTAGTACTTTTGAGATATTGTATGTTCACAAACTCCAAGCTGAAACGAATCCTCGGCTCTTATAAAATGAGCCATAATCCTCAAAAAACGGCTTGGCAGAAGCTACCTACAGCAAAAAAAAACGTCTGGCAGTCAATGTGTTAATAATAATAATATACTGTATATATATATATTTTTTTTTTTGCAGGCCAGGCCAGGCCACCGGGCATCGGCCCAACGTGCCCGATTATGCAGTCCGCGACTGCTGGTTACATCGTATAAATATATATAATATAATATAAAATATTAAATATCATGGTCCAGTCAGTCAGCTCCTCTCCGCTGCTGTGTTAGCTTGGACGCTCACAGTCACAACACTGCCTCAGCCTCACAAACTTGACTGCATCCAACTCGAGACAACTTTTCAGACCCCGGAGACAATCTTTCTCAGAAGAGACTAACGCGACAAATCTGGAGACTTTTTCTGACATGGGATTAACATTACCAGCAAACAGCAGTTGGTTAATTCAAAATCAAAAATCAAAAAAATCAAATTACATTCGAACATGCCCCCCCTCCCCCACATTCAAAGTTAAATTCGAATTTCGAATAAAAAGTGACAGCTCTAGCAGTGACCCAGTTCAGGGAGATCATTCAAGTTTCAACTTAGTCTCATCTTGTCTTCTCTTAGCTAACCCGGCAGTTAGTTAGTCCAATGCTGCGTTCAAGTGAAACAAACAAAACTCGCGTCGGATTTAAAGGATCTGATTTAGGATTGTCTCAAGACGATATACTCCGGAGACTTGGGAGGTGCCACTCTGTCGCTTCTTTTGAGAACGTTCTGGCATCCCCGGTAGCAGTCATAACGGATAGGTAATTCCAAAGTGATTAAGGATTTTCCCGGCTGCCTCGGCATTCCCAGGGCCCAAATCCCTGTGAAATGCTGTGGAACGTGCATGCTGCTAAAGTTGGGGGGGTGGTGGGTGGTGGAGGGGGGGTACGAGAGCATTCCTACCGGCCCTCCTCCAGGAACCGGAGGGGGAGTCGACAATACGCCTGGTCTCTTGTTTTTCAGCCGTCCTGTCCAAAAACTCCAAAGCCCTGGAGCTCCACACCCCGAATTCCTTCGCCGCCGTCTAAAAAACAAGCCCTCCAACAACCCCAGCGGGCCTGTAAAGTGTCACAGTGTTGCTTGTTTTGTGTGACAGTGATGTGGCTTGGCAATGTGTGGACGTTGGAAAGGGTTTCTCGCCCCCCTAAGGGGGGTGGAGTCAAAAAGCTCCTCCAGGAGAGATGAAACTTCTCATTAAGAGGTTGACTATCTTGATTCACTTGAAATCCTTAAGCACGGTATAGGCATGTTGAATTGCCTGCACTTGAGAAGGTGTACAACCAAATTTCATCCCTGGAAAAATGTGGAACTCACAAACGGGCTAATAAAGAGCTCGCAATCTCCGAAGTCGTGCCAAATTGCGAGATGTTCACCGCCACAGGCGAGGTCTCCATTTCTCTCGCTCGCCCCCTCTCAAAATATTTGACTCGTTGCTTCGCTCATGGTTGAATGTTTCTTTACCAATTTGCTGCTAATGCATGTTAAGTTGCCTCCCACCGCTGTTGCTGCTGCTGCGAAGGGGAAACGGGCCGAAGGGGCAGAGAGAGAGAGGATCAGTTTCACATGAGGGGCCCCGAGCTATTTGGGCTCTCTTGTATTTTGATTGTTGCTTCTGAGGGGGAACTAATACAGTGTTGCACACACAAAACTTCCCCTGTGCTGAGGGGGGAATTCATTAAGTGTGACACACAAAAGTTGGCGCTGTGGCCTCGGTGAACTTGCGAGGGAGCCCAATGGGCCGTTTGAAGTGCTGGGTGTATAAAAGTAAGCTGCAGGCTTATAGAACCACACTGCACAATGGTGTTAATACTGATCTGAGAGAGAGATGAAGAGCAGAGGCACAAAAGCTGTCAGGACCGATAATATCACTGCAGCTCAATCAGGCTGAAGATCGCACTTGATGACAACTACGGATGGCTGGCTATCATTTTTTTTTATGATACCAGTACCAATAGCAGTGCCCTTAACAGTGTTGGGGGTAACTCATTACAAAAGTAACCTATTACATGTAATATATTACTTTTAGCAGTAACTCAGTAATATAACTTATTACTTATAGGATTTCAGTAATATTATACCAGTTACTTTGTCAAGTAACTCAAGTTACACATTAAAGTTACACATTGAATCAAAGCACATATTTAAAAAAGATACAATCATTTCCTAATCAAACTGTGTGTTTTTATGCAAATAACCACTATAGATGACAATAACAAAGGAAAATAATAACATTTAGAATTTTGGATTGTTTACACTGCACTTCAAGGCGGTTGAAATCATTTTTCGGGATGGTTCTGAGGCGGCGATGTCATTCTGCTGCTGCTGTTGTTTTGGTAAAAGTAATGCAAAAGTAGTGTAATAAGTAACAAGTTACTCTACACAGAAAGTAATATTGTAAAGTAACTTATTACTTTCAAATGAAAGTAACTAGTAATATGTAGTATATTACATTTTGAAAGTAACTTGCCCAACACTGGCCCTTAGTGATACAGATACCAATATTGATAAAAATAAATAAAAAATCCTACGCCACAGTAGTAGTAGTAGTAGTAGTAGTAGTAGTAGTAGTAGTAGTAGTAGTAGTAGTAGTAGTAGTATATACAGTAGTCGTAACTTTTTAACGTTTTGGTGGCATCTCAGCACGCTGAACTGCCAACTCCGTCATATATACAGCAGGCAGCGGGCTCCACTTCACCACCACACACTGGATGGGTTGTAGCTGCTGCGGTAGTGGGCCAATCACACGTCGCGTTAAATCGAAGAACGCTGGCGGTGATTGGCTGCGAGCTAAACCATAGAAATAGTAATTTTTTTCTAGATCTGTGTTAAAAAAAAGAGGATGGAATGCAGGTATCGTTGGACCGGAGAAGATTCAATACTACTTGGTGCTGGCCGGGTTATTTAGCTTAAAGTTATTGAGTAATGCATTTTCACTGCCTCTGTGTATGAAATGTGCTATACAAATAAACTTGACTTGACTTAATGATATAAGCAGCCCTAATGACAACTCCAAAACATTTTAATGACGGCATTTTTTTAAACATTGATTGACGTTACGTATTTCCTGTGTTTTACTCAAGGACCCATTTCAATGACCGTTTTAGCTTGCTTCATAGGTTGAGGCCACGTCTCGTCATAGACGCTGGTTTAGCTGGCTCAGCCTGGCTGGGGGCGTGGTCAGGGTGGGGTAAAAACCCCCGTTCTATCCATTCAGCAAAGTTAGAATTTAGCTGATAGCCCAGCCCAGGCAGACACGATCGGGGATTTAACCACTGCAGTAAACACACATCTGAGCAGACGTCTTGTGTTCTGCTCTAGAACCCCCAAACCTGTAGTTTAGAGCCGCAGCACCGTCTTTTGGTGAGTCAGCCCATGAGATATATGGGCAGTTTTACCCCACTCGCGCGTCAGCCGTTTAACATTTTGTGGGCGTTCTCAGACATGCGGACTGTCTCTATACCCTGCTGTGTGTGTGTGCGTGTGTGTGTGTGTGTGTGTGTGTACAGTCATGGGGTTAGGTGGGTAAGTTGTTGACATAGACAGTAGTCTCCTCTCTTATCACCACCTGACAAATGTGTGAGAGAGAGAGAGAGAGAGAGAGAGAAAGAGAGCGAGATGAGAAAAGAATACAGCTGATTAATAGCCATATCTAGTGAATTAGCCTGTAAGTAAATAGACCAGCATGCACCTGGTTGACCAAACAGATAGCTTGTTCTCCGTCCAGCTGACTGCTCCTGGGGATCCAGGCTATATTGGGCCCACGCACACTGTCCACACACACGCACGCACGCGCACGCACGCACACGCGCGCACACACACACACACACACACACACACACACACACACACACACACACACACACACACACACACACACACACACACACACACACACACACACACACACACACACACACACACAAATACACTCAAAGAATGGCCCCTGGATCCAAATTAGCTCTTTGTGTGGCTTTTAGTCCAGCAATCCCCCCGCGGTGCCCTGGTGGTGCCCTGGGAATCTGGGAATCTTGTCCAGTGGGATTATTCCTAAAGCAGGAATATTCCTTGTGAATGGAGGTCTGTGTGGAGCAGCACTGATGCCTGATGGTGTGTGTGCGTTTAAAGAAAATAAACGTTCCCCTCTCTATAAGCGCTTTAAGTAAACAAGAGAAAATAGAGAACAAACAAGTTCACATGCTCAGGACTATCAGCTCTTTAGGGGGGGCAGTATTGCTAATTTGCATTTTGCATTCTCCAAAATACTACGATTAGCCACTGTGATATTACAGCAAATATACTCCCACATCCTACAAAATACTACAATCAGCCACTGTGATATTACAGCAAATATACTCCCACATCCTACAAAATACTACAATCAGCCACTGTGATATTACAGCAAATATACTCCCACATCCTCCAAAATACTACGATTAGCCACTGTGATATTACAGCAAATATACTCCCACATCCTCCAAAATACTACAATCAGCCACTGTGATATTACAGCAAATATACTCCAACATCCTCCAAAATACTACAATCAGCCACTGTGATATTACAGCAAATATACTCCGACATCCTCCAAAATACTACGATCAGCCACTGTGATATTACAGCAAATATACTCCCACATTCTCCAAAATACTACGATTAGCCACTGAGATATTACAGCAAATATACTCCCACATCCTACAAAATACTACGATTAGGCACTGAGATATTACAGCAAATATACTCCCACATCCTCCAAAATACTACGATTAGCCAATGTGATATTACAGCAAATATACTCCCACATCCTACAAAATACTACGATTAGCCACTGTGATATTACAGAAAATGCCATCTGTTCTCTTTTACAATTGGATTGAGCAACCCAGTCGCCAGAATAAAACGTTGGCTCCTACAATCTCAATGTAAATTTGAAACAAAGTGGGGGTTCATTTGACAACCTCTCTGCCTTTCCAACGTCACTTATGCGACTGGTTGTGCGTAGTCTTTCTGATTGATAACTTATAGTGTCACAGTTTTTATCTTTTATATTGACAAACATGTTGGGCCCTATCTTTTCCCTGGCCTTAAAACGTACGTTTAACGCCAGGCCAAGCGCTATTTAGTGGGCGTGATCAGCGCAGTCCCTATTTTCCCCTCGGCGCTACACCCGGCGTTAACCACTTAACCACGCCTTTTAAGCATAGAATTATGCACAACTCTGGTCATTGGTGAACTGCAGTTATGCTATGCTATAGTTATGCTTCCTTTCCAAGCTCCGATCCACTGGATCCAGTCCGGGTTGCGGCTCCATGCTGTCATCTCTTCATGCCAAATTTGGATATCTCATCACAGATCAGCCTGAATAAAACGATTCAACCTACAGCCAGGCAAATACAGATCTGTTCAGCAGGGCTGATGCGGTCTCCCTGTAGCCTACAATATAGAACGTTAACTATCGGTGACATTCCTTATACCATCCAATTCCATGATCTTTATGTTGTGTATGTATACAGATAACTTTCACAATAGTGAACAAGCACTCGGCTCATTCAGGACAGGCTTAGTTTTATAACTTGTAGGCTACCTGCTGCTCCTGCACATCACAGCACAGGCTAAATTATGCAACATAAATATAGCCTACATTATGTAAAGTCATGGCATAAATGTGTTTTTATTGAAAAAGTAAGTGTCAAGTAAACTAAGTCCTGTTGGCATCACAGTACAACCGTGTTACAGTTGTCACTCGTCTATATCACGTTGTATTTGCGAGGGATATATATGCCATCTGGATTACATGTATGTTTCACATAGGGTTGTGTTTTGATTTTTACGTTTTATTTTGTCCAATATTGAAATGTTCTAGAATTGCATGTTGTGTTAACATAAATATGATTTATATCTACCACTTAGCCTACTTAGGCTGATTTGGTTGCTATCTCTTGTCAAAATGTATTAGCCTCTATGCATGCTGGGAGATTTCACATGTGAGTCTGTGTGTGACTTTGGTAGGGGAGCCGGCGCAGTGAATAAGGCCTGGTTTTGAAAAGCGCTAAGCGCTAAATTAACGCCAGGGGGAAGATAGCGTTAGGCCGGTGTTTAAGGCCGAAACGCCCATTCTGGCCTATTCTACACTGCGCCACGCCTCTTCGGCGTAAAGCGCATTTTGGGGCCTAAAAACATGATGCTATCTTCCCGAGGCAGGCGCAAAGCGTGTTCTTTTTGCGTTTAACGATAGGGCCCGATATGTGTACCCCGTAGCACAATTCAAATGGGATCAAAAAAGTAACGCCTCTCTCCGTTCACCCCCATTCATATTTTATCAGACGCTGGTACAGAGAGAAAGGCAGGAAGTGACGTTCACTTTGGCTCTCTATAAATATGGAACTTTAAGTTCTAATAATGTTCCTCTCTCTTTTCTCTGTGCTAACATGACCCGCCCCTGGAAGCAGCGAGTCACTCTGATGAGGGTTCAGACGTGGAGTCGGAGCCGGACCTGCCGCTGAAGAGGAAGCAGCGGCGCAGTCGCACCACCTTCACAGCTGAGCAGCTGGAGGAGCTGGAGAGGGCCTTCGAGAGGACCCACTACCCAGACATCTACACCCGGGAGGAACTCGCCCAGAGAGCCAAGCTGACCGAGGCCAGGGTGCAGGTCAGACAGACACACACACACACACACACACACTTGCACACACACGCACACACACGTGCACACACACACACACACGCACACACACGCACACACACATGTGCACACACACACACACACACACATGCATGCACAGACGCACCTTGAGCTGGAAAATAATCTGTTGTACCGTATAAAAATGTCAGTTCAAAACTGAATGTAAGCTGTAGTTAATAACTGCAAGGAAATGAAATTCACATGATTGAATGTTAACCACACACACACGCGCACGCACGCACACGCACACACACACACACACACACAAGTAAATTCACATGATCATACCCACACTTTATCTGCCTAGGAAGAGCGAGAAAGTGAGAGTGGTGAGTGTGTGTGTGTGTGCGTGCGTGCGTGAGTGTGTGTGTGTGTGTGAGAGAGTGTGTGTGTGTGTGTGTGTGTGTGTGTGTGCATTGTAGTTATGTGCAGTATGCTCAGTGTGTGAGTGACATGCTGTGTCCATATGGGCGGGCCTCACGCTGGGCTTGCTCACACTTCCCATATGGAGCCTGTGGAGGGAATTTACTGGGCTCACATCAGAACTGGGAACCTCCGCATTGGGCCCCTGGGAGCAGAGGATGAGATGTGTGTGTGTGTGTGTGTGTGTGTGTGTGTGCGTGTGTGTCTGTGTGTGTGTGTGTGTGTGTGTGTGTGTGTGTGTGTGTGTCTGTGCGTGCGTGCGTGCCTGCGTGCGTGTGTGTGTGTGTCAAGGGGCAACCTTCGTCTTGGTAAAATGAAGCGAATGCGGACATGCCAAAAACTGCAGTTCCTCAAATGACCACTTGAGGCTGGCCCCAAAAGGGAGTCATTCCCCAGACCTCCATGTCATAATGCCCGACTTTACAGCAGAAATAATCATGTTTACTGCCTGGTTAATAAAAAGGTTTTGGTCTCTATACTAATTTAACCATTCATGACAACTGTACAGAGGGTGATTTTTGTTTAAGATTATTTTTTGGGCATGTTTGCCTTTATTTAGTCTGGCGCCGCAGGTCTCCATAGTGGGATTGCGATGGGCAGCGCTTAGCGGCAGTGCCCTTAGAAAATAGTTTCGACAATCCAACTTGCCGTTTTCAGCGTGTAGCAACGAGCTAGTGTGTAGCTTTCTGCCGTTAGCTTGCTAGCTAGTTAGCGTTGTTGTTTTCAATGAGGCGGCAGTGCACTATTTACAGCGACACACAGGGAGGAGGGAGCAGAAGCCGCTCTGATTGACATGGTTGGAGCCAATGACAGAGCTTCTTAAGCGGGGAGCGGAAATCCGGCAGCGTCTGAAACCAACGCCTCCAATGGGAGAGCAGAGTAGAGCAGGGGAGGGTTTATCCCAGTTATGGAGACCTGCGGCACCAGACTCCTCAGATGGAAGGGAGAGGAGACTGGCCAGCGAGACTAGCCTTTATTAGACAGTAGGCAGACAGGAAGGGTGGGGAGAGAGAGAGGGGATGACATGTGGTAAAGGACCTCGGGTCGGATTCGAACCCGGGTCGCCCACGCGAAGGACCGAGCCTCCGTGGTACGCGTGCTACCAGGTTAGCCACCAGGACGCACAGTCACACACGGAGGGTGATCTTTAGTTTAATTCATCTGTTTTAGAAGAGAAACAGAAGTCAGATTTGATAGAAGTCAATGGAGAGATGATCGTACTTCTCGCTTGATTTACTACCTCAGTAAATCTTTTCCTAATGAGTTGATGGTTTCAATCACTAGTGTCAAGTCTTCTCCAGTACAGCCTGATGTTCATTTAGTCAATTATGGTTCTATTTAGAGTCAAATAGATGATAAAGCAGAATATAATTTGGGGTGTGATTATCACCTGTCCAGTGATCATGCAGCTTGCTGATCACAGCGGCGGCTCTGTCTGGCTCAAAAAAGAAAAAGGAAAACAAACAAACACACACACACACACACACACACACACACACACTAATCTTATGGTTGTCTGTCTAGGTGTGGTTCAGCAACAGACGGGCGAGGTGGAGGAAGCAGGCAGGAGCCAATCAGCTGATGGCGTTCAATCACCTGATCCCGGGGGGGTTCCCGCCTTCGGCCATGTCCAGCATGTCCCCCTACCAGCTCTCTGACAGCCCCTACCCCCCCTCATCTATAGCACAAGGTATGTGGATCATGTGATCAGTGGTGGCTATATGAAGCACCTGCGATCCACATGAGTCAAAGTATATCTGAGCAGAACATGACTTGGGCAGAAGTTAAAGTCACCTTACTTAGGTCAAAGTCTGAAAGAATCTGATCAAAGGCAGCTCCAGTGAGGCACATATTTAAGTATCACAAGTTATTTTCTGAAATTAAATTGACTTAAAGTCCCTGGAAACCAGATTTTTTATTTTTTTTATTCAGCATTTTGAGTTCATCACATCACAGGAACCTATGTTAATAAGCCACCAGCCAAATTTGAATGATGATGAACGTCGCAAAGTATATAAATTTAGGTTTGACAGTCATGGCAAAAGTCATGAGAATCAATTCGATTTTAGAGTGTATTTTCTCCCGCGGACTGTGTGGGCGTGTCCCGGAGAGGAGACCTGCTCGGAGGAGACCACTCTCTCCGTTAATGGAGAGAGAGGTCTCCCCCCCCCCCCCCCCCCCCGCCCACATAACCAAGGTACACCATGCCTTTACCGGCACTGTCCGAGCAGTGACCTACAGTCGTGAAGTTAGTAAGTATTGACTTAGAATGGAGGCCAATGGTACACCCGACTAGAGATGCTGCGATCCGATCATGTGATCGGATATCGGCGCGATATCAGCCAAAAAACATGGATCGGATCGGATTCCAGCAAAAATGACCGATCCAAGGCTCCGATATAAGCACTCCATTCCATGACTCCGCTCCAGGATTTCTATCCAGCATGCAGCACACTGAGGCCGCGTTGAGCCTAGGATGGCCAGGGCCAAAACGTTGTCTTGCTTCAACATACATCGCATTGCATAAACCATTTCCACCCGCAGGTTTGAGGAGTAGCTAACATAAACGTCAGATAAATACTCTCAATAGGCTAACGTTACCCACTGAGGCAGCTAACATGGCTAATTAGCTAGCTAACAGCAGCTATCTTTCTGCTCTAACGTTAATGACACGTTAGTTGACTGAGCGAACGGCGCTGTACAGCAGGTCGTTATCAAAACGTATTGCACTGAAGAGAAGTAACATTAGATAATGACGAAAGACTCCTCCAATCTGGCAGTGGAAATGTATGCACAAACTTTGTGTGTAACTTTGCGAGACTCAACCGAATGACTGATGAGTCTCGCGTTGAGCCTAGGATGGCCAGGGCTTAAATCTGCGTGAGCACGACCCGTCGTAATTTGTCCAATTCAAGGTACATTAAAACGTTGTCTTGCTTCAACATACATCGCATAAACCATTTCCACCCGCAGGTTTGAGGAGTAGCTAACATAAACGTCAGATAAATACTCTCTATAGGCTAACGTTACCCACTGAGGCAGCTAACATGGCTAATTAGCTAGCTAACACCAGCTATCTTTCTCCTCTAAACTAACGTTAACGACACGAGTTGACTGAGCGAACGGCGCTGTACAGCAGGTCGCTATCAAAACGTATTGCACTGAAGAGAAGTAACATTAGAAAACTCCTTAGAAGACTCCTCCAATCTGGCAGTGGAAATGTATGCACAAACTTTGTGTGTGTGTGTGTGTGAGAGACAGAAACAGGGACAGGGCTGTGTGTGTGTGTGTGAGAGAGAGAGAGACAGGGACAGGGCTGTGTGTGTATGTGTCCTGTGTGAGACAGAGTGGGGGTGTATGTGTGAGGAAACAATAATTATTTGTGTCCAGTGTTCACCCATTAGAAAATAAGTGTGTATTTGATTGTTATGTTTTAGTTTTACATCAAATTAATTAGATGAACTAAATCGTTTACATTCTATATTACCAAAGCATACACATACCTAACCCTAAAAATGTTTGTTGCCTGCTAGCTATCAGACAGCATAGGCTTAAATATGTGCTGTATCGGTATCGGATCGAAATCGGTATTGAATCGGGTATCGAAATTTGATCGGAATCGGATCGGTTTTGAGGCTAAAATATCGGAATCGGATCGGAATTGAAAAATCTCGATCGCAGCATCTCTACACCCGACCTGTTCAAAATAACCAAAAACACAGATCTAAATACATGTTGTGCTTCGGGTACTCATCACAAGATGAAATATTAATCCATAGTTACGTGAAACGTAATTTTCGGAGTAAATCCCCAACACAGAGTTACTTCATCATTTGCCTGTAAAGAGTGCTTCTGCTGTAGGCCTACACAGCGCATGCGCATGTATGTCGTGCATGCCTGGCGGCCATGTTTATCAAGTAATTCCGGCTATGTATTTACCTTAAGAAAAAGATAATTTCTCCACATTTGGATGAATATTTGACTCATGTAAAGTGATTTGACTTCTACTGGAGTTAAAATTCAGCAAACAACAGTACTCTGTTGAGTACTGTACTTGAGCATGATTTTATAGTGCTCTTTCCACATCAAGTACTTACAACCTGTATGTTTCACCACTGTACCTGTAGTGTTGAACACTGTCCTAACCCTCTCTCTGTCCTGAACATGGGCAGTGTCGGAGCCTCACAGCACAGTGCACCGGCCCCAGCCTCTCCCTCCCTCCTCTGGCCACCAGGCCTCCAGTGGTGGGGGCCAGGGAGATGGGGGCTCAGCCTACTGCCTGGCCTCCGGACGGCACTCCTTCTCGGGCTACTCGGACAGCTTCGTGGGCCCCGGAGGACCGGCCAACCCCATGAACCCCGCCATAGGGAACGGACTCTCTCCACAGGTGAGACTGGAGCCATAAATGTGTATAATAGCTGGTTAAACATCAGACATCAAACAGGAAATCTATACTGGCTAATATCTGGCTAATTCAGAAGTGTGGGTCAGAATCATTCGTCAGAATTAGTTCAAGCAGTGCTGCGGCTGTCTCCACTGTAAAAATGCCATTCAGTCTAGTATTAAGCCTTGAAGTCTGGTTTTGCTTATAGGACGACATGGTGGCTAAGTGGTTAGCCCTGTTCCCTCACAACAAGAAGGTCCTGGGTTCGAACACCGGTCCTTCCCAGGTGCTATCTGTGTGGAGTTTGCATGTTCTCCCTGAGATCGTGTGGGTTTCCCCCGAGTGCTCTGGTTTCATCCCACCATCAAAGACATGTATGTTAGGGTTAATACTCCTGTCAGTGCCCCTGAGCAAGGCACTGGCAAAAGAACTGGAGTTGGCCCCCGGGCGCTCGACTGTGGCTGCTCACTGCTCCTAGGTTCGACGTAGGAGGCACTTTTATGATGGCACTTTTATGATTTTATGATTATATGATTTTATGATTTTATGATTTTTATTTTGATTTAAGATGGCACTTTTATTGTTTACTTCTTGTCTCTGTGAGATGTCTTATTATCCATCCACCAGAGTTGGTTGCATTTTAATGTCAGTGTTTGTCCCGTTGACTTTACTGATAATTTCGTTCCATTTTTTTTCTCTTCAATTCTTTCTTTTATCGTTTGCACCAGACTTGCTCAAGTTAGGTTGTCCCATGCTATGTTGTCAGTCACATGTCTGTTGTTGTTTTGTTTGCCTGCACTACTGCCTGCTGTAAACCAATTTGCCCTTTCGGGACACTAATAAAGAACTTGAACTTGAACTTGAACTTGTACCTAGTATAGGATGGATCAAATGCAGAGGATACATTTCTTCACATTTTTATTTTTTAAGAAATAATAATAAAAAAATATATGATGATTTCGCTTGTAATTTGAAACATCTTGAAATAACTTAATTTGTATTGGAAACACGGACAATTTGCATATATTTTCCTGTAATAAAAATAAAATTTTAACAGTCAATAGATTTAAATGACTTGTTAAGATGGATATCTTTTGCAGCGTATGAGGGCACAGGACTTGTTTGACACGGCACACTCATCCGCAGACTACGTTATTGTTCCTACTAGCATGAGTGATACCCGTGACACGGGTATATATATATATATATATATATATATATATATATATATATATATATATACCTGTGACACATGATTTATCCTGTCAGACACATCCTCACTATAAATCAGGAGCTTAACAAAATCAAACAAACTGTGTTTTTTCATCTATTCAAGTCATATTTTGCCCCAGGTGTAACATACATACGATACATACACACACTTACTGCTGTCTAACTGACACACAGACATTGGCAGTTAAGGCCCAATTATACTCTACGTTAAAGACGGAGACGGAGACAGACAGAGCCTTCTGTCCGTACTCTGCGTTCATTTTGTTCGTTTTCTGTCCGTCCTCTTATGGATGCTGCATGAAACAGAGCAGAACCACACACACACACTCATACATTTGACTCTCTACTGCCCACTGGTGGATGTGTTGCTTAACATGATACCAACGTGAAAGACACATGGAAGTATGTGTGGGCAGTGACGATTACACCGTTTGGAATGGACGCATTTATTTTCGTATGAAAATAGAGTCTAAATGAGCCTTGAGATGACCGGAGAGTCTTGAAGGACAGAGAAGGACATTGGAGTGTGTGTGACAAATGAGAGGTAAAAAGACAATTACAGCCAATTATCCAGGCATGAAGTCCCATGCAGGGGCACTGCACCTAGACATGCAGGGGCACTGCACCTAGACATGCAGGGGCACTGCACCTAGACATGCAGGGGCACTGCACCTAGACATGAAGTCCCATGCAGGGGCACTGCACCTAGACATGCAGGGGCACTGCACCTAGACATGCAGGGGCACTGCACCTAGACATGAAGTCCCATGCAGGGGCACTGCACCTAGACATGCAGGGGCACTGCACCTAGACATGCAGGGGCACTGCACCTAGACATGAAGTCCCATGCAGGGGCACTGCACCTAGACATGCAGGGGCACTGCACCTAGACATGAAGTCCCATGCAGGGGCACTGCACCTAGACATGAAGTCCCATGCAGGGGCACTGCACCTAGACATGGAGCAAGACCATAACAGGCAGAACATGAGATGTCAGCCTGGCACAGAGACTGACCTACCCTAGAACTCCTCCCACAATAGGCCAGAGGATCAGACACACTCATCATACATATAATCAGGTTCACACATTCACAGCTACACACACACACACACACACACACACACACACACACACACACACACACACACACACACACACATTAAGACTCACATGGTGTGAAAATATGTGTGGCGGTCTGGGAGAACTCTTCACGTCACTGCTACACATTGTTGGAAATGAGTGAAAGTAGGTCGAAAACGGGTTTTGCAGGGTTTTTTCAGATTTTGAGTGATTCGGTTACTTTCATCTCTGAAGTACATGATAGAGAATAATTAGTTTGATAAAACAAAGAGGGAAGTATGTATTTTTATGGTTTTGGTGGAAATGGAATGTTGTGTAATGTTTGAAGCCATTTTCTCACATTTTACTTTTAGACACATAACCGATTAAAATACTCATAACCTTTGATCGGAGTCATTCAAAAAGTTGTATGTGGGGGAGAGTTTCTAATTTGTGGAAATATCAAAACATGAAAATGTCAAATTGTGGATCAGTTAAGGATTTGAAACTTTTTTACACAGATTACATGATATGGTTGAACAGCATGCATAAATTAACGTTTCAATATTATAATGAAATCAGTATTGATGACTATATGCAGTTTATTTTATGTTATTTAATGAGGTTTAATGGGTTCATGACATGATCATGGATCACGTCAACTTTTAATTTGAGTAAAAACAAACACAACTGCAGCAATACAAGGAATTGTGATTGAGTGGGCGGGACTAAAGCCAAAACAAAATGCACATTCATATAACATTTTAAGATTTGACAGATTTGTCTAATGGAAATCCCATTATCTGATTCATGCAATTAACTTGTTTGGATTACGGCAGCTGCTTAATGCGTGTTAGGGAAACCTGTATCTTATTGTACTAACGGATAAATACTTTCTCCATCAACAATACATTTGCATTATTTTTCTCCTTGCACACCATCCTCTTGCTCTGCTCTCCCCCTGACACATTGGATAGACAGCTGAGTGTCAGTTTGATAGGGCCGCTACTAACGATTAGAAATTAATCTATCGATTATCGATTAGTCGTTTGGTCTATAACAGGTGTCCAAACATGGGGTAGTATGATCCCTCTTGACCTTTGTACTGACCTCTCTTGCGCAGCAGTCAGTGCCGAACATACAAATAACATGCATCAATCATATGCACTGACGCATGCATACAGGGCTGCCCAGT
>NC_139642.1:10007940-10010440 GCF_964638095.1 Poromitra crassiceps
GGTACAGGTACAGTCAGCGAGCGTCGGAGGGGGGTCGGCGTTATCGGGGTCTTGTTTTGAACCCCCATCCACAGACTTCGGCCCTGCGGCTCTTTTCCGTCCGAGAAACAGTCCCCCAAATTTGATTATCTGGTCACTAATAGAGACCAGGTCAAGAGCTGGCGGATTTCTCTGACTGTGAATATAAAAAATCTTTGAGTTTGTGCGGAGCACGAGTTGGCCGAGGCCTGTTCTCTGGCGTTATCTTTGCCAGTATATCTTCGCTGGAGATAAATCCTTATCTCGTGCTTTTTTGCAGCGGCGGCGGGGAGGAATTTTAGAATAAGTGAAGCCGCCGATCCAAATTGCTTAATTCTTCCTCTTTGGTGCTATCTCTCTCCGGCTGTCTGGGAAAGCCTCGGTGCGGCCTTTTGATGTCCGTGGCAGGGAGATTTCCTGTGTGTGTGTGTGTGTGTGTGTGTGTGTGTGTGTGTGTGTGTGTGTGAGTGTGTGTGTGTGTGTGTGTGAGAGAGTGTGTGTGTGTGTCTCTGTGTGTGTGTGTGTGTCTGTGTGTGTGTGTGTGTGTCTGTGTGTGTGTGTGTGTGTATGTGTCTGTGTGTGTGTGTGTGTGTGTGTGTTTGTGTGTGAGTATGTTATGCACGCTCCCGTGACTAGGGTGACCAGATGTCCCACTTTGGGAGGGACTGCACAGCATTTTCATGGATTTTCCCATGTCCCACATAATTCGCTCTAGTTTTCAAAAGCCCACTGAGAGAGTGAGAGATAGTGTGAGAGAGACAGACACACACACACACACACACACACACACACACACACACACACACACACCAAAGATAGGAAAGTACACGCATCCTTTACTTAAGTAGAAGTACAGTTTACTCAAGTAAAAGTAAAAATGACAGCCTCTGAAATGTAATCAAGTATAAAGGTAAGAGATATTTCTACCGGTTGTTTCTGTGCAAAGCTAACTGGGTAACACTTTACAATAACGTACACAAATACTATAGTAGTTACTAGTAAACTAACCATTAACTAATAGCCAGTTAATGAGTAGCTAATGAAAAATTTGGCATTAGTCAATCACTAGTTAATCATAGTTAATGAGTAGGTAGTCATTAGTTAATGATTAGTATCTAATTTCCTGAGTAGAGTAGTTAATCATTACCTAATGATTACTAAATGTCAGCTTGTGAATAGAGTAGTTAATCATTACTTAATGATTCCAAAATGTCAGTGCGTGAATGTATTAGTTAATCATTAATTAATCATTAGTCAAGGTCACATTGTGAGTATAGTAGTTAATCATTAGTTCATGATTAGTTGTTAGTTCCTTAGTAGAGTAATTACTCATTAGTTAATGGTTAGCCAATGGTCAGTTTGGGAGTAGCTAGATGCGGTTAACCCCGCATTTAACCCCGCATTTAACCCCGTAACGTTAGTTGGTGTCGGGCTTTGCAGAAAGCACTCAACTTCTCAGCAAGCGCTGAGAATGCAGCGCTGCGCTCGAGCTGCCTGTCGGGGTTTCCAGAAAGCTCTCAGGTTCTCAGCAAGCGCCAGGATTGGCCAATGTCAACTTCAGTCTCCAGAACGATCCAATCAAATCACCCGCACGTTCTTGCGGTCCCGCCTTACAGTAGTGTTTCAACTGACTCTATCAGAATGACATGCCAGTCGGAGTCGGACTTATAGTATTATTATTATTATTATATTATCATACTTGGAAACCGTTTTATAAAAGCAATATAGCACTCGAGCTGCGTGTGTTGTGGCATATATCCCCCTGCTCAGCAGTTATCCCACTCGGCCTGCGGCCTCGTGGGATAACAGCTGATCAGGGGGATATATTTGGCACAACACACTGGCTCTCATGCTATATTGCTTAATTATATTTTCTTTGGGGGAGGGGGAGGGGGGGGGGGGCACCAGCAAAAATCTTGCCTAGGGCACCAACTTGGTCAGGCACGCCACTGAGCCATTCCTACATGTCTGTCTTCTTCATCTTCTTCTAATGGCTTTCCGGCAGACTGGATGCCTTGCGTCACATTGCTGCCTCTCACAATTGGATGGTCTCACTCTAGACCTGGTTCTTCTTCTTTCAGGTTTCTGGTGTTTCTCACACCTCAATCTTGGCTGTTGCGCCTCATCTCATGTTCCTCTGCTCCTCATCCCTCCTGAGCAACGCGCCTTCACCTTCGTGAAGGGGTCCTCTGTTAATAGAGATAGCCCCCCCTATGGGCATATCAGTAATAGATACAGTATGTCACCTTGTTTTGACCTGTAATTGTAGTGGCCAGCAGGGGGCCAGTCAGTGCACTTTTGAAAAAACCATCTGGTGAAAGTTTTGTCACAATTAGGGATGCACGGCATTGGATTTTTTTCTCCGATATCCGATATTTTCCAACTCTTTTGGCCGATTGGCGATACAGAAATATGCGCAGATTTCCCCCCCACCTAATTTCAGAGATGTCTGTAGTGGAATTAACACATTATTATACCTAAC
>NC_139642.1:10015440-10027940 GCF_964638095.1 Poromitra crassiceps
CTCCCTCCCTCCCTCCCTCCCTCCCTCCCTCGCTCTCTCTTTTCTGTCTCCCTCTCTCTCTCATTCTCTCCGTTTCATTGATGTTTCAGACATCGGTGAGGCAGGCATCCCAGCCTTTTGTAGTTGTAGGGAGGACTTGAGGAGGTCAGAGGTGACTTTAGGGAAAGTGACAGATGAGAGAGCGGTAGAGGAGGTGGGGGGGTGAAGAAGTGGCTTTAGGGGTGGAAGGCGAGATCGATGGCGGGGGTGAAAACCCTTTAAAGATCCCCTCCCAGCGAGAGAAAGCCACCAGGTCACAAGTCACGACCAAGAGACACTTGAGAAAGCGAGAGAGCGAGAGAGCTCAGACTAAAGAGAGAGCGTGAAGTGCAATATCACGTATCTTAAGACTCGCCCCCCGCCATTAAAAACCAAACAAAGCAAAACACACACCTCTTACACCACACTTTGGATTCACACTCTGGATCCGGTGCGGGTCTTTGGATTCACACTCTGGATCCAGTGCGGGTCTCTGGATTTACACTCTGGATCCGGTGCGGGACTTTGATTCACACTCTGGATCCAGTGCGAGTCTCTGGATTCACACTCTGGATCCAGTGCGAGTCTCTGGATTCACACTCTGGATCCAGTGCGAGTCTCTGGATTCACACTCTGGATCCAGTGCGAGTCTCTGGATTCACACTCTGGATCCAGTGCGGGTCTTTGGATTCACACTCTGGATCCAGTGCGGGTCTTTGGATTCACACTCTGGATCCAGTGTGGGTCTCTGGATTCACACTCTGGATCCGGTGTGGGACTTTGGATTCACACTCTGGATCCAGTGCGGGTCTTTGGATTCACACTCTGGATCCAGTGCGGGTCTTTGGATTCACACTCTGGATCCAGTGCGGGTCTCTGGATTTACACTCTGGATCCGGTGCGGGACTTTGGATTCACACTCTGGATCCAGTGCGGGACTCTGGATTCACACTCTGGATCCGGTGCGGGACTTTGGATTCACACTCTGGATCCAGTGCGGGACTCTGGATTTACACTCTGGATCCGGTGCGGGTCTTTGGATTCACACTCTGGATCCAGTGCGGGTCTCTGGATTTACACTCTGGATCCGGTGCGGGACTTTGGATTCACACTCTGGATCCAGTGCAGGACTCTGGATTCACACTCTGGATCCGGTGCGGGACTTTGGATTCACACTCTGGATCCGGTGTGGGACTTTGGATTCACAGTCTGGATCTGGTGCGGGACTTTGGATTCACAGTCTGGATCTGGTGCGGGACTTTGGATTCACACTCTGGATCCGGTGCTGGACTTTGGATTCACAGTCTGGATCTGGTGCGGGACTTTGGATTCACAGTCTGGATCTGGTGCGGGACTTTGGATTCACACTCTGGATCCAGTGCAGGACTTTGGATTCACACTCTGGATCCGGTGCTGGACTTTGGATTCACACTCTGGACCTGGTGCGGGACTTTGGATTCACACTCTGGACCTGGTGCGGGACTTTGCGACAGGAACAACATGTGCCTTTGAAGGCTTTCGGGTCCAAAAACAAACACAAAACATTGTTTTAATTTTGCTATCATAGTGAACTGAGGGGAGCACGTTTCTAAAGAGTGAAGTCAGAGCAGAGTCTTGAGGAAAAGATTGAATCAAGGGAATACCAACGGTAAACTATTAAGTGACCAGGAATAACAATAAGGAATAACAAAGCCAAAATTGTGTTTTTATTGTGTTGAATCACTTGGGACCTTTTTTTGTCTCTATTTTCCAAAAGCAGGAAATATCGGTACAGTTTCTAACACGTCCCAGACATATTTATTGTCACCAATGTACTGTACGCCAACAATGTAATTGTAAACCTTGCTGCATTGTACAAGTGAGTGATATAGAATCCGAATACTTTATACATTTAATGTTAGTTTGTTTGATCTCAGCAAGTTGCCGTTGATACAAGCACTCTTGTTATTTTGTACGTTTGTCTACGTTAGAAAGAAACACACTTCTTTCCATTGGTTCCTTTCCTTTTTGATATTATGTTTTTCTATTATTTGACAGAGCGATACGACATGTCATGTGTACAAGCGCAGTATTATTACTATTTATAAATAAAACTACAAATTCTGAAAATAGCTGCCGTTGTTGTTCATTTCTTTGCAGGGCATCCGGCTGTATAATTGCAGTGTCAATGGGGGGCTTTGTGTTTATTTCAGTCGCTGCTTTGACCAAAAAGAAGGCAAGTGACTCTGAATCACTCGCATTATAACAGAATACAAGTGCGCTTAATAGGAGACAAATATGTACTTTTTGAAAGCACTCATGTGAACCCTCCAACAAAAATAGCCTCGCGTGGCCAAATGGGGATCACCAGACATGATGTGACACCGAACAACAACAGTGTTTTCTCACGGATGGCTGTAACGGCTCAGACAGACACATCCCCCCCCCCCCCGCTGGCCTCCCCCTGCTACTGCTACTGTAACAAACTGACTTTTGTTCAACAACCTTTTCCAATGAGGAGAACAAGCCTCGCAGCGCTTTGGACAAACAGCGCACCCAGTGCCCCCCCAAAAACCTCTGCAACCCATCCAGGCTGCTTCACACACACAGGGCCCCCTCTGTGTGTATGTGTGTGTGTGTGTGTGTGTGTTTGTGTGTGTGTGTGTGTGTGTGTGTGTGCATGCATTGCATTGGATTCATACATTATGTTCATGTTCACATATATAGTGTTGTTTCTGTGTGTGTGTGTGTGTGTGTGTGTGTGTGTGTGTGTGTGTGTGTGTGTGTGTGTGTGTGTGTGAGTGTGTGTGTGTGTGTGTGTGTGTGTGTGTAGGTGTGTGTGTGTGTCCCTGTTAGCCCGAGGGGTATTAAGGCCTAATTATAACATTCTTCTGATTAATCGTGTCTGCTCGCGCCCCCTTGGAGGGGCTCGTGCAGCCGGACCACGCGCTCTATAAATAAAGTCTAAGTCAATAACTACGTTAAGGATCACTCATAGTCTTGTCAGCTCCGTTTGCTAAGCCCCAATAATTCGGCCTATGTGAGGACACACCAAGACACACTGGAAAAGTATACCAGCTCTAATCACACACACACACACACACACACACACACACACACACACACACACACATGCGCGGGTGGACACGCACACGCGCATACACACACACACACACACACACACACACACACACACACACACACACACACACACACACACACACACACACGCAGTGTTTGCTTTCTTAATCAGTCTGCAGCATTAAAGATGAAGACAAATCACACCTGTGAAGTTCCAAAGCTGAAGACATTAGGTTTATTAATGAAGCCTCGGCCTGCAGTGAAAAGGCTGTTCTTTCCTGAACGCACCCCAGAGTGTCGTTAAATTAAGAACTATTTTAATGGCCACCAGATAATGACACGTTTTTTGGGGTCCTTGGGCCCAGCTTGTTCAGTGCTGGAACTGCCAACTCTCCCCAGTGTGCCCCCTCCCCTTTCCCCATAACTGTATTCAAACCAGTATTTTTCCTAAAATGGTGTACATTGGCATTTCACAATGAGAAAACCCCCTCCATGTGCCCAAAAATTTAAAAATAAAATAAAAAGTTTTAGCAGGGGCATTGGTTAATATGCCGGTTAACCATGCACATTTAGATTCCTCATATTTGCATTTATTTTCTTCTAGTTCTAGGTTTTAGTTCTAGGTCTAGTTTTATATCAATGCTCTAAACCAAAATGTCCTGTCTGTCTTTTGGTTTATCAATAAGAGTCATATCTGTCTTGAGTTTCAAGCCACTTTCCAATTCAGGCTTTTCAAATTGTTACAGTACACATGATATACGTTGATTCCCGGTGAGGTAGGTAGGCCTACTTAATTAATCCCCAGGGGGATGAGGTAGGTAGGCCTACTTAATTAATCCCCAGCGGGGTATTTATTTGTCACAGCAGCAGTAAGAGACAAATACAAATAAACAGTAAAAATATACACAACAGTAAAATAAATAAATATAGGCCTATACAACAGTACACATTTTAGGTTTAATTGCCGCTGTGATCGTTCAGACCTTGTCAAATTTATGCAATGAAATCTTTTACATTTCATTGCATAAATGTTTACAGTAAAACTAATGTTCTAATGTCGAAAACATTAAACCCACACAAAGAGACTTTCACACGCACATGCACACACACACACACACACACACACACACACACACACACACACACACACACACACACACACACACACACACACACACACACACACACACACACACACACACAAGCCTTGTATAATCATGTGATCCAGTAATTCACATCTCTTAGACAGCCCCCTGGGTTGAAGAATTTGTTTTTTCCCCTGAGTGTTGTGATCTAACATGACCTCTATCACGCCAACAGCTGCCTCTGTCATTCTCACTCTCACTGTGTGTGTGTGTGTGTGTGTGTGTGTGAGTGAGTGTGTGTGTGTGTGTGTGTGTGTGTGTGTGTGTGTGTGTGAGTGTGTGTGTGTGGAGCCTAAGCATTCTGATTGTCTATGCGTCTGTACCATGCGTTGTGCCTCTACGTTGTATAAGCGAACACAGCAGTAACAAAACGGGGTAAACATATCTCAAAAGACTTAACCCACCTTTTAACACATAATGCTATAGGCTATATTAGATGTTACATTATGGACGTTTGGCTTACAGTCTAATCTAGAGAGCACAACATGGCTATTATCTATTGCTAACATATTTAAATACATATAAAGTATATGTAACCAAGAATATAGTGGGCTAAACTGCCTCAACTCAGTTTAGCCCACTACGTTTTTATTTGCTAAACAGAGTTTAGAAAAACTTTATAGGTTGGCTCCTATAAATCTTTGTGATATAAATTCATAGTACAGTGTCATAGCAAGTGGTTTGAAATTCAGTGTTGGACAAGTTACTTTCAAAATGTAATATACTACATATTACTAGTTACTTTCATTTAAAAGTAATAAGTTACTTTATACTTTCTGTGTAGAGTAACTTGTTACTTACCAAAACAACAGCAGCAGCAGAATGACATCGCCGCCCCGGGAACCATCCCGAAAAATAATTTAAACCGATTTGAAGTCAGTGTAAAGTAACAATCCAAAATCCTAAATGTTATTGTTTTCCTTTGTTATTATCATCTGTAGTGGTTATTTGCATATTATTTGATTAGGAAATGATTGTATCTTTTTTAAATATGCACTTTGATTTAATAAAATGTAACTCAATTTGTAACTTGAGTTACTTGGCAAAGTAACTGGTATAAAAATCCTATAAGTAATAAGTTATATTATTGAGTTACAAAGTACCGGTAATATATTACATGTAATATGTTACTTTTGTAATGAGTGACCCCCAACACTGATGCAATTGATGGAAGTTTCAACTCAGTTCAGTTATGTTTACAGCCCCTTATCACAAGCATGCCTTAAAGGTCTTCACATAGCATCACCACCGTCATACTACATCATACTGTACTTACTGTACATACATCATATACATACTAGACATTTTAATAGATGACATTAGGACACTACACAAACACAGCCTTTCTTTAGATCTTTATCCACTGTGGGAGGAAAGTGGAGCGGCCAGAGGAAGCCCACGCAAACACATGCAGACCCCAGACACAAAGGACCAGGGTGGAGATTCAAACCCAGGGCCTTCTTGCTGTGAGGCGTACCACTGAGCCACCGCTGTTTTGAATGTCAGAATTCAAGTCTCAAACTGTCCCTCTCTTTAGATACAAACCAGTGTCTATTTTCAAATTCACGCATAGTAGTACAATTATATTTGTCCCTCCAATTGACAGCTGTCACCAAATTCCACCTTTCTAGTATCAAACCCATGTGTGAAGGTCTGATTGTTTGATGGTGGTTTGACTACACCACCACTGTTGCTCCTCAAGACACCACATGAGTCCTGCCCTCTCTAGTTTGCACAGGAGGTAACTGGGGGGAACGCAAGTGTTTTGGGGGTGTCTCCTCCTCTACCCAGACCGTACCACCTCTGTACACACACACACACATAACCCCTGACAGACACCCCCCCTGCACACACACTTAACCCCTGACAGTCACCCCCCCATACACACACGTAACCCCTGACAGACACCCCCCAGCGTTCACACACTCTGTCATCACAGGTCCCGGCTGCCGCTGACCTGACCACTCACACATGCTGGGGACAACTTAACCCCTGGACCTCAGGACGGAAAAGCAGCAGCGGGGGAAAGTGACAGGAACAGGCAGGGAAGGATGACGGATCAGTCTCTGTGTGTGTGTGTGTGTGTGTGTGTGTGTGTGTGTGTGTGTGTGTGTGTGTGTGTGTGTGTGTGAGAGAGAGAGAGAGAGAGAGAGAGAGAGAGAGAGAGAGAGAGAGAGAGAGAAACCCAATCGGCATTCGTCAGAATCAAATGTCAAAACAACTTGAACAACCTTGGTTATGTATAGGCAGGTAAAACAAAACAAACAAAAACCTAGTCATTAATTACTGTTAATTTAAGTTAGATGAAATGAACCTTTTTGCACTAACTTAAAGGAGAAGTTCACTGAAAAACAATGCTGATTTATTCATGCATAAATGACCTCACTGGTCCACAACTTAACTCAAATCAACTCTCAATAACTGTCAAATTAAATGAATACCTAAAAAGGGTTGATAGTTTTTGGGTATGTGTGAGATCATGTGAAGATAAATCAGCATTGTTTTTTCCC
This sequence comes from Poromitra crassiceps, assembly GCF_964638095.1. Lineage (NCBI taxonomy): Eukaryota > Metazoa > Chordata > Actinopteri > Beryciformes > Melamphaidae > Poromitra > Poromitra crassiceps. The sequence continues at coordinate 10,022,174 of NC_139642.1, forward strand.
CCGGTGAGGTTCTCCTTTAAGGTTTGGGTTATGGTTAGGCTTCACTTAAATAACAAAAACATTAAATGTGACTTATGGTTGAAATGTAGACTTTGGGAAACCCTGGGGATCGAACACAGCTCTCCGGTGTGAAAGGAAAGTGTTGACGCTCTCCATCCACACCAGCCATCACACCTTTACTGGCCACCGTGCAACTTCAATAGCAGACATGCTGCATGGGTACGGTGGTGCAGTGGAGGCGTTCACAGCAAGAAGGTCCTGGGTTGATTCCTGCCTGGGACGCTGTTGGCACTGGGGGTTTGTCTCCCCATGCCTTCGGTGTCTGGTGCCCAGGTGGGCTATCTCGACAAAAGGGCCTTTCTGTGTGGAGTTTGCATGTTCTTTCTGTGTGGAGTTTGCATGTTCTCGTCATGCTTACCTGGGGTTTCCTGCATAATATCAATATGAAACCCCGCCCCCCCATTGACCAGCGGCGGTTGGAAGAAGTTGGTCCCCGGGCGCTTGACTGCAGCTGCCCTGCACCGCTCCTGACCTGAGCATGGAGGAGGAGCAGCTGCCCTGCACCGCTCCTGACCTGAGCATGGAGGAGGAGCAGCTGCCCTGCACCGCTCCTGACCTGAGCATGGAGGAGGAGCAGCTGCCCTGCACCGCTCCTGACCTGAGCATGGAGGAGGAGCAGCTGCCCTGCACCGCTCCTGACCTGAGCATGGAGGAGGAGCAGCTGCCCTGCACCGCTCCTGGCCTGAGCATGGAGGAGGAGCAGCTGCCCTGCACCGCTCCTGACCTGAGCATGGAGGAGGAGCAGCTGCCCTGCACCGCTCCTGACCTGAGCATGGAGGAGGAGCAGCTGCCCTGCACCGCTCCTGACCTGAGCATGGAGGAGGAGCAGCTGCCCTGCACCGCTCCTGGCCTGAGCATGGAGGAGGAGCAGCTGCCCTGCACCGCTCCTGGCCTGAGCATGGAGGAGGAGCAGCTGCCCTGCACCGCTCCTGACCTGAGCATGGAGGAGGAGCAGCTGCCCTGCACCGCTCCTGGCCTGAGCATGGAGGAGGAGCAGCTGCCCTGCACCGCTCCTGACCTGAGCATGGAGGAGGAGCAGCTGCCCTGCACCGCTCCTGGCCTGAGCATGGAGGAGGAGCAGCTGCCCTGCACCGCTCCTGGCCTGAGCATGGAGGAGGACGAGCCAGGATGGGTCAAACGCGGAGGACAAATTTCACAGCGCCTCAAAAAAACATGCGTGTGTGTGTGTGTACTGGCTGCTGTGCACGTGTGTGGTGTGTTGACGAGGTTTGTCTGTCCGTTGATACACGTATATACAAATGAAATATTTTTGGTTCAGATTCTATATCTGTTGATTGCAGAAACGTAGAATGCTGGCATTTTATTGTGGAGACCTGACTGTTTTTTTCCCCCTCTAATTTCCCCAGTTTTTCTCATTATATTATATGTATCTTGACTTTTTTTTTCTTCCCCCAGTTGCTTCATACTGCATGTCATTGTTCTGCAAAAACCTTGTATGTCCAATTTTTCCAGGTTTTCACTTCAAGATGACATTACATGCTGCTCTGGGCCAACTGTTCAACCCTTGGGCTTATAAAAAGCTTTCAAAACCCACTCGATGTATTAATGCTGTTCAGTTTTCACGCTGAAACCACAGCTGTTTTATTTTGTTCTTGGAAAGTTGACATGTTGGAGCTACAAGATTTTCGCCCAACAACAGTGATATATTTTGCCTTTAGGTATATTTTCCACATCACACATATTTTTCCCTTTTTCTCGCTGTTTCAGCATGTTTTAGCGCTGTAAACACACCCTCTGATTACGCTGTAATGCACATTTTCATTCTTTCCGCTGCTCTTGACACCTTGGGATGTTCAAATACTTTGTTTTATTCTATGCTTATATATTCTCCTATTATTGTACAAATTCATCATACGTTTAATCTTAATATTTAATGCATCTTAACAGAAGAATGACTATAAAGGATTGAGGCCAAAAGACAGCGATGAGGGTAGGACGGTTGCTCTCGTGCTCTGTAATGAGCCAATATGACGGACGTTTTTTTACTAGACTCGCACCTCTGCAACATTGTCAGGGTTACGGGTTTGATACCCATTGAGATTACTCGGGGGCACGGTGGCACAGCATGGCGGTGCAGTGGTAGCGCGGGCACACCACAGCTAGAAGGTCCTAGGTTCGATTCCCGCCTGGGACGCTGGGAGTGTGTCCCCCCCCCCCCATCTCCTCAGTGCCAATGCCCAGGTGGGCCATCTCGTCAAAAAGGGCCTTTCTGTGTAGAGTTTGCATGTTCTCCCCGTGCTCCCCTGGGGTTCCTCCATACATCCATATGGACCCCCCCCCCCACCCCCTACCGCCTAACAACATGCAGAAGATCATCATCTGACCGGTGACGACAACATTTTGAAGTTGGTCCCCGCCCCGGGCGCTGTACACAAGAAAGCTGCCCACTGCTCCTGGCTGCCCCCCGGAGGAAGGACAAGCCTGGATGGGATAAATGCAGAGACTGTGTTTCACATGTCAGCATGAGTGTGTGTGTGGATGGCCCCATGTGTGTGTTGGGTGTGTTCGTGTGACAAATAAAGACGGGTTTGTCCGTCCAGTTCTTCTTCTTCTTCTTCGTGCTAAATGTACACACCAACGACGGCACTGCAAGGTGATGGATAAAGGTTGTCTTCAGTGGGACACGTAAAGCTGTTTTGACAGCAGAGCCGAGTGAAAGCAGCAGCAGACAAAAGGGACAGAGAGACGCTTCCTTCTTTATGGAGCCACATGACAGCCAGTGTGAGAGAGAGAGAGCCGACGATCGCAGACTACAATATGTACAGTGTTTTTTATGGGTTAGTTTGTGTGTATGTGTGTGTGTGTGTATGTGTATGTGTATGTGTGTGTGTGTGTGTGTGTGTGTGTGTAGGTGTGTGTGTGTGTGTGTGTGTGTGTGTGTAGGTGTGTGTGTGTGTGTGTGTGTGTGTGTGTGTGTGTGTTGCGGCCCGCATGTGTTTTTCTATAGAGACAGAAAGCAGACAGTGACGCAGATCAGAGAAGTGAAGTCAGGGAGGAATTTGGAGGAAATGCAGCAACACGAGCGCTATATGTGCCCCTGTTTCAGACACACTGCCCACCCAGTCGCCAACAACGTCTTTATTTGTCACAGACATCCACAACCCATGCATGCATTGCAACCCCCCCCCCCACACACACACACACTGATGGAGTCTGCTGTCCTCTGTGTTTCAGTGTTGTCCTCTGTGTTTCGTCCCCTGTGTTTCAGTGTTGTCCCCTGTGTTTCAGTGTTGTCCTCTGTGTTTCAGTGTTGTCCCCTGTGTTTCAGTGTTGTCCCCTGTGTATCAGTGTTGTCCTCTGTGTTTCAGTGTTGTCCTCTGTGTTTCAGTGTTGTCCCCTGTGTTTCAGTGTTGTCCCCTGTGTTTCAGTGTTGTCCCCTGTGTATCAGTGTTGTCCTCTGTGTTTCAGTGTTGTCCTCTGTGTTTCAGTGTTGTCCCCTGTGTTTCAGTGTTGTCCCCTGTGTTCCAGTGTTGTCCCCTGTGTTTCAGTGTTGTCCCCTGTGTTTCAGTGTTGTCCCCTGTGTATCAGTGCTGTCCCCTGTGTATCAGTGTTGTCCCCTGTGTTGCAGTGTTGTCCCCTGTGTGTTGTCCCCTGTGTTTCAGTGTTGTCCCCTGTGTTTCAGTGTTGTCCCCTGTGTTTCAGTGTTGTCCCCTGTGTATCAGTGTTGTCCTCTGTGTTTCAGTGTTGTCCCCTGTGTTTCAGTGTTGTCCCCTGTGTTCCAGTGTTGTCCCCTGTGTTTCAGTGTTGTCCCCTGTGTTTCAGTGTTGTCCCCTGTGTATCAGTGCTGTCCCCTGTGTATCAGTGTTGTCCCCTGTGTTGCAGTGTTGTCCCCTGTGTGTTGTCCCCTGTGTTTCAGTGTTGTCCCCTGTGTTTCAGTGTTGTCCCCTGTGTTTCAGTGTTGTCCCCTGTGTATCAGTGCTGTCCCCTGTGTATCAGTGTTGTCCCCTGTGTTGCAGTGTTGTCCCCTGTGTGTTGTCCCCTGTGTTGCAGTGTTGTCCCCTGTGTTTCAGTGTTGTCCCCTGTGTTTCGGTGTTGTCCTCTGTGTTGCAGTGTTGTCCCCTGTGTTTCGGTGTTGTCCTCTGTGTTTCAGTGTTGTCCCCTGTGTATCAGTGTTGTCCTCTGTGTTTCAGTGTTGTCCCCTGTGTTTCAGTGTTGTCCCCTGTGTTTCAGTGTTGTCCCCTGTGTTTCAGTGTTGTCCTCTGTGTTTCAGTGTTGTCCCCTGTGTTTCAGTGTTGTCCCCTGTATTTCAGTGTTGTCCTCTGTATTTCAGTGCTGTCCCCTGTGTTTCAGTGCTGTACTCTGTGATGCAGTGTTGCGGCTGCTGAAGCTGTTACGAGGCTGGCTGGGTGGAGGGTGGAGGGTGGAGGGTGACTGTGGGGCTTCTCGCTGTGTGAAGCGCTCCTCCTGGGTTTTATGGAGCAGGTTAATGTCGTGATAAAATAACATGCCGCAGACAATTGCGGCGCGACTGTGTGATGTTATTGAGCATTGATTGCAGAAGTACAAACAGGAAAGCAGCGAAAACATTTCAAAGTTAAAACAGACTTCCTGGCAGGCCTTGTTTCTGTCTAATCTTCCCTGACAGTCATCTGGACTGACACAGAGACATCTGTCTGCAAACCCTGCTCTCATGCTGACTTCATGTGGATTTACTTCTCTGTTTTTAACATGACTTTACCCCCATGGCTTCTACTACTTATATGTATGACCTTTTCATAATCCACGTTTTCATAAATACATGTGCAGCTATACTCTCATCAGCAATTTAAACTCTTATTATCCAGTTCATGAAAGGTTTACACTTGCTCTTCTAAACGCACTGTCTGCTCAACAAATCCTCCAACACATACGTCCATACTTTGTTTATTAACCCCCTTCCGACCCTGGTGTCTGAGCCGTCTTGTACCCTAACAGGACGTTCACACCATACGCCGAAGCCATGCTCAAGCCACGCTGAAGCCATGCTCAAGCCACGCTGAAGCCGCGCTGAAGCGATCGTTCAGGATTCACTTCTATGTTCCAAGTGTGAAGCTGCCAGGCATGAAGTCAATGGAAGTTGTGGGCGGGGTCAAGGCGCACAGAGCGAGGCGCTGAGGAAAAGAGAGCGCTCCTTGTGTGACCGGTTTAGCATGAGCTCAGCTTCAGCGTGACTTTAGCTTCAGCTCTGCTTCTGTTAAGCGCCTGGTGTGAACAAACGCTTACGTTGCGTTGAGGACGCAGTCCAGGTGACCGTAGTACACGGCCCAGGCGAGAGGCGTGCAGCCTATCATCAGATAGGTCTACCTGGGCTCCCTGGGTGACACAGGCAGCACGACCCTGGATGACTGCGAGTCCTACCTCATTTCTACAGATAGAACTGATCAAGATGATCCTGGTGCAGTTCATTTGAATGAGTCTAACCATAACATTTGCACATTTCGTTTGACTGGTATAGAGAAAGTTCACCTGCCCAAAAGAGGTGGTAATCTTGATCTTCTGCTTAAGCAACATGAAGCCCACTGCATACACACAGTACACACTCTCACCCCTAGGGGTCTCAATGACGAGTTATTACTTAAAGGGATAGTTCGGTTTGTTTGAAGTCAGCTAGTGAGATACACTAACTTAATTAGGTACAGTGTTCAGGAGGCTGGGTGCATTGTGGAACGAAACCGCGCACTCAGAGCAGCACCCAAATCAGCCTTTT
>NC_139642.1:10032940-10112940 GCF_964638095.1 Poromitra crassiceps
GAGAGGGTGTGATGTGTCACTAAGGATTGCCCTCCCCTTCCTTATTACACCAGACTCACAGAGCCGCGTCATGCTAAGTTGTTGTTGGCCTACAATCTTGCTAGACATATTAACAATCTTATTTAGTTTGTTCTTGTTAGCGATTGACAATGAGAAAAACCAAGCAATAAAACAAAAACTGAGGATACTCTCTATAAATGAGCGATAGAAAAGAATCATTATATCTTTGTCCACTCCGAACTGTCGAAGCTTCCGTGTCTGTGTGTCTGTGTGTGTGTGTGTCTGTCTGTGTCTGTGTCTGTGTCTGTGTCTGTGTCTGTGTCTGTGTGTGTGTCTGTCTGTGTGTGTGTGTGTCCAGAGATGGGCGAAAATACATCATAAAGTATTTTGATACAAATTACAAATACTTGCTCAAAAAATGTATCACAATACAAATACAAAATACCTGTCTGAAAATGTATTTGAGATACAAATACGTATTTTGTATTTTGAAAATACATGAAAATACATTTTATAAAAACGTATAAAGAGCTGCAACGATTAGTCAATTCATAGATGAATTGCCAAATATTAAATTAATTGCCTATTTTGATGATCTATTAATCATTTAGAGACATTAGGAAAATGTCATAATTCTCTGATTTCAGCTATTCAAAAGTGAAATTTTCTGGTTTCCTTAGACAGTAAATCCTCTCTTTAGTCCTCTGTCACAGTATGTGTACTCCCTAACACACTGCAGTTCTTCCATTTTAGTTTTAGTTGTTTTTCAGTAGAACTAATTTCTCCTTCAGCTCAGCTGTTAATCACCTTCCGTGAGGGCTTTTGACTTAAAGGCAGCATTTCTGCATGTTAACCTCAAGTTTTGGAACTTTGACTATGTTTAGCCATAGATATCTGACATCATAACACAATATATAAATAACTGAAATAGGTAAAAGGCATAGTAGGTCCCCTTTAAACAACCTTACATTCACCACCATGTCAGTAACTTGTCGTCACAGTATTTATTTAACGTGCAAACTTATACAACTAGAAAAGGTTACATTTCAGGAATTGAATGCCCTGATGCACATCCTGTCTAAGGTTGTGAAATTGTGAATCGGTGAGAGGAACGATGAGAAACTGCATCTCAAACAAAAAAGGCCTTCCATGAAATTGGACTCTTGTTCAAATCCTTACATCCTTAAAATGACTTCCCCTCCTTCTGCTTCATAAACAAAATCCAAAACAACCTGGCTATCTAGAACATAATTACTAAAGAACAATCACTCACTGAATACAACTTTCCACTATCAGCAGTGGTAACACCATTCTAGTGTCAACATCTGCACAACCATCATTATGCACAGTGAAGCTCAGACATCCTTGTAGCAACAGAAAGACATTTTTGATTTTCATTAGGGTACTTTGGTGTTCAGTTATAGTTTTTCAGTATAACTAATTTCTCCATCTATTCAAATCAGGTTTATGACAGTTAGTTGTTTTTCAGTACAACTAATTTCTCCTATTCAAATCAGGTTTCAGTTTAGTTCAGTTAGGTTTTTTTTCAGTACAACTTATTTCTCAATCTATTCATATCAGGTTTTAGTATAGTTCAGTTAGTTGTTGTTTTTCCAGTACAACTTATTTCTTCAGCTATTCACATCAGGTTTCAGTTTAGTTCAGTTAGTTAGTTTTTCAATACAACTTCTTTCTCAATCTATTCTGAATCATATCAGCTTTCAGTTTAGTTCAGTTAATTGTTTTTCAGTACAACTTATTTCTCTATCTATTCTGAATCATATCAGGTTTCAGTTTAGTTCAGTTAGTTGTTTTTTCAACTTATTTCTCCATCTATTCATATCAGGTTTCAGTTTAGTTCACTTAGTTGTTTTTAGTACAACTAATTTCTCCATCTTTTCACATCAGGTTTCAGTTCAGTTAGTTGTTTTTCAATACACCTTATTTCTCCATCTTTTCATATCAGGTTTCAGTTCAGTTTAGTTCACTTAGTTGTTTTTAGTACAACTAATTTCTCCTATTCAAATCAGGTTTCAGTTCAGTCCAGTTAGTTGTTTTTTAGTACAAGTAATTTCTCTGTTTATTCATATCAGGTTTCAGTTTAGTTCACTTAGTTGTTTTTAGTACAACTAATTTCTCCATCTTTAGTTTAAACCTGTGTCAATGTTTACATGTGTCAATTTGAGAATAAAAAGAAAAATGTATTTTATGTATTTGAAATACACAAAATACAAGATCTGAAAGTATCTTGATACAAATTACATCTCATTTTTCTCTGCCCAGCCAAATACAAATTACAAAATACAAAAAAGTAGTTGAAATACGTATTTCAAATACAAGTATTTCAAATACTGCCCATCTCTGTGTGTGTCTGTGTTGTGTCTGTGTGTGTGTCTGTGTCTGTGTGTGTGTGTGTGTGTGTGTGTGTGTGTGTGTGAGAGCCTTTTCCCCCCTGCTAGCCCAGAGTGAGAGTAACACCAGCAGCCAGACTCTCTCCTGTGCAGCTACAGCGTGAACGGAGAGAGCGAGACTAACCGGCAATAAGAGGAAGATTCCAATCAATAACATGTAAAATAGTGTCTTGCAGGGTGGTATATCTCCCCCTACTGGCCACACTGTTAAGATCGACAGGTTGACGGGTAGGCTAACCTGCTGGTCTTATATTAACGGGTCTGATATAGGAAGTGGTGCAGAAACACCACAGCAAGAACAGATAGCAGCAAAGATGGAGACAAAAACGCATTGACCATGAGTGCAGCTGCAGAGGCACAGTGTTACAGCCACAGGCAGCCATACTGTCATGTCAGCAGAGGATGTGAACGCCATCCAACGGTCAATATTTATTCATAATTCAGGCTAGTCATTTGCCAGCCTTTTGATGGGCTCTCTGGTATTGCTGAATGATTGACAGCAGAGGTCCAGTGAGTGCATATCTGGGCAGAGACGAGTGCCTCGTGGCTGCACATCGTGCAACAGAATATCGCCTACGAGTCACGCGGCCAACGAACGCGGTGAGGTTTTGGCTCGGAGTCTGAGGACGAACATTTGCGGTTATGTCATCTGGGCCTGTGTGAAAGCTGAAAAGACAAGAGAAAGAAAGTGGAGTAATTAAGATGCAGAGTGAAATGAGAGGAAGAGACAGCAATCACAACAAACAGAGGAGCGTTTTTTGGTTGCTTCGTAAAGCTCCTACACGTCTTTTCCTAAAGGGCGTGATCCAGAAAGGTTTGTGGCCGGCGTCAAGGCAAAACATTTGGTAAGCAGTAATTCACGACAGAAAGGGAGGGAGAGATATTGAGACAGAGAGAGAGAGAGAGACAGACTGAGATAGAGATAGATAGGTAGATAGATAGATAGATAGATAGATAGATAGATAGATAGATAGATAGACAGATAGATAGATAGATAGATAGATAGATAGAGTGAGTGGGGAGGTGGGGAGGTGGGGATGTGAGGAGGAGGGAGGTGGGGAGGTGGGAGATGGGGAGGAGGGGAGTGGGGAGGTGGGAGATGGGGAGGAGGGATATGGGGAGGAGGGAGGTGGGGAAGTGGGGATGTGGGGAGGTGAGGAGGTGGGGAGATGGGGAGGTGGGGAGATGGGGAGGAGGGAGGTGGGGAGGAGGGAGGTGGGGAGTGGGGAGGTGAGGAGGTGGGGAGGAGGGAGGTGAGGTGGGAGGCGAGGAGGAGGGAGGAGGGGAGTGGGGAGGTGGGAGATGGGGAGGTGGGGAGGAGGGAGATGGGGAGGAGGGAGGTGGGGAAGTGGGGATGTGGGGAGGTGAGGAGGTGGGGAGATGGGGAGGTGAGGAGGTGGGGAGATGGGGAGGTGGGGAGGAGGGAGGTGGGGAGGAGGGAGGTGGGGAGGTGGGAGGTGGGGAGATGGGGAGGTGGGGAGGAGGGAGATGGGGAGGTGGGGAGGAGGGAGGTGGGAGGTGGGGAGGAGGGAGGTGGAGAAGTGGGGATGTGGGGAGGTGAGGAGGAGGGAGGTGGGGAGTGGGGAGGTGAGGAGGTGGGAGATGGGGAGGTGGGGAGGAGGGAGATGGGGAGGAGGGAGGTGGGGAAGTGGGGATGTGGGGAGGAGGGAGATGGGGAGGTGGGGAGGAGGGAGATGGGGAGGTGGGGAGGAGGGAGGTGGGGAGGAGGGAGGTGGGGAGGAGGGAGGTGGAGAAGTGGGGATGTGGGGAGGTGAGGAGGAGGGAGGAGGGAGGTGGGGAGTGGGGAGGTGAGGAGGTGGGAGATGGGGAGGTGAGGAGGAGCGAGGTGAGGAGGAGGGAGGTGGGGAGGTGAGGAGGTGGGAGATGGGGAGGAGGGAGGTGAGGAGGAGGGAGGTGGGGAGATGAGGAGGTGGGAGATGGGGAGGTGAGGAGGAGGGAGGTGGGGAGGAGGGAGGTGGGGAGATGAGGAGGTGGGAGATGGGGAGGTGAGGAGGAGGGAGGTGGGGAGGAGGGAGATGGGGAGGAGGGAGGTGGGGAAGTGGGGATGTGGGGAGGTGAGGAGGAGGGAGGTGGGGAGATGAGGAGGTGGGAGATGGGGAGGTGAGGAGGAGGGAGGTGGGGAGGAGGGAGGTGGGGAGATGGGGAGGAGGGAGGTGGGGAGGTGAGGAGGAGGGAGGTGGGGAGGAGGGAGGTGGGGAGGTGAGGAGGTGGGAGATGGGGAGGTGGGGGGGTGGGTGGTGGGGGGGGGGGTGGGGTGGTGGGTGGTGGGTGGTGGGGGTGGGGTGGGGGGTGGGGGTGGTGGGGGTGGGGTGGGGGGTGATGTGGTGGGGGGGGGGGGTGGGGGTGGGGGGTGGGTGGTGGGGGTGTGGGAGGTGGGGGTGGTGGGGTGGGGGTGTGGAGGTGAGGAGGTGGGAGATGGGGAGGTGAGGAGGAGGGAGGTGGGGAGGAGGGAGGTGGGGAGGTGAGGAGGTGGGAGATGGGGAGGTGGGGAGGAGGGAGATGGGGAGGAGGGAGGTGGGGAAGTGGGGAGGTGAGGAGGAGGGAGGAGGGAGGAGGGAGGTATGCAGCGAGAGGGATTTCTGGAGAGGTATGCGATGTAAAACGGTGGAAGTGGGATAGCAGCTGAGGCCGTCCAGAGCTCATGAATCAGGCTGAGGCACCGTGAAGCAGCAGCCATCATAGGAGCCAGATGGGGCCTTGGCTCAACACTGGCAGGGCTGGAGGAACACACACAGGCGAGATGAGATGGGAACAAACAGGCCCTTATGCTGCAGACAGGCAGGCATGTGGACGCACGAGAACGCTAACACGCACGGCCATGGCGCGTAGGCGCCGGTGTGAAACACTGTAGGTGCACATGTACTGTATGTGTGAAGTGCATGGACAACACGCATCCACGCACGCACGCACGCACGCACGCACGCACACACACACACACACACACACACACACACACACACACACACACACACACACACACACACTTTCACATAAATCTTTTTTTTATGGTTTATTGTATATACAAGACAGACCTAATTCAGCTTTTATATAACAAGTAATGTTTGAAGGTCAATTTTCAGATTTCATTTTGCTGTATAGGAAATTCAATTCAAAGCTGCAAAAGTGGCTTTAACAGTCATTAGCTTGGGCAAAAATCTGACTTTTTTTTTCCCAGCGAAGCAAAAATCGATATATTTTGGAATGGGATGAAATGGGCTAGGAAAAAAGAGAAAGTTAAAAAAAGAAGAAAGAAAGAAAAGCAAGAGAAAAACTCAGCTACCTGCAGAAGACACGTGACGTTGCCCTCACATCATCTGGACTGGTCGCTGTTTAAATGGGCCTTGAAAAAGTGTGTTTGGTGAATGAATGGCTTCCTAAAGGCCCATCATCCCTGTCTGCTTGGCTTAGGTGAGACAGACTGTGACTGATGCAGCCTGTAGTGAACCCATATGATCCTGCTTTACAGCCCACAAAAGAGATGGGCCGAGGAAAACGACCCGCGCTTTATGGACTTAGATAATTATCGAGTTTTACGTGATGGCCTCGCTGCAGTCACTCATGAAAAAGAAAAACACTTTTAACAATCGCTCATCCCTGTTTCCCTTTATTTGGTTTTCTTTTAAATCAACTTTACAACTTTTTTTTTTTTTTTTTACGTTTTCTGTTTTAACATTTAAACATTTATAGTGTAAATATATAAAGAAATAAAGTCTTTGCATGGCTATCATAATAAAAGCAATGCTTTTCCCAAGTCAGCTCTTTCACTGAATAAAACGAAACTACATAGCCTATAATTACATAATGTATTTAATATTAACATAGGTACATAATATATCATTAATATTAGTTAAAGGCTTTTTGTGGGTGGTTTTTGAGATTCCATGTGTCCACAATTTACTTTTTTCATTTTCGTTGAAATAAACACACACAAACTGTACTGGCATGGTTTGTCCAAGAAACAAAAATGTAGATAATCCCTCCATAAACATCGATGTTGTTCATAATCATGTTCATAAACATGTCCATGGTCAGTCCCAATAACAGTTTATACTCTGACTGGCTTCTAATTATAGCCCAACACCCCCCCCCCCCCAGATTAATCAGCTTTGAAATATGGCGTTATTGGCATCTATCAGATTGCTGTGGCAGGATTTCGTTTTTTTGTGGTGTCATATAGCCAATAAATCCAAGCTTCATGAAGGCAGAACACAGGGTGATAATTATGAACAGATAGAAAACAAAACTTTTCAGATGGGAGCATTTTAGTCTCACTAAACAGATGGCAGCTTCCAAAATATCTATAATGCATAATAGTCCAAACACAACTAAGTCTAAACAAACGCTAATCCCATTGCTATGATGTGCAAGTGGGATGGGGCCTGTGTGCTTGAGGAAATATGCAAACAGAAAAGAAACCTAAAAGTTAAATAACATACCTGACAAAGTTACAGTTGCCATGCAACTATATTTTAGTTACAAATGTATGTAATTTCCCCATTCAATATAAACAGTTAAAAGACTGCAACCCCCCCTACCTTAGAAGCAGCCATACAGAAGAAAAAAACGATCCCCACGTGCCCTAACATAAGGTTTTATTAAATTTACATCCACGTGTAAAGGTTTCCTTCAGCCCCATCCTTTCTCTGCCTGAGGGCCTGGGAAGGAATGTCCTTATTATGCTGCCTTCAGGTGCTGTTGGAAATATTAGAATTAGGAGCTGAGCGCAATGTTTTCGAGATGTCACGCTTATAGTGAGCAGAAAGCATGGAGCCGTGTGTGTGAAGAACTGCACGTGATGCATTTCATTCAGGGATGCAACCTAAACTTAATCAACCCTAATTTGTATTTTATTTGTTTAGCTTTATACTGTGATATGACTCTTTCAATTCATAATTCATGGTTCTCAAGCTTTCACATTAAGGACCGCTAAACTGACACAAATTACACCACGGACCCCCCATTTGATAAGATCTTTAGCCAGTGTCCCCATCTGATAATATTTTTTGCGTTTAGATGTTTTATTACGCTACTATTATTACTAGGCTACTGTCAAACTAATGTACTGTATGATGAGTAAATACAGTAAACAATTCGTGTTTTTGTTTTCATTCTTTAACTTTTGCTCATCATGCTATAAAATGTTAGCCTGGTAAACCAGCCCGTCACGTGAACTCACATTTCATTTGGTTCTGCCAAATGAAATGTGAGTTCACGTGACGGGCTGGTTTACCAGGTTAATAAAATGTACAAATCAACATCAATTAGTAACCTGATGTGCATTGTCTCATTGCAGTACAAAGTAGCTCTGCACCATTTGATTCCTAAAAAAGAAGAAAAAAGAAAAAACAACAACTGCCATATATCTTTGTTATTATTTCCATCCAAACGCACCTGAGTTTTATGTACGACATCCAAACTACTAGAGAGGCAAGAGCTTAGAAGGAGAGCCTGAAGGAAGCATTATCCACGGTTTCCTGTTGGAGAGGCTTTTCAGCGAAAGAAATATGCTGCTTAACACAGACATCTAGTGGCCACTTGTTGTAAATAGCAGAAACATTTTCATGCCACAAACCCTGATGACTTTTTTAGCCATGTTCAGACTAGGAGGCCAAATCTGATTTGTGAACTTTAGTGACCTATTAATGATTGTATCCAGATTGGTTTTATGAGTCTGGACGCTCCAAGTCTGATTTGTGTCACTGTCCCAAACTATGGAGGTCTGGACACACAGATCCAACTTGAACACTTGCCCAAATCAGATTTGTGGCAGTGTGGACACACTCCCAAATCAGATTTGGGAAACCAATCAAGATAATGATGATTAATGACTTCAGCAGCAAATCGGATTTGCCTGTAATGTGAACATGGCCGTAGTCTCAGACTCAATATAGGAAAATAAGATTATCTTATTGAATATAACCTCTAATTACAACACTCATTCTTGTACATTCTCCAACTGGAATCATTTCTAGGGAATGATATCGTTGTAGTTTTTTTGCCCGGGGGGGGCTGGGGACTCCAGGGGCCCCATAGAGAACTACACTGCCCTGTAGACGTCTTTATGAACACACATCTATCTCCACACAATAGTTGACATGTCATCTCAATTGGTGTTAGATTTCATCATTATGAGACGGTGCAATACATTTTTCCAGACATAGCTACCTCTGAATATTAGTTCTTAATTCTCATTTCCTCATGATAATAACATTAATATGAATGCTGTAGGCTACTGTACTGTGTCCTCCACTGACTAACCACTACAATGCCCATCACAGTACCTCCAAGTGTCCACTAGATAGCAGGCACGCTCTTTCAATGCCCTCTAGCCTCTATACCTTTTAAATGCAGGATAAGGTTGTACCCAATAGAGCCTCTGGGTGGCAGGAGAAGACTGCTGCAGACTGGAGGCAGATGCACTCATTAACCCCCTCCTTCCACCCCAGTGTGAGAGAGTCCTTATCCTCCACAGCACTGTCACTGAGATAGCATAGCTACAGCTACAGCACTGTCACTGAGATAGCATAGCTACAGCACTGTCACTGAGATAGCATAGCTACAGCACTGTCACTGAGATAGCATAGCTACAGCACTGTCACTGAGATAGCATAGCTACAGCTACAGCACTGTCACTGAGATAGCATAGCTACAGCACTGTCACTGAGATAGCATAGCTACAGCACTGTCACTGAGATAGCATAGCGCTGATATTACTGAAAGTACATCAGCTCCAGCCACATGGCACAGACTCTGCCAGGCAGCTGCTTGATGTGGACGAGGAGCGGGGCGATGGGACAGACTAGTCTCTGCCAGGCAGCCGCTTGATGTGGACGAGGAGCGGGGCGACGGGACGCAAGACGCCGTCCCAGCACCACGCTTAAAAAGACCTGTTTGCTTTGTGTCTTCTGGGGCTGAGAAAAGTCCTCCAGCCTAACTTAAGGTGACCAGATTTCTCAAATGAAAATCGGGGACATTTTCTGGCCCGCTAGGGGGGCCCAGGGGGGGCTGTGCCCCACCGGCTTTTAGAAAATTGTGTACATTTTACAGTAAAATGCATAAATCTGGTGCACTTTGAGAGCAAAAGTAAGAGGCTAGATCTATGAAGAACTTTGTGATTTTGAAACAATTGAAAAAGAAGCAGTTTACAATGGTTACTAGTTATCTGGCACATTTTACCACAAATTAGACAGCCTAGGTAATTCATGGGAAATAGGCTACTGGTGTATTGTGTAGAGTGGCAGGAACATAGAGAGGGACAACTTCTCTCTTTGACCTCACCAACTGGTGGATAATTTATTTCCACAAAACAAAAACATTACAGTAGTGATTTATTACCTCAGTAAACACTTTCCTTGAGTTTAGGGTGTCGCTCACCAGTTTCAAGTATTCAATGGCCACATGACCATATTAACTGCTAATTTAATATTAAATGCTGACAAAATAATTAAAAAAATCATGTTAATACTAAAAGGCAATTTTAATGATTAAAATTGTAATCTAGAGATAAATATGACCTATTGTGTTAATTTAAACCAGGGGTTATCAAAGTTTTGATGGCTGAAGGCCAATTTAGGGAACAGTAGGCTAATGACTAGATAACAATGATCCATCGCCAATCATATTAAAAATTGACATTTTTTTCAATGGAGTTTGGTGTACATAAAAACGTTACTGACTTCTCTGCAAAAACGTTTTGAGTTAGTTACTGCACTTACTTACCAGATAGTTTTACTGTACTTTTAACTATTCAAAACAACTGGGATGGATAACCCGCTGAATGGGGTCCGGTAAACAAGGACGGTAGCAAAAGCAGCAAGCAGACGCCGCCTCTCGTTCGTCACCTCTGGGGCTTCAGTTGCGGGCGGCTGGGTCCTGGGAAAACCACGGAACGGGCAGAGGAAGAACATCTAGCCTACTCTGTGATCTACTCTGTCACACACAGGCAGCACTTTGCACAACGTGCACAACGACAGGCTTTTGTGGTGCCGCAAATGCTCTGTTATCGAGTTTCTTGCCAGTATTATTATTTGACTTTGTGGCCAAAATCGGGGACATTTTCGGGGACAGCTCCAGCCGGGGACAGAGCACCGAAATCGGGGACTGTCCCCGAAAATCGGGGACGTCTGGTCACCCTAGCCTAACTTCACCCAAGGTTTCCAATGTTTGGCAGCACATTGTAATGATTTCTACATCAACATACTGTTTAAAAATGATATAATCTTCTTTGGGGCTCTTCATCAATTATGAGAAATGATATAGCGTCTATAGTTTATGACATTATTTCCTATTTTACCATATTTTTGGGCTATTTTGATTTAAATCGGAATAGAACTGAGATGGAGGATGGGGGTCCTGTCTCCTGGGTCGTGGAGGCTGACTTTGGTGCTTAAAAACTTTGTTAGAGGTGACCTCCAGCCAGGCCTGGGGGGATGTCCGCGTTCATGCAGGCCAGGCCGACTTTGGTGCTTAAAATCCGTGTAGGTCACCTGCAGGCCTGGGAGTCTCTCCTGGCTCATGGAGGCTGACTTTGGTGCTTAAAAATAGGGACGCAAATCTCTGCGGTTTGTAACTGCCGATATTTGCATTTTTCAAGTCAAAACAGCCCAAAATATGGTGGGGATGTAATTCTCTGCGGGGATGCAGAATTCGGCATAAAATCGGAATTGTCTTGGCAGAGTCTAAACAGACTGAAAAGTGGAAGAGGTGATGTAAAAAGGAGTGCAAACTACACTGAATGTATAAAATATTAGAGACGTGGCGTCTTCCTGATTTTGAGTTGCTATGCTTTTCATTCTGTTACTTCTTACAGTACTCTGAATTTATGTCACAAAGAGAAAAGGTGAGTAATCTATATTCCCCATGTAAACCTGTGTGTAAAGTGACTTTAGGTGGGTTTACCTCCGCTGCATCTCTGCTTGCAAGACAGCATAAATCAAGCACTGCTCATGTTTTGATCACCTATGGGTGCATCAGTGACTCAGACTAAGAAATGCCCAGAATAGGACAAATTAACTCTTTTGACCCGGGCCTGGTCTGATGTCATCGGGGCAGTATGAACATGTGTTCACAGATAGGCTAGGATAGGGGTAAATTATACACCTGCAGGCACAGACTGACACAATCCTCATCTCCTTCTCTTCCTCCATACCTCTCTCTGTTTCTTCCTCTCGCCCTCTTCTCCCTCTCCCTTGTTCTTCACCACTTCATCATCACTTCCAAGATGGAGGCCTTTACATTTCTCAACAGCACAAGATCTACCTGTACCGCGCAACTACGTGGAGCCATAAGGCCAGGATGTACAGAAAGACTAGACTAGAGGACTAGAGGACTAGAGGGAGGGTTGGAGGAGGCAGCACTTTAAACACACTAATGGCCGATTCTCCATCATCTTTAGCCTCTCAGGGCCCACAGGCAGTCCAGAGCCACACTGCAAGTGGCTCCGCCCACACATACAGATGAATTAATCACTGCCTTTTTTTCTATAACTCGCCCCCCTCCCTCCCTCCTCTCACTCTTCCTCCTCTCCTCCCTCCCTCCTCTTCTCTCACTCTTCCTCCTCTCCTCCCTCCTCTTCTCTCACTCTTCCTCCTCTCCTCCCTCCCTCCTCTTCTCTCACTCTTCCTCCTCTCCTCCCTCCCTCCTCTCACTCTTCCTCCTCTCCTCCCTCCCTCCTCTTCTCTCACTCTTCCTCCTCTCCTCCCTCCTCTTCTCTCACTCTTCCTCCTCTCCTCTTGTGATTGGCTGTGAGCAAAACCATAAATAGTTCTCTCTCTCTAAGGAGTAGAGCCTGGTATCTGTCACTGCAGTGTTTCCCAGTGTCAAGATTGCAGTTAACGGTCTTGTTTTTTCTAGATCTGTGAACAAAAAGGATGGACTGCAGATATCATTTGACTGGAGAAGTTTCAATACTAGCCTACTTGGTACTGGGTTATTTCGGTGGATACTTAAGTTTAGGTATTGAATACCGATACCCAGCTCTAGATATTAGTGCTCATGCCTCCTCCTCTTCTCGCTCCACCACTCTCCCCTCTCTCTCCTCTCTCTTCTTCTTCATGTCCCACAGTGCTGTGTTCAAGGTAAATAACTCCTCCCTCTCTCTCCTCTCTCTTCTTCTACATGTCCCACAGTGCTGTGTTCAAGGTAAATAACTCCCCCCTCTCTCTCCTCTCTCTTCTTCTTCATGTCCCACAGTGCTGTGTTCAAGGTAAATAACTCCTCCCTCTCTCTCCTCTCTCTTCTTCTTCATGTCCCACAGTACTGTGTTCAAGGTAAATAACTCCTCCCTCTCTCTCCTCTCTCTTCTTCTACATGTCCCACAGTGCTGTGTTCAAGGTAAATAACTCCTCCCTCTCTCTCCTCTCTCTTCTTCTACATGTCCCACAGTGCTGTGTTCAAGGTAAATAACTCCTCCCTCTCTCTCCTCTCTCTTCTTCTTCATGTCCCACAGTGCTGTGTTCAAGGTAAATAACTCCTCCCTCTCTCTCCTCTCTCTTCTTCTTCATGTCCCACAGTGCTGTGTTCAAGGTAAATAACTCCTCCCTCTCTCTCCTCTCTCTTCTTCTTCATGTCCCACAGTACTGTGTTCAAGGTAAATAACTCCTCCCTCTCTCTCCTCTCTCTTCTTCTACATGTCCCACAGTGCTGTGTTCAAGGTAAATAACTCCTCCCTCTCTCTCCTCTCTCTTCTTCTACATGTCCCACAGTGCTGTGTTCAAGGTAAATAACTCCTCCCTCTCTCTCCTCTCTCTTCTTCTACATGTCCCACAGTGCTGTGTTCAAGGTAAATAACTCCTCCCTCTCTCTCCTCTCTCTTCTTCTACATGTCCCACAGCGCTGTGTTCAAGGTAAATAACTCCTCCCTCTCTCTCCTCTCTCTTCTTCTACATGTCCCACAGTGCTGTGTTCAAGGTAAATAACTCCTCCCTCTCTCTCCTCTCTTCTTCTACATGTCCCACAGTGCTGTGTTCAAGGTAAATAACTCCTCCCTCTCTCTCCTCTCTCTTCTTCTTCATGTCCCACAGTGCTGTGTTCAAGGTAAATAACTCCTCCCTCTCTCTCCTCTCTCTTCTTCTTCATGTCCCACAGTGCTGTGTTCAAGGTAAATAACTCCTCCCTCTCTCTCCTCTCTCTTCTTCTACATGTCCCACAGTGCTGTGTTCAAGGTAAATAACTCCTCCCTCTCTCTCCTCTCTCTTCTTCTACATGTCCCACAGTGCTGTGTTCAAGGTAAATAACTCCTCCCTCTCTCTCCTCTCTCTTCTTCTACATGTCCCACAGTGCTGTGTTCAAGGTAAATAACTCCTCCCTCTCTCTCCTCTCTCTTCTTCTTCATGTCCCACAGTGCTGTGTTCAAGGTAAATAACTCCTCCCTCTCTCTCCTCTCTCTTCTTCTACATGTCCCACAGTGCTGTGTTCAAGGTAAATAACTCCTCCCTCTCTCTCCTCTCTCTTCTTCTCCATGTCCCACAGTGCTGTGTTCAAGGTAAATAACTCCTCCCTCTCTCTCCTCTCTCTTCTTCTACATGTCCCACAGTGCTGTGTTCAAGGTAAATAACTCCTCCCTCTCTCTCCTCTCTCTTCTTCTCCATGTCCCACAGTGCTGTGTTCAAGGTAAATAACTCCTCCCTCTCTCTCCTCTCTCTTCTTCTTCATGTCCCACAGTGCTGTGTTCAAGGTAAATAACTCCCCCCTCTCTCTCCTCTCTCTTCTTCTTCATGTCCCACAGTGCTGTGTTCAAGGTAAATAACTCCTCCCTCTCTCCTCTCTCTTCTTCTTCATGTCCCACAGCGCTGTGTTCAAGGTAAATAACTCCTCCCTCTCTCTCCTCTCACTTCTTCTACATATCCCACAGTGCTGTGTTCAAGGTAAATAACTCCCCCCTCTCTCTCCTCTCTCTTCTTCTTCATGTCCCACAGTGCTGTGTTCAAGGTAAATAACTCCTCCCTCTCTCTCCTCTCTCTTCTTCTTCATGTCCCACAGTACTGTGTTCAAGGTAAATAACTCCTCCCTCTCTCTCCTCTCTCTTCTTCTACATGTCCCACAGTGCTGTGTTCAAGGTAAATAACTCCTCCCTCTCTCCTCTCTCTTCTTCTTCATGTCCCACAGTGCTGTGTTCAAGGTAAATAACTCCTCCCTCTCTCTCTTCTTCTACATGTCCCACAGTGCTGTGTTCAAGGTAAATAACTCCTCCCTCTCTCTCCTCTCTCTTCTTCTTCATGTCCCACAGTGCTGTGTTCAAGGTAAATAACTCCTCCCTCTCTCTCCTCTCTCTTCTTCTTCATGTCCCACAGTGCTGTGTTCAAGGTAAATAACTCCTCCCTCTCTCTCCTCTCTCTTCTTCTACATGTCCCACAGTGCTGTGTTCAAGGTAAATAACTCCTCCCTCTCTCTCCTCTCTCTTCTTCTACATGTCCCACAGTGCTGTGTTCAAGGTAAATAACTCCTCCCTCTCTCTCCTCTCTCTTCTTCTACATGTCCCACAGTGCTGTGTTCAAGGTAAATAACTCCTCCCTCTCTCTCCTCTCTCTTCTTCATGTCCCACAGTGCTGTGTTCAAGGTAAATAACTCCTCCCTCTCTCTCCTCTCTCTTCTTCTACATGTCCCACAGTGCTGTGTTCAAGGTAAATAACTCCTCCCTCTCTCTCCTCTCTCTTCTTCTACATGTCCCACAGTGCTGTGTTCAAGGTAAATAACTCCTCCCTCTCTCTCCTCTCTCTTCTTCATGTCCCACAGTGCTGTGTTCAAGGTAAATAACTCATCCCTCTCTCTCCTCTCTCTTCTTCATGTCCCACAGTGCTGTGTTCTCTCTAGGCTCGTTTGAGATGAGCAAATTCTGCGCAGATTCGACCAGCGCCTTGCTTGCCCCGTTGCATGATGGTTAGAAAGTTGTCCGACTTGCTCCGTCCTGCCCGACTGCGTGAGTCACGTGACTCTCGCGAGAGCGAGGCGGGCGCAGATTTGGAGCGAGGCGCCGCAGTTGCTCCCCACCAACTGCGCCCGACTGTGGATGACAGAGGATGACGAGAAACGCATCAAGCTGAGCGCCCATTGGTTCAACACAGGTGCATCACAAACCCACAGTGAAGTGTAGAATCTTCAATTTTATATCTTCCATATATCTTCCATTTATATATTCCAAGCTGTCACTCCATATTTTACATAAATACCACCTGGAATGCCTACATTAAAATAAAAATAAGGAATCTGAAGATCTGTGTTATTTGAGCAGTGAGTGTGGGTGGCGCTAATGCATGTTTTAATTTGTTTACAAACCGCTGTTAAACCAAACTGTAGAAGAAGAAAAGCAGCAGCGAGTGTGCCGTCGGGGGTGTTCGACTTGTTGACGCCTCGCCTGACTGTGCTCGCCTGCTCTCGCCTGCTTTCCAGGCGAGGCGGCAGTCATCTCAAACGAGCCTTCTCTCTCCTCTCTCTTCTTCTACATGTCCCACAGCGCTGTGTTCAAGGTAAATATTGTTACAGCGCCACTCATCGCCAGGACTTCTGGGATGCCCTCCCACCACCCGCCATCCCTCTCCTGCTGCGGTATCACATATTCATATTATGCGCCCTCACTCCTTCTCTCACTCCCTTCATCATCTCTCCATTTCTCTCTCCCCTCTCTCTCTCTCCACCATGTCATTTATAGTTCTATCACTCCAACTCCCCCACCCCCTCACACTTTACATCTCCATACTACAACCACTCTCTCTCGCTTTGCCAGCCCCCCCTCATTGCCTAACTACCTTATTTATACCAACAGGTGTGTGTGTGTGTGTGTGTGTGTGTGTGTGTGTGCGTGTGCGTGTGTGTCATGTAGGCTATGGGGGTCATACTTCACATGTGATTAACATGTCAGATGGAGGCGTGCACACAGCTTGTCCCCTCATGTCTGTTTCAATGAGACTCCGGGCTAAAGTGATAAAGGGGAAGTGCAACACAGGCCTAGTCCTATAGGACTATATGCCTATATATATATATATATATATATATATATATATATATATATATATATATACATATATATATATATATATATATATATATATATATATATATATTACAGTATATATAACATTTTCAAGACATCATGACTCTAATGATGGTGTAACCTACAAATGGCTGTACACATACTCAGTTACAATAGGCAGTCCTTTGATCTGAAACACTGACCTTCAGAAAGGTTCAACACAGTGGGCAGAATGAAGTGTAAAAACACCTTACTGCTGCTAAATTATCACTCCCACAAACAATCTCTTTACCACTTTCAGACAGACACGGTTCTGGTTCAGGCTCTGGTTCCGTTCTGGAGTCTCAGAACCTTGGTGCTTTCTGGCGAACCAGCCCGCGTTCCAGTTTAAGCGGAACCAAAGTGGGAGGACATTTATTCGTTAGTCCTTCTTCAGTTTTTTAAGTTGATTAATTATTTGGTCCGACGTTCGAGTGAACCCAGCCTTGGCCATCTCTTCCGCAAGTTTGTCATACAACTTGTACTGCTTTCTAGCTTTTCTTGAAATTCGGTAGATGCCCAAATCGCCACTTGGTTTCCTCAGCAGACCACTGCAAATTATTTTTCTCCATGTTGTCGCTGCCTTCTTCTCCTTCCTGCTCATCATCACAGCCTAGAATAAGACACGCCCACTGATGATGTCACGGTTCCCAAGGAAAAACCAACTATCTTTTGGTTCCACTGAGAACCAACTTTTCAGGTTCCGACCCAATTATTTTTTTGGTCTGAACGCGCCGGCCATGATCTCAGGGTGCTTACCGGTATATCCCAAAATACATTTTGGAAGAGTGTAACTTTGTAGTGTCAGTGTCTCGCATTCAACCAGTCAGTCTGTGAATGTTTATTTTGTGTTGTTACATATAGGCTACTGCCTGTCAAAATGCTCACGGAAACCACCTGACGTCCTTGGCGGAGATACTTACTTTTAAAGGTCCATTCCGTAACTTCTAACGTGTGCACCACGGGTGCACCGTACTCACACGCGCCCATGCAGCTGCTTGGCTAAAACAGCAGAGTAGTTGGTTGCTTTGTAACGATAGCTGATAAAAGTCACTTGAAAACGGCAACCTGGACAATTTATTGGCCAGATCAGCCTCAAGATGACCGGAAAGGATTTTGGGCGGATTAGCAGAAGTTATTGTGGCATGTTCGGTCGTGTTTTGGCTTGCGTTGGCTGCAGGGAAGTCAATACTCATGGTAGCAATGTAGCATGAGCCAGGAAATAGCCTGCTCCCCTGTACAGTAATGCCTGGGGCTGATGTGAGCTGGACGCGACCAAACGGAACAGTCAAACAATGTTCCATAAGCATAACGGTAGTAACATTAGGCATATTTACGCATTATCCACACAAGACGGTAACGTTATTAGCGAGCTTCTGGGTGGTAAATCCATAGCCGCATTAGCAAGCAGCTAAGCTAACGTTATCTATAGCCAGGCCAAAAAATCACAGCAGCTTAAAATACAACAAGCTCAACCATGGCCGTAACTAGCTATGAGGACGGGGAGGTCCGGACCTCCCCTAATATTTCAGAGAAGAAAAAAAAAGTTTTTTTTTTTTTTTTTTTTTTTTTTTTCTAAAACAATCTGCATGGAAAAGCATGAAAAACACGGGATCGCTTTTATTTTGAAACGAAAGGCAGGTCAGGCAGGAAGTCATCTGACGCCGCGTCCGCCGTAACTTGATTCCGAGAGAGCAGCAGCATGGTGGTGAGTGATGACTGTCTGTCTGCCTGGCGAGATAATTGATGGTGAGCGAGCTGCGAGACAGTGAGCGAGTGAACGACAGACAGTGAGTGACACTGACAGATTTTTTAGCAACAACCAAGAAAGTAAGTGTCTAGTCTGTCTCTTAAGTAATGTTACCTGTGTGACACGTTGGGATGCTACTGGCTAATCATGCATGATGCCAATTGCCAAGCTCCCGAAGTCAGGTATGCAGGTGGCTATATGCATGGTTTCAGTTTCATGACCCAATAAGTAACAAAAAGAGGTGGTGTAAAGTTAAAAACAACATAATATATTTTATTTTATTTTTCAATCGTTCCTATCAGGAATAAATAAATGTCCCTCTGTATGTTTTTTTTTATTATCGATGATGACTTTGTGTGTTGTGTACGGCTTGGGTTGTGTACCTGTGTTTGTAGGTGTCATTTTGATATGAATTTGGCTAAAACAGTTTGTGTTTGTTAGTTACAATTATGTTGACAGGAGAGCTGAGCAGGTGGTGACATGAAAGAGAATATACTGAATAATGACATCACAACAGTATAATCCTAATGTTGATTTAAAATGATATATTACTCTAAATATGGCTAAAAAAGGGGGGGGGGAAACCGGAAAGGATTTTGGGCGGATTAGCGGAAGTTATTGTGGCATGTTCGGTCGTGTTTTGGCTTGCGTTGGCTGCAGGGAAGTCAATACTCATGGTAGCAATGTAGCATGAGCCAGGAAATAGCCTGCTCCCCTGTACAGTAATGCCTGGGGCTGATGTGAGCTGGACGCGACCAAACGGAACAGTCAAACAATGTTCCATAAGCATAACGGTAGTAACATTAGGCATATTTACGCATTATCCACACAAGACGGTAACGTTATTAGCGAGCTTCTGGGTGGTAAATCCATAGCCGCATTAGCAAGCAGCTAAGCTAACGTTATCTATAGCCAGGCCAAAAAATCACAGCAGCTTAAAATACAACAAGCTCTCAACACAGCCCCAAATCTAGTTTCCCCCCGACGTCGGTCACATTGCTGCTGTTTGACCAGACAGGCTTCACTAGATCAATCTTTTTTCTTTTTCTGTGTGGACTTTTTACTGAACTCTCTGTGTTGTTGGTTGTTTGCTGACAATGACATTCATCTGCATTAGCTAGCGAACGGTAACGTTAGCCTGTGTTGGCCTTCTTCTTCATTGGTGTATTTACTGGCTGAACCAAAGCGCAGAGGGAGGCTCGTGAACGCACAGAACGTCACAACCGCCAGATTTTCCGGGTAATCTCTACCCATGAGAAGGTTGCATTCATAGCTTTGGAATGGCTGAACACAGAAACACGGGTGGGCTCATTGTTTAAGTTACGTTATGGAGCTTCACTCACTGGAAAGTGGTAATAAATAAATCGTGCATTTATTTCCTCCCAAATCTTACGGAATGGACCTTTTACTATGCATGTCTGCGTGTGCATGATGGCTGCAGGCCCTGACATGTGTTTGGAGTGTTTACACAGCGATGTGGATCTGTGTAAGACCCACGCCCCAAACGGAGGCAGGATACGATAGCCAACAGCACCCTGGACAACCTTTCAGCGAATGGCTCCACGTAGTTGCGCGGCACAGGTAGAGCTTGTGCTGTTGAGAAATGTTAGCGTAAAAACATTGGGCACCCCTGGTGTAAGCAAATCATATGACTATGTAGACGACATCTCTGCAGCCACTGCTCTGCTCTCCCATGCTTTGTCTCCTTGTGTTGTCTTCCTTGGCACGTGAGGGGAGTGGCTTCAGCGGTAAAACTCTCAAACCGCAGTGATTGGTTGCAATTGCAGGTGTTTTTTTTCTTTAACTGCATGCAGCCAGCATTACCAGCAGCTCTATAAGTCACTCTGTTGGTTGGTTGGTTAGCAGGCAGTGTTCGCCCTAGTAGGCTGAAATTTGGCAGGTAGGTCAAGTGTGTGTGTGCGTGTGTGTGTGTGTGTGTGTGTGTGTGTGTGTGCGTGTTTGTTTTCATGCCAATTGGCTAAAAGGGGGGTGGGTGGGGCAGAAATTTCACAATGGAGTGGATGACATCACAATGGGGTGGATGACGTCAAAAAGTAAGTGCATGATGTCACACAATCCGATATCTGCTCACAGCTATTGTGAATTTGTGCTTGTTTTTACACCCAAATCACAGTGAAATTAAATAAATAAATTGGGCAACACAGGCAGGTAATGAGGTCACTGCAGTTGTGGTCTCGACTTGTTTTGTAAACAAAAGTCCGGCTTGTCCGAGACCGAGTCAAGACCAAGACCAAGACCGAGACGAGACTGACACCATCAAAATGTGGTCTTGAGATCAAGACCGTTCTCGAGTACTACAACACTAGTGTGTGTGTGTGTGTGTGTGTGTGTGTGTCACTGTGATGCAGTGGTGCTGACATGTTTGCAGCCAGCAGAGCACATCAGAGATGTGATCACCAGTCCTTGGCTCAGGTCTGGACCTCTGCCCTCCTTCTGTGCTCTGTAATCCAGAAACATCTCCTTGAAAGCCATGAAGTCAGTGAAAGCCAGTAGCATGTCGAAGATGTCGCTGGTCACGTCCTCTTTGTTCTGCATGAGCAGGTCTATGAAGGCGCTCATGTTGAAGTTCTGGATTCTCTCCATCAGCTGCTGTTCCAGGTGTTTCTCCAGCAGGTCGACATATTCGTTGAAGATGAGCGTGTAGCTGAGCTTGTTCTCCTCAGAGTCGTCGAACTCCAGGTAGTGTTTCTCCATGAAGCTCAGCTGAACCTGCTGGAACTCTTTCTCTATGATGATGTCCTCGATGCCGCCAACAACAGCATCAAAGGCAGTAATGGCCGATGGATTAGAGATGGCAAAGTACTCCTCGTCCAAGTCATCCACCACCATGATGTTATCTCCACAGCAAATGACATCTGGTGAGAGAGGGAAGGCCATATTTCGCTCCTTGATATCCATACTTGAATTTGAACTGGTCCGGCCCTACTTATAGCCTCATTTATGACATCACTGATGATGTCACAATGTCTAAGCCATCATCAGTGTCTGTCATAAAATCACTGATGATAACAGTGATCACTGCACTCCACGGGTCGCCAGCAAAAGAAGAAAGAGAAAGAAAGGAGGCCAGGTTGCTGATGTCATACAGGTCTAGAACGCTCAGCCCGGCGGCCAGGTCTGATGTCATATATCACTGTTGATGTCCTAAATCACTGATGATGTCACAGAGAGCCCACTGAGCACAAACCGGGATTTGAACATTGATGATTTCTAGTTGAAAACTGGGTGATATCGGGTCTGAACGTCTAATACCTACTTAGAGCTCAAGAGCTGCCTGCTAGCTGCGACTAGACTGACGGGGATGCAGAATTGAATCCGAAGCAACAGCACCAGTGTCCGTGTCTTTGTCTGTGATTATAACATTTTGACATCATTATTGTGATCAGTGATGCAAAGTTGTATGTCTGCACACAATTGCCCAACTTTGCATCACTGATGACATCACAAGGATTGTGCGCAGACATACATAGAGACAGACACACTCCTGGAATTATAGATAGATTGAGTGCTTTAGTGACATCACTGATGATATTTTGACAATGTCATCAGTGATACGACACCCAACTTTACCTTTCCTTTCCCCCCTCTGACACTCTAATTGAAGCACGCATCTCTGCCTGTCTGAAAGACATTGGGGCCTGGATGGTTGCTCACCACCTCAAACTGAACTTAGAAAAAACAGAACTTCTCTTTCTCCCTGCCAAAGACTCCCCTCTGACCGACCTCTCTATCACCATCAACAACTCCATTGTATCACCCTCCATAACAGCCAAGAACCTCGGAGTCATACTTGACAATCAACTATCCTTCTCCCCTTTCATTGCTGCCACCGCACGTTCCTGCCGCTTTGCCCTCTATAATATCAGAAAAATCCGTCCATTTCTCACCATAGAAGCATCACAACTCCTGGTTCAATCCCTTGTCATTCCCCGCCTTGACTACTGTAATGTTCTGCTTGCCGGTCTCCCTGCCTCCACTATCCAACCACTTCAACTCATTCAAAATGCTGCAGCCCGTCTGATTTTCAATCAAAACAAATTTTCCCATGTCACCCCCCTCTTCCGTCATCTACATTGGCTTCCCATCCTGGCTCGCATTAAATTCAAGACCCTGGTTTTAGCCTACAAAGCAGTCTATCAAACAGCCCCTCCATATTTACAGCCACTGGTCAGTTTCCAAACCTCCTACCGCTCCCTCCGCCCCTCCAGTAGTGCAGGACGTCTCGCCCCTCCCTCCCTGCGCAGCCCTACAGGTGGCGCTCGAACAAGACTTTTTTCAGTTCTCGCCCCGACATGGTGGAATGAGCTCCCCCCTGCAGCTAGAATGGCCACATCTTTGCCCATATTTAAAAGAAAACTAAAAACTCATCTATTCACCATCCATTTTCCTATCTCTCCCTCTGCTGTTCATACACTGTAATAATCTGCACCCTTGATCACTTTTATCTATGCATATTTTTATCATGATCACATATTGTCTGTTTTAATCTATTTCCATTATTTTGCTATGTTTAATTGTGTGATGTATTTTAATCTGTTGTACATCGCTTTGGATAAAAGCGTCTGCTAAATGACAATAAAGTAAAGTAAAGTGATGCAAAGTTGTGTCTGGGCACAATTGCACAACTTTGCATCACTGATGACATCACTCACTGATGACATCACAATGATTGTGCACAGACATACAGCCATAATGACAGACAGGCCTGGAATTATTGTGTCTGTGCACAATTTGCCAACCTTGCATCACTGATGACATCACTCACTGATAATTATAGATAGAATCAATGTCATCAGTCATGCAAAGTTGTGCATAGAGATACTGAGATAGACACTCCTGGGAATTATTAGATAACATAGATAGTTAAATAGATAGATAGATAGATAGATAGATAGATAGATAGATGGATAGATGGATAGATGGATAGATGGATAGATGTGCATCCTGGTAGCATGTGTACCACGGAGGCTCGGTCGATCGCACGGTAGACGCGAGTTGGAATCTTAAAAAAAAAAAGATAGAAAATATTTGACATGGTGCCTCCAGGCCGCCCTTAATCAGCACTGTTATCATCCAGCTGGGAGATGATGGTTATCAGGTTCTGGCAGGGTTCGAATTGGACCATGGGTCCTGGGGGAGCCCAATTTTTTGAGGGGTTGGACGGGGGGGGACTTCCCCCCCCCCCCCCCCGAAATTTTCACTTTGAAGCAAATTAATTGACGCAATTTGGCAACATAACGGGTCTCAATATAAATAAACAAATGTATCATTTGCTCCTCTTTTAGAACGGTGCTTGCTGGGTTAAAGACCATGTGAAAAACATTCTACTAGCCGTATTGGATGATCGAACTCATTTATTAATCAGAGTAAAGAAAAGCAGCAAGGGGACACACAGGCAACGTTTTTTCTGCTCAAAACACCCCTTCAAGAATCCTGTATAACCTATACAATCAATATGCTGTCAAATTAAATATTAATTAACAAAAAATATTTCTAGAATAATGTTTCTAAAATAAATACCCTGAGTCAAAAATAAAGCTTTTTCAGTAGGCCAATATATTAGGTAACTTGTAGCCTAACTAGAACTGAAATGTTAAAAACAACAGACATTCCATAACAATGTCAATTACAATTATGTGCATGACATATCCATTGACATCTTATTATAGGCTATTGGCAATATTTGCTGTTTTTAGTAGAAAGAGAACAAAACAGCTAGAGAGAAAAAAAACTGTGCATTTCTCCGTTTGAATGTGATGCACTTTGGCTAAGTGTTTAGACAAATTGCTCGTGTTTCCACCTTTTACTAGCGAAGGTTTTATTGCACTTGTGACAACGTGAATTGTCACCATCGACTCGAATGAAGTACAACCACACTTTAGAATCTGATCGCTTCGTTCTTTCAGCCATTCTTAACGTGTGCTCTGCTCAGTTGCATGTCTAGTCTATCTGCCTGCTCCTCCGCCGGTTCCCTGTTCCCTGTGCTGTGCATGTGGTGGGTGCTCTCAGGCACGCCCCCAGCCCCTCCCCTCTCCTCTCTCAGTCCTACTCCTCTCGTCTTGGCTGGCAGTGCAGCAGCTGTGTCTCTCTCGTCTGACGGAGAGCAATGCGGAAAAGATTATCCTTTTTCTTTTCGGAAATCGCAAAAAACACATCATAGGCCTGTCTTACGGAGTTGGTGAGAAAGAAACAGCCAATATTTTAGAGCTCCCCCTACATTTCACAAAGCAGTCTTTCAGGGGAGCCAATGTCCTTCTTAGGGGAGCTCAGCTCCCCTTAGCTCCCCCCCAATTCGAACACTGGGTTCTGGAGGCCGAAGATGAAGCCACTGTCCTGTCCCTCGTGGACAACACTGTCCTGCCCATAGTGACGACAGGTGGTGTGGGCAAAGTCAATGATGCGCACGTCCACCGTGGGGCTGCTGGCTTCTGCATTGCGTGAGGCGACACCGCTGGTGCCGCTGTTGGTGTTTCCCACACCCACACTGCTGCTGCCACCTGCTGGTGAGCGAGGGAAACCAAAGGCGCCGTCCTCTTCATCTGAGGGCTCATCCTCGTCGCCCTCTTCTCCACCACGGTGCATGGATCTAGTTGAAGTTCTGCTAGTAGGTTCTCCATCATAGATGATGAGCAGGGAGCTGGAGTAGAAGCGGTAGGAATCGCAGGCCTCCAGGGTGGGCTTGCATTTCCCGGTGCCTGCGCAGCACCGGGGGCAGCAGCTCGCGATGCAGGTGGTGCCCGTCGTGGAAGAACTGGTATAGGGCCTTCCTGAAGCCTGCGACGGTCAGCTTACGGCCGTGGTACTTATTCATGAACATCAGCTGGCCCGAGTCCGACCGGTACACCTGCATGCCGCAAAGTCGCACTCCAATGGAGGCAGATGTGCTCTGTTGGCATTTGCGGATCTGATTGGCCTTCTTTTCCTCTGATGCGTCATCCCCATGCTGCCGTGTTCCCATCTTCAAGTCTAAGACACATGGAAGTGCACAGCTCCATGTCAGGTTCTCCAGAAGGATGAATTTGTACTGGTTGCGGTGCTTTGCGTTCTCCTTCATCCTCTGTAAGTGCTGCTGGTGACATATGAGACTCCAGGGGTTGTGTTTGAACACGGTGCCTTTCTCTAAGCTGTAGTAGAGCACCTCTTCATGCTGCTGCTGCTGCTCCTGCACCTTGTCACAATTAAAACTCGTGATCTTCTCCATGGAGATCTGTCGAGCCCCGTCTTTGCTGTAGTCGTCATTGTCGAGAAGCAAAGAGTACTGAGTCTTGTTGCAGCACTATATCATCTCCCTCTTGGCCTCGCAGTCTGCCGAGAGGTCCTTGTTTTCCACTTCCCCTGTTTCACTGTGGGGATATGCGACAAGGCAGAGCTTTCCTTCCTCATCCTCTTCAAAGCTTACTGATACAACACCTATATACTGAGGCGTGAACTTCCTGATCTCGGGCGGGAGGTTCTTGTAGAATTGGTGCTCCCGGGAAATGAGGGGCTTGCAGATTGTCTGCTCCCCAAATCGCAGCACACAGGAATGACCTCCCACTTGGTGCACGAAGGGTTCAAGCATTTTCCGGGATACGTTGTTTTGTCCTGCTGCATGGCGGCTTCAAAAGCGTTAGTCTAACTCACTGCACCTCCATATATGCCCCCAACATTATGACATCATTATATCTGTGTTATATAGTGATCTACCCACAAGGTCAAGCCGTCTAGACATCATTAATGATTTATGACCTCATCACTGCCTGTGACATCATCAGTGCTTGATGACATCGCCACGAAAGAGAGAAAGTGGCCAGGTCGCTGATGATGTCATACAGTTCTAGACGGCTCGGCATGGTGTCCAGTCACTACTATAGTCTATAGTGATGTCATACATCATCGATGATGTCATAAATCACTGATGATGTCACAGACAGTGATGCCGTCATAAATCGTCAATGATGCATACAGTACAGTTCTCGGCGGCTTGGACTGGTGCACTACTATAGTGATGTCATATAACTATTGATGTCATATAACACATGATGATGTGATAAATTGCTGATGATGTCACAGTGATGAGGCCTTGTGGCCGACCTGGCCACTACTATTGTGATGTCATAATGTGGGGGGCGTATATTTTACATTGACACTCAGCAATTGTGATGTCACCAGTGATGTCATTCGAGCAATTGTGATGTCACTGTATTCACGAGTGACACCACTTTTTGTGTGATGTCACACCAATGACATCAGCGATGACATAACATTTGCTTGAGCACATTACTGGTGACATCACAATTGCTCGAGAGTGAACGTATAATAGATTCCCCCACATTATGGCATCGGTTATATTACATAAATTTAGTAGTGGCCAGGTCAGCCACCAGGCCTGATGTCACTCAAGCAATTGTGAGGTCATCGGTTATGATGACATCAATGATGTCACTCGAGCAATAAGTAATGTCATCATCAGTGATGATGTCATCGGCGACCAGGCCACTCGCCCCTATTGGTCATGTATGACATCACGACATGCATCTGCAAACTATAATAATCAGTGATCATGACATCACTGATGTCACTGATGATGTCACAATGTCTATGCATGATCAGTTCACATTAGTTCACTTTACATTGTGACATCATCAGTGATTTATGACATCACTGATTGCAATTCTATAGAACTGAATGTGTGATCTCATGCGTGTGATCTCACTGTGTTCCCGCTTGACATCAGACTTTTTGTGTGATGTCACACCAATGACATCACTGATGACATCACCACAGATGACATCACAATTGCATGAGTGAAATCATTTATGACATCACAATTGCTTGAATGTGAACATAGAATGCAGCCACATTATGGCATCTTATGACATCATCGGGTCTCATCACTGTCTGTGACATCATCAATGATTAATGACATCATCGGTAATATAATATGATAACACTATATTAGTGACCTGGCCACCAGCCTGAGCCGTCTTGAACTGTATGACATTGGCGATTTTAATGGCCTCATTACTGTCTGTGACATCATCAGTGATTTATGACATCATGGGTGATATATGACATCACTATCACATGTCACACCACCAGGCCAGCCGTCTAGTGTATGGCATTTTTAGCAATCAGGCCACTCGTTCCCTAATGACCACATAGGACATTATCGGCGAACGGGGTAAGACCACCAAAAGTCTTCACCTTAAAGCCCCGCTCATGTTTTTTTTGTCATTTTTAAGATATTTCATGTTACTGGGTTTTGCCCTGGTCTGTTGATTGTTCGCCAATGTATTTTGTTGACAACTAACCATATTATTAGTCCTAAAAACAAGCTGTTGAGCTACATGTGCTAACGAAGCACTCGTTCACACCATACGCCGAAGCCACGCTGAAGCCACACTGCAGCCTTTGTCTATTTTTCAAGGCTGCACCCGAGCTGCCAGGCATGAAGTCAATTAAAGTTGTGAGCGGGGGGGAGGGCAGCACCGAGCGAAGCGCTGAGGAAGAGTGCTGCTGGTGTGACACGTGGCATGCGTTGCTTCAGTACTGCTTCTGCATAGCGCATGGTGTGAACCGAGGCTGTGTGCCAGGTTCAAAACGCAGCTGATAATAGCTTTGAACCATTTTGAGTCATGCTCTTTCCTTCAACACTATGTATGGAGAGCCTGGAAGTAGGTGGCCTGGACAGGCTTGTGACACTGCAGCACTTGGATGGCATCATCTATTTTAAACCAATCCCTTTTCCGCCCGATGTTGAGCGAGTCCTCCCAGTCCTCCAGCACCTCTGTTACGATGAGAACATAGACGTAGGTTCTGTGTTTCCTCTCTGGGTTCTCAAACACTCCCACTAAACGACCTAAGGTCCCCTTCACACCAGCCTCTTCAAACACTTCTCGAGCAGCAGCAACACTGGCCTCCTCGTCCAGCTCCATTTTCCCGCCAGGAACAATCCACTTGTCGGGATGTCCACTGCTGCTCACCAGCAGCACCTCATCTTCCGCCTGGCTCCTGAAACACAGACAGGCAGCTCGCTTCATGTAGCCATCCCCGTCGTATGTCCGCGGTTGGTTTTTCATCTTCATCATTTCGGTGCACAAAAGTTAAAAAGTACAGGTATGTTTACCCCCTAAGAAAGATGTTATCAGATGCAAAATACTGCTCAGGTGAACATGAGCGTTTTACTTATAACTTATTTTTCCGCTTCATTTTCACAAAACTAGGCACATCTACGGCACGGTCGCCAGTGATGTCATCGGTCATGATGTCATCAGTGATGTCACTCGAGCAACTGTGATGTCATCGATGATGTTGTCACTCCAGCAATTGTGACGTCACCGGTGATAATGGCATCATGCTGCCTTCAAATGGGCTATGTGTTTACCAGGCACGCCTCGTGTAGTATTCACAAATTGGTAAAGTGGACATTTTCTGAAAGCAAGGAGTTCATGAAGTTCACAAGTTTACAATGTCTATGACATCATCAGTGGGACCATCAGTGCATGACATCATCAGTCACCACTGGGCCACTCGATGACTGTGGGACATGATATCATCAGTCACATCACCCAATTGTGGAGTATGATATCATCAGTGGGTATGACATCATCAGTCGGGGGCATTTTCCCACAGGACAGACGGGCCGTGCCATAATGGACAGAAGGAGGGAAGGACAGCCATACCAATTGATGATTGTCGGCTCAAAAGGACATTGTGGTGCGCGTGGCTACAGGACAGACGGTCTATGCCATAATGGACGGAAGGACAGTCCGTGCCACAGATGGACTGAACGGAACCACAAAGTCAGTTATAGAAGAGGCTGCACCGCTTAAAAAGTGTGCTTGGCTGATTGTTGACTGCTGTAAGGTTTATTGTTCCAATAAAGTGGATTCAGTCCTAAAAGGAGCTGGCTAAACAGGTACGTCACTTTTGTGTCATTGCTGCTCCTCATTTTTGTTTAAATATGCAAGCAGGGTGCTCTGCTCGTTGTTAAGCTGTCTTGCTATTTGCCAAACAAAAAAAAGGTTGTTGCGGTCCGCCATGTTTCTTGGTTGCGTTTTGCCTTCATGCTCTGGAATGCTTTGAAGGTGGGGGGTGGGACTTTGCACTGGGAAAGACCCACGTCCGAGGTATCTGGAAGGCAGCATCAGTTTCAACGCTGACCTACTTATCGCTGACCTTTCATGAAGCACAACCAATCAGTGATGTCATAAACCCCTGATGATGTCATAGAGATTGTGACATCATAAGTAATGTCATAAATCTTCCTTGCTGAGGTTATAAAAGCCTGAAACTGACACACACAGACCAAGCACGAATCTAGACAGCATGGATATTGAGGAGATTACCACTTTATTATGCTCTTATCCTCTTATCCTGTCTTTCCTGCTTCTGATTCTATTCGCTTTCAAACGCGTCATCTCACAGCCCAGATGCCAGAGGGGTGAGGCATCATGCACACCAGTGTCCAAGCTGACGCCACTAAGTGGTCATGAGGACCCAAGTCAGTCTGAAGGTGCCCCATCGGTGCTAGTCCAGGATGAGCCTCAACACCCAGAAGGCAGCCAACGTGACCCGCTTGATGATCTCAGCTACAGTTTAAAGGGGACAGGATTCCCTTGTCATTGTCCTCAACATGGATCAGAAAGCACCAGCGAGATGGCATCTGTGACTGAGACGAGCTCTCCCAACTCTCCAACAACTCTCCGCAATCGCACTTCTACATCTCCACCTCAGGTCCTCAGCAAAGTGAAGGCCAAACCCAAGGTTGCACCCAAGGCTTTTGTTGTAAAGAAAGCCCCAGAGATGCCCAAGAACTCACGTGTGCCAACAAAGCTAGCTAATGGTGCCACCACTTCTACCATCACTACACCAGACATCTCAGCGCTGCCCATGCCCTGGCCCCTCCCCCAACCACTCAACCCAGAAGCAGGACATGAGTCATAACAATGGTGCCAATGGAAAGAGGCAGTAGCAGCCCCACGTCCAGATAAAGGAAGAGAGAAGTCCACCTGTGTCAGACTCTCACCCTGAGCACAGCCAGCAGAGTGTCAGCCTCCCACTGCAGAGCCTCCCACTGCAGAGCCACCCACTGCAGAGTCTTCCACTGCAGAGCCTCCCACTGCAGAGCCTCCCACTGCAGAGCCTCCCACTGCAGAGCCTCCCACTGCAGAGCCTCCCACTGCAGAGTCTCCCACTGCAGAGCCGCCCACTGCAGAGCCTCCCACTGCAGAGTCTCCCACTGCAGAGCCTCCCACTGCAGAGCCTCCCACTGCAGAGTCTTCCACTGCAGAGTCTCCCACTGCAGAGCCTCCCACTGCAGAGCCTCCCACTGCAGAGCCTCCCACTGCAGAGTCTCCCACTGCAGAGTCTCCCACTGCAGAGCCTCCCACTGCAGAGCCTCCCACTGCAGAGCCACCCACAGCCGAACGGCAAGACAAAGAAGAACAAGTAGATTGTGTTCCTGCCCAAAGACATCGATATGGATAGTGCTGAAATGGACTAGACGGAGGAAAAAGTGGAATATTTCAAAAGGTTCTGGTTGGAATCTGTCCCCCGCAGACCCGTCTACAGCCTTCCTTCGACTGGTCAAACTTCAGAACGTGAAAATGGTCCGCAGGCTGAATCCAGTCCGGCACCTGATTTTATGTGGCTCGCGGCTAAAAATAGCTATTGTTAATTATAAAATGGCTCTCTCAAATCAAGCAATCTGATTGGTTCACAGCCATTGTATAATTCCAGTAACCGAGTTCAATAACCCATGGCCATGGGTTATTGGTTGCCATGGCAACTCTCTTACTAAGAGAGTAATAATAAGGCTTACCTCAAATGACAACGTAGAAAAAAAAATGGCGGAGACAGCTGTCAGATCCTTGTGAATCGATCTTCGCTTATAACTTTACTAATACTTCGCAGAAAATTATGTTTTGTACAAGAATAGATGCGGGCTAATGTCTTCTTTGCAAAAGAAAGGCTGTTAACTCCGCATTTAACCCCGCATTTAACCCCGTAACGTTAGTTGGTGTCGGGCAAGCCAAACAGCTTTCTCCTGATCTGCTGTATGGAGGGTCACTACTGCTTCAAGTCTTTGTACAATGAGTCATTATGGACGCATGATGGCGCAACTCTCTTACTAAAAGGCTTTGAAAACAAAATGGCGGAGACACCTTTCAGATCCTTGTGAATCGATCTTCGCTTATAACTTTACTAATACTTCGCAGAAAATGATGTTTTGTACAAGAATAGACGCGGGCTAATGTCTTAACCCCTCTCTCGCGCGCCCTCACTCTTAACCCCGCATCTCTAAATAAGACGTAACGTTACTTGGTACAGCTCTGGTGTCGGACTTTGCAAAAAGCTCTCAGGTTCGCAGCAAGCGCCAGGATTGGCCAATGTCGACTTCAGTCTCCAGAACGATCCAATCAAATCACCCGCAGGTCTATCTTCTTGCTAGAGGTCCCGCCTTACAGTAGTGTTTCAACTGACTCTCAGAATACCATGCCAGTCGGACTTATAGTGTTATTATTATTATATTATTATACTTGGAACCCTTTTATAAAAGCAATATAGCACTCGAGCAGCGTGTGTTGTGGAATATATCCCCCTGCTCAGTTGTTATCCCACGAGGCCGCACTGATCAGGGGGATATATTCACCATAACACACTTGCTCTCGTGATATATTGCTTAATTATATATCATTATATATTATAATAGCCATTTCAGTTAATTGTCTTTGTTTTTTATCTTTTTTTCTCCCCAATTCCCCCCTGCTGTGCCGGTCATTGTGCCACGTGCCTGCCGATCGGGGGGGGGGCCGTAGACTAGCACATGCTTCCTCCTGATACATGTGCAGTCGCCAGCCGCTTCTTTTCACCTGACAGCGAGACGTTTCACCGGTAGGATGTAGCGCGTAGGAGGATCACCACGCTATTCCCCCCAGTTCCCCCTCCCACCCCGAACAGGCAGGGGGAGGTGCTAATACAGTGTCCAGAACTCATATCCCACCGGCTTCCCACCCGCAGACACGGCCAATTGTGTCCGTATGAACGTCTGACCAAGCCAGAAGTAGCGCTACCTGGGGTACTTAAACTGGGGTCTCCACGGTGGTAGGCGACTGCTTGTACCTCTACGGTCTCTACACTACCAAGACGCCCCCAATTATGATGATTTTTCCTATGATGCGATTAGACCACTCACAATACTCGCTTGCCATTCATAAAGGATATTATGCATGTAAATGCAATTATCTCCTTTACTGCAGTATCCTTGGAGGTAGAATTTACAAAGCTCCTTTTTCTTATCTGGTTTGACAAGCTCATGTTCAAACTTACACTGTTCCCCCTGAATAGAGACACAATTAAGTCAATTAGTCATTTTCAGTGAAGAAAGGACACATTTTTTCTATTATTATTATTATTTTTTGCATAAATAGGCTTATGTTATTATACCAAGCTCAACTGCATTAGTGCCATTTACCTTGATGCATCGACCTTCGAGGAAATATGTGCAGATGTATCTGCCATTGTGTTCAACCGTGTGTTGATTGATAAACTCCTTGCTCATGATTGGCCGTTTCTTCTGAAAACCAGAAGAATTGTTCCCTTCCTATGGACACCAAAGAAGAAGAAAAAAAGGGTTTTGGTCACACGTCTTTTCACCTAGGCTGGACACCATTCCTGCCCACCCAGCTTCCCACATGACACGCCGCCCTCCGCGTATAAGGGGACCATTTTCGGACAGACTTGCCCCCGAAAAATGGAGCCAGAGGCCAAAAAACACTAGCCTGGGTAAACCCAGCCCCCAGTGACCTGCTCTCAGTCACTAGGTGCTAGTGACTGAGAACTGAGAGAGCAGGTCACGTGGGGGTTGGGTTTACCTAGGCTAAAAAAACACTACGTAGGAATCTAGGCTTTAAAAGTTTGTGAAAATGTGTCCTGGAAAACTCTTTGTTGTTGCTTTTTTTTTGCTGTGTGGATTTGATGTTAAGGAAGGCGTGTTTTTGTTATTTCATATTTTGAGATTGTGCATGCTTTTACAATTTCTTTTTGCAGTGTGCTGTGGTTTATATTAAAGCTTTTCCTCCATATTCCTTGATTTATGTATTTTTTCCCCTCTCCCAATACATTGATCTCATTGCAGTGTACAATGTGTATTTAGACACAATTTATTATTATGAAATTCATTAATTATTATTAATAAAAACAGCATTGTGGGGCGGCGGCCGGCCGGCAGGGGGGCGGGGGGTTTACCTGGGGTTAGGACCTGAGCCAATCAGTGCTGCTATCCACCCACGTGGGGTTAGGACCTGAGCCAATCAGTGCTGCTATCCACCCACGTGGGGTTAGGACCTGAGCCAATCAGCGCTGACCTATAGAATTGTACCAACCAGTCTGTTGATTCAGTTTCAGCTGTTTGTAGTTGTCATCCAATCATTACCTTCCTATAGCCAGAGACTCTCCAATAGTGTGACTGAGGTGAGCCTTTGATGCCCCCATCAAAGGTGTTAAGTGTCCTCCTCTGTCATTTTCACACCTCATGAATGGCCCGGGGGGATCTGAAAGGGGCTCTATTTGGGTTTATTTGATAGATAGATAGATAGAGTACTTTATTCATCCCCGAGGGGAAATTCTGGCGTTACAGCAGCAGTAGCATCAATGACAGTGACAAGAGCATCAATGACAAGAGCATCAATGACATTAAACAATTAAACAATAAAAAAGTTACACAAATAAAAAAAGTTACACAACTAAGGTAAGGTGCAGAAACAGCAGTATTAAAATATTGCAATAAGAAAAGAAACAAACCAATACGTGAAAATATACAATATACAATATATACCACTTTACTAATACCGCCTTTACATCTTACGTTTCCCAGAAACTGTAGGTAAATTAAATTAAATCAACTAAAAATACTCCTAAATAGTATTGAATAATACTATTATTTATATTTCTATTATTTCTAAAACTAAACTAAAGCTGTACAGTTTGTTATTTATATAATGATTGATATGACTATACATACTATACATAGTGAGTGTGCAATGTGGGCATGTGTACAGTGCATAGGATTCAATGTTCAGGAGGGCGGGAGGGGAGGGGGCGGTAGGGAGAGGAGGGCCCTCCTCTCTCTGCGTGTCCAGGAGTTATTGTAAATTGTTATTGCGGTGGGTACGAAAGACCTCCTGTAACGCTCCTTGCTACAGGGAAGCTGACGGAGCCTCTGACTGAAACCGCTCCGTTGTCCAGCCAGCAGGTCGTAAAGGGGGTGTGTCGTGTCATCCATGATTTTGAGTATTTTTTGTAGCATCCTTCCCTCCACAACCACCTCCAGGGGCTCCAGAGTGGTCCCCAGCACAGAGCCCGCTCTCCTAAAAAGTTTGTTCAGTTTGTTAGAGTCGCTGGCTCTGATGCAGTTGCCCCAGCAGGTGGCTGCAAAGAGAATTGCGCTTGCTACCACAGACTGGTAAAAGATATGCAGCATCTTGCTGCACACGTTGAAGGATCTGAGCCTCCTCAGGAAATAGAGTCTGCTCTGCCCCTTCTTGTAGACAGCCTCGGTGTTACATCTCCAGTCCAGTTTTTTGTCCAGGTGAACACCCAGGTATTTATAGCTGTCCACACTCACCACCTCCTCACCCCCGATGGAGATAGGGATCGGCTCAGTGCTGGTCCTCCTGAAGTCCACAACCATCTCCCTGGTTTTGGACACGTTAAGGAGGAGGTGGTTTTCTCCACACCAGTCCACAAAGCGGCTCACCAGATCCCTGTACTCCTCCTCCTCTCCATCTCTGACACACCCGACAACTACAGAGTCATCTGAATATTTCTGCAGATGGCAGGATGTTGAGTTGTATTGGAAGTCAGAGGTGTATAGGATGAAGAGGAAAGGTGAGAAGACAGTCCCCTGTGGTGCTCCTGTGCTGCTGACCACCCGGTCGGACACACATCCCTTCAGTCGCACAAACTGTGGTCTGTCTGTCAGGTAGTCGATAATCCAGGAGGTTGTGGAGGCGTCCACCTGCATCCTTTGAAGCTTCTCACGCAGTAGTGCAGGCTGGATGGTGTTGAAAGCACTGGAGAAATCAAAGAACATCATCCTCACAGTGCTGCCTGCTGTGTTGAGGTGAGAGTGGGCTCGCTGGAGCAGGTAGATGATGGCGTCGTCGACTCCAACCCAGGGGCGGTACGCAAATTGCAGTGGGTCCAGGTAGGAGTTCACCTGGGGTCTGAGATGAGCCAGCATCAGTCTCTCCAGGACCTTCATGATGTGTGATGTCAAGGCCACCGGTCTGGAATTTGGGACTGGAATAGTGGTGAATAGTGCCGAATAGTGTCTGCATATTGTGCTCTAATTGGTCATATGCTGGCCCGCATAGCAGGGATTTCATGCAGTGTAACTGCTGGATTAGTAGTCTCAAACTAAACAGTCTGCAGCAGTGAAAATCATATTACATTGTGCTTGAGTCAGCAACTAAAATGGACACAGTAGCTCACTGTCCATAACATGTTGGACTGTATATGGAGAGACAGGAGTGGTTCTTACTGCTGTGATGTCCTCCATGCCCTGGTCTCCTCCTCGGCCTCGCCCACGGATGTCCTCCATGCCCTGGTCTCCTCCTCGGCCTCGCCCACGGCCGCCCCAGCTCTTGTTGCCCCTCAGCTTCTTGTTCTTGTCGAGCATCCCGCGTCCTCTGCCTCGCCCGGCCCCTCGGCCTGGGCCACTCCCTCTGCCCCTCCCCCTCTGGCCAACTGAAGAAAACATTTTGGCGGAAGTGATCAAATTCAGTGTCCTTTCGCCTTTGTATTACACAACATAAAACACAAAAAATAGACCTATTTACACCTGGCATTAACATGCGTTTTCTGTGAACAGATTGCAATCAGATTGTGCTTGACCACTTGAAAGGACAGGTGTAAACGCCCCCCCAAAGACACATTGAAGAAGGATTGCAATCTGAGCGGCCAAACCACCTCCGGAAGTGGTCAGGGACGCATTGTGTGTACACATTGAACACAAGTGTAAATGCAATGTGTCCTCTCAATCTGGATACAGCAAGTGTATGCGGATTGAGAGGACACCCATTTTGGGTGATCAAATTGCCATCAGATTGCAATCTGATCACCCAAAACGCATGTTAACGCCAGGTGTAAATGAAATCAGGCTAATGTGGTCAAGCACAATCTATTGACACTGATTGGCGGTCCTGTGTTTGTAGGAGGGGCTTGGGCTATTTAACAGCTAAGCACCCATGTGAGAGAGTTCACTTTTTCCATTATCCAGGAATGGACAGGACTTCTGGCCTGATAGCTGGGCCCCAACGTTTTGGATGGGTTTAGTTTAGACTAAGGGTTCCAGTGTAAGTTCTGGTGTCTTCATTCTCGTTTTGTTCTGAGTCATTGTCTTTTGCTTTCAACCCAATTTAGTATTTTTTTGCCCTTTTTGTATTTTTGTTGCAACTCAAAATGGAAATTGCCAGTTTCTCCACAATAAACATTTTGTGGTGAACTTGAAGCCTGCCTCTGCCTCTTCTCCTGTTCGCCATCCGCACAGGCCCTCATATGGAAATTATTTTAATTTGCTCCCCACCACAGGGAGATCAATGCAGTGTCAGCAACACGGATCAGTGCTAATAATATCTAATAATATAAATAAATAATATGCTAATAATAATCTGCTACGGCGAACCAACACGGCCCTGGAGCTGGTAGGGACTCAATACCTTGCTCAAGGACACTTCAGTAGGGTGGACAGAGATGGCAAAAGTACGGTACACAATTACTTTACTTAAAGGAACACTCTGCCCATTTTCAACCAGCTTTGTATCATTAGAACATCAGTAGTATATCAGAAAACTGTAAACGGTTTTGAAGTCTGTCATTTAATTTGACAGTTATTGAGTGTTAAAGTGTGGACCAGTGACATCACTGGTCCACACTAACTCAAATTAATAACTCATTAACTAAAATCAACTCTCAATAACTGTCAAACTAGATGAATGATGAATAGTTTGACAGTTATTGAGAGTTAATGAGTTATTAATTTGAGTTAGTGTGGACCAGTGATGTCACTGGTCCACACTTTAACACTCAATAACTGTCAAATTAAATGATAGACTTCAAAACCGTTTACAGTTTTCTGATATACTACTGACTATTCTAATGATACAAAGCTGGTTGAAAATGGGCGGAGTGTTCCTTTAAGTACAAGTAGCCTACAGTTAATTGTGTGAAAAAGACTCTGGTAAAAGTAGAAGTACTGATTCAACTTAATTACTCAAGTAAAAGTAAAAAAGTACAGGCTCTGAAATGTACTCAAGTATAAAAGTAAAAAGTATTTTCTGTGCAAGGTGAATAAACTTGCGTCATATTAATATAATTCAAATACTATTTAACTTAAAAGATCCCTTCACAACATCTTTTAAGATGCATAAAGACTATACTTTGATTAATAATTTGTGTAAGTTTTACTGTGTAAGTTACTCTCTCCAGGTCTTTTTAATCTGTACATGGATGATCTATCTGACCAGCTAAGACACTGTAGGACTGGTTGTATGATTGGTAACACCTTGGTAAACCATCTTATGTATGCTGACAATTTGGCCCATTAGATCTGTAGAATATAAAACCAACATTTAACATGCACTGCATTAGTCAGGCTTATGAAACCTAAGAAACAGTATATTTTCTTACATTTGAATACATTTCTAAAACACCGCACACGCATGACAATTGTCTGATGCTGTAAAACGCTAACAACACGTTGCATGCAAGAGGATATAAACACATTAGTAAACTTTTGACAGTGCGCATTTATTCTAGTGAAATGAAATCTACTTTATAATCTGAGTGGTATTAGTCAAATGTATATAGCATGACCTCAATGGCTGCTCGGTGCACCGATTGTGCTTTCTGCAAAGTCGGCACACAGTCATTATGGGAAGCAAAACAATACATAGATATGAAAGCCAAAAATGTATTTTTATGAATAGCAGCAGTGAATGATTTACTGACTTTTGCCAACAGTCAAATTCCCTACATATAAAGGGAGGCCTTTCAGATGTCAAAACGAATGTGCAGGGCATGAAATGATGATTATGAGGATATTTCATCACAATATACATTGACTGCAAAAGATCACCTGTCAGGTTGCCTCTGTGTGATTGTTGTCATGGCTGTGGTTGCAGGTTTAATTCCCGTGGCGCTGGCAGATGGCAGGCCTGCAGATGAACCCACTGTTGCTGTAATCCTCCTCATCTTGTAATGCACAGGGCCTGTCTGTTGGAGACACAAGGGTCAATCACACAGAAATGTGCAGCGCAATTAGCACACACAATATTGCCAAAAGCGGCCACGGATCCTGGTAGACTAGTGGACATCTTAAATATTGCGTGCAATACGTTTTTCCATCATCTATCATCATCAGTGAACTTTGTTTTGAAATAAGCCCTGCACATACGCTGTGCCACTAAAACCTGCCACTGAAGCTTATGAGTATGGTTGACTGTCTTTGCACTGTACAATTTCATAAGCTGCTCATCTCTAGTCATCTTCTTTAGTTTCTAATCCCGTGCCTTCGATCATAGCAGCACGGGCTGACCTCTTTGTTCCTCTTGGAGACAGAGCCATTAGGCTGCCCGTGGCAATAGAGAGGCAAAGTGACCGCCTGCTTCCTGCTTCGGCACTGTACCAGAGATTTTTATCCGGCATTTATTTTCCCATAGACATTTCGTAAAATGTTTATAAAAAATAGTTTTACTTGGTCAAACCAAATGGTTCAGCTATATTTAGAATCGGGAGAGACCATAGAACAAAACTTGAAAAACGACATCGAAAAAATGATGAAAGTGGCTGCTGCTTCAAGCCACTGCCACTGAGAGGAGA
Source organism: Poromitra crassiceps (assembly GCF_964638095.1). Taxonomy (NCBI): domain Eukaryota; kingdom Metazoa; phylum Chordata; class Actinopteri; order Beryciformes; family Melamphaidae; genus Poromitra; species Poromitra crassiceps. The sequence goes on from NC_139642.1 coordinate 10,072,014, forward strand.
GCAACATATTTGAACTTGAACAGGCGACAGTCTTTGAAGCAGATGTTCAGTAGCAACACTGAACCAGTAGAAGACCACGAGTCTGGAGGAAGCATGAGAAGCTCTTTCCCTCAGGCTTCACAATCACAACAACTTGATAGATCCCTGAGGGGAAATGGAGTTGCTCACACTCAGGTAGGGAGAAACATAGGGACAGTATAAGGGACATTTAGGAGAATCATCAACATGCATGAGTGAGGGGGTACTATTGGCATGGCAAAACAGCTCCAGGGGGACATGAGACAAAAAAAGTTGGGAACCACTGCTCTTGTGCACCACACACTGGACATTGACAAAAGTGTCATTTTCAGACGGTTACATCTATTGTATAGTATATACTACTGAAAACCTCCTCAACAGTTAGTGCACTTCTTTTCTCAAATCAAACCCAATCTTAGCGGCAGAAAAAACATTTAAATACATATCTCTCCCCTAATGAAATGACACGGGGCAACAACCCAACAAATATGATATCACTGAAAAGCCCAGGATGTCCTCTACACACTGTACTGGGGACAGTCCAGGATGTCCTCTACACACTGACTGTACTGGGGACAGTCCAGGATGTCCTCTACACACTGTACTGGGGACAGTCCAGGATGTCCTCTACACACTGACTGTACTGGGGACAGTCCAGGATGTCCTCTACACACTGACTGTACTGGGGACAGTCCAGGATGTCCTCTACACACTGTACTGGGGACAGTCCAGGATGTCCTCTACACACTGTACTGGGGACAGTCCAGGATGCCCTCTACACACTGACTGTACTGGAGACAGTCCAGGATGTCCTCTACACACTGTACTGGGGACAGTCCAGGATGTCCTCTACACACTGTACTGGGGACAGTCCAGGATGTCCTCTACACACTGACTGTACTGGGGACAGTCCAGGATGTCCTCTACACACTGTACTGGGGACAGTCCAGGATGTCCTCTACACACTGACTGTACTGGGGACAGTCCAGGATGTCCTCTACACACTGTACTGGGGACAGTCCAGGATGTCCTCTACACACTGTACTGGGGACAGTCCAGGATGTCCTCTACACACTGTACTGGGGACAGTCCAGGATGTCCTCTACACACTGACTGTACTGGGGACAGTCCAGGATGTCCTCTACACACTGACTGTACTGGGGACAGTCCAGGATGTCCTCTACACACTGTACTGGGGACAGTCCAGGATGTCCTCTACACACTGACTGTACTGGGGACAGTCCAGGATGTCCTCTACACACTGTACTGGGGACAGTCCAGGATGTCCTCTACACACTGTACTGGGGACAGTCCAGGATGTCCTCTACACCAGTGGTTCTCAAATGGGGGTCCGCGGACCCCCAGGGGTCCGTGGCACTTTGCCAGGTGGTCCGCAAAAAGTTTTCAAGTAAAAAAAAAAAAAAACATTTTTTTTTTGTTTTTTTTAACACGTTCACTGCCAATGACGTATTAATACGTCAAAAAAATCCAACGGTTGACTGCCAATGACGTATTAATACGTCAAAAAAAAGATTTTTTTTTTTTGACCGTGGGATGTGCATCTAACCCTTTTACATCTCTTATATAAATATTGGAGCCACCGAACGTGTACAACCCATTCCACCGACCCACTAAGTGGCGACAGTGCTCTCCTGACTAGAGGAAGGCAAGCAAAAAGCAGTGTGAGGAAGCCATTCTCATGAAAATGGATTGGCGAAAACGCTTTCGTTTTCGCGCTGATTGCTGGCGGTGCGGGATTGCAAATTTGCATAATAGATTACGGGTGGAACACACTTTGAAACACGCAGCATAAATATGACCAGAATCGCAAAAGCTTCATCAAAGCTCTCAACCGAAACTCCAAGAAACGAGCGAGCCCATCCAGACTTGCCCAGCGGCCGCCAGCAGACAGGCACAGTAGCAGCAAAGCAGTGAGCCTGGTGACGCGAGGTTACAGCAGCAACAGAAACGAGCTTGTGACACGCCCGCTGCAGCCAAGAAGAACACACATGGAGGGAGGAGTTTGAAGGAGAGGGGTGTTTCCTGCTGTTATGGAGGAAATGACTGTTCAAAACTATTGTTTAGATGTCTGACGTCTTACTGATGCCAAAAATGAATGGTTAAAGTGACTGTTCTATCGAATTTCACAAAAAGCCGTTTATCTCAGAATAAATTTTCAGACGCTGAAACCATGCTGTATTCAACTGCTAATGCTTACATAACTACTAACTCTACAAACTAACTCTTTTAGACAGAGAAAGCACACATTCTATTAGTTCTTTTGAGATATTGTGTGTTCACAAAATCCTAACAGAAACGAATCCTCGGCTCTTGAAAGATGAGCCAGAATCCTCAAAAAAAAACCTTGGCAGAAGCTAACTACAGTATTGAAAAACGGCTGGCAGTGAATGTGTTAATAAAATGCTACATGTTACTTATTCCTTCTCAAACTACTTCCTACATGGTGCTAGTCTATCAAAATATCTTGGCTGTCATTGATTGTGTTGCATAGCGGTTTTCTGTACTGTTGACAAATTGTGATATTGTAAGTCGCTTTGGATAAAACAAAAGTGTCTGCTAAATGACGTAATGTAAATGTAATGTAATAAAAAAATAAAAAGATTTTTTTTTTTTTGCAAAATCTTCATAGTTCAACGAAAATAGTGTATGCTTTAAATCTAAAATGGTTCATGGATTACATTCTAATAACAAACCTATCAAATTAAAAGTCAAGCACGTTACCGTGGAAACAATTAAGCTTAGCCCAAAATCACAAATCAGAATGAGGGGGTCCCTGGTATATTTTCTATCTTGTAAGGGGTCCTTGGCTGAAAAACATTTGAGAACCTCTGCTCTACACACTGCACTGGGGACAGTCCAGGATGTCCTCTACACACTGTACTGGGGACAGTCCAGGATGTCCTCTACACACTGTACTGGGGACAGTCCAGGATGTCCTCTACACACTGTACTGGGGACAGTCCAGGATGTCCTCTACACACTGTACTGGGGACAGTCCAGGATGTCCTCTACACACTGTACTGGGGACAGTCCAGGATGTCCTCTACACACTGACTGTACTGGGGACAGTCCAGGATGTCCTCTACACACTGTACTGGGGACAGTCCAGGATGTCCTCTACACACTGACTTTACTGGAGACAGTCCAGGATGTCCTCTACACACTGTACTGGGGACAGCCCAGGATGTCCTCTACACACTGTACTGGGGACAGTCCAGGATGTCCTCTACACACTGACTGTACTAGGGACAGTCCAGGATGTCCTCTACACACTGTACTGGGGACAGTCCAGGATGTCCTCTACACACTGACTTTACTGGAGACAGTCCAGGATGTCCTCTACACACTGTACTGGGGACAGCCCAGGATGTCCTCTACACACTGTACTGGGGACAGTCCAGGATGTCCTATACACACTGTACTGGGGACAGTCCAGGATGTCCTCTACACACTGTACTGGGGACAGTCCAGGATGTCCTCTACACACTGTACTGGGGACAGCCCAGGATGTCCTCTACACACTGTACTGGGGACAGTCCAGGATGTCCTATACACACTGTACTGGGGACAGTCCAGGATGTCCTCTACACACTGTACTGGGGACAGTCCAGGATGTCCTCTACACACTGTACTGGGGACAGCCCAGGATGTCCTCTACACACTGTACTGGGGACAGTCCAGGATGTCCTATACACACTGTACTGGGGACAGTCCAGGATGTCCTCTACACACTGTACTGGGGACAGTCCAGGATGTCCTCTACACACTGTACTGGGGACAGTCCAGTATGTCCTCTACACACTGTACTGGGGACAGTCCAGGATGTCCTCTACACACTGACTGTACTGGAGACAGTCCAGGATGTCCTCTACACACTGTACTGGGGACAGCCCAGGATGTCCTCTACACACTGTACTGGGGACAGTCCAGGATGTCCTCTACACACTGACTGTACTGGGGACAGTCCAGGATGTCCTCTACACACTGTACTGGGGACAGTCCAGGATGTCCTCTACACACTGCACTGGGGACAGTCCAGGATGTCCTCTACACACTGTACTGGGGACAGTCCAGGATGTCCTCTACACACTGTACTGGGGACAGTCCAGGATGTCCTCTACACACTGACTGTACTGGGGACAGTCCAGGATGTCCTCTACACACTGTACTGGGGACAGTCCAGGATGTCCTCTACATACTGTACTGGGGACAGTCCAGGATGTCCTCTACACACTGTACTGGGGACAGTCCAGGATGTCCTCTACACACTGTACTGGGGACAGTCCAGGATGTCCTCTACACACTGTACTGGGGACAGTCCAGGATGTCCTCTACACACTGTACTGGGGACAGTCCAGGATGTCCTCTACACACTGTACTGGGGACATTCTGACATTAGCTAAGTTGATTAGGCAGTGAATCTGACAGATGATCTAAGGCCATGTTCACATTATTACAGGCAAATCCGATTTGCTGATAAAGTCATTAATCATCATTATCTTGATTGGTTTCCCAAATCTGATTTGGGAGTGTGTCCACACTGCCACAAATCTGATTTTCAAGTCGGATCTGTGTGTCCAGACCTAAACAGCCTATCTGCATGGGTTGCTATGGTAACGACGTGGGCGTCAGTAAATACGTACGTTGGTGACGTGGTTTTCCCGCACAGAAGCATTTGATGACGAGTTGCGAGTGACGTTCAAATCAGATTTGGTGGATTTGCGCGTCCGCACTCCAGTCTCATCAGTCGAAAGCCGATTGGAAACTACCTCCATAGCCTTTGTAGCACTATTCTGTGGGTGTTAGTGATATACTGTGTGGGTTGTTTTTTTATTTGTTACATGATCTAATATTTCCTTTTCTCTCCAGATTCACGCTGCCTCTGAGAACAACCAGGCTTTATACAAGACTTTGAAAGCAATCCTGACACCAGTTTTGCACGAGATGCGAGAGAAAGCTGTGGAGGAGAACAAAAGCTGCTGATTCAGCCCTTCAAGTTCATCTGTATCGTCATCTGCGTCATAAAATTCATTTCAGATATTTAGGTAGAAAACACAACAAAATACTTGGGCTCCGGCATTCTCAGCCTTGGACAGAAGGAATAAGACACGAACACCAGACACAACAATCAACCAATAAGACAAGACAGTTGTATGCACCGTATTAGTATGCAGTACCTGTGTGAGTGCAAGTTTGTCCGTGTAGGGTACTGTCACTGAACCCAGTCCCAAACAATGTTCCACTCTGACTTCTGGCTATTATTGCTGGCATCAGATACTGCTGAGTGCCGACCTTAGTCCCATATATATTTTCTTCTTTTTTAACTTAAAATCTGGGGGCTTCATCTTTCTTTGAAGCTCTTTGTAGACTGTTTTTCTAAGCACTGCCATTCTCTCTGTTCATGTGCCACAATGCTTGGTTTGAAAGCATTCCTTTGTCATTAAGTGTCCTGTTCCACTGTAATACTTGAGGGATTATATATATATATATATATATATATATATATATATATATATATATATATATATATATATATATATATATATCCATATATATATATATATATATATATATATATATATCCATATATAAACTTTTTTATTAGCATTTATTATCTGTTAGTTGGTCACAAACGACTGAGAAAAAAATCTCATGAAGTGAATGGAATGTTCAGCTTATTTAAAATGTTTTGCCCAGCTGTTCAGGCTGTTTAAAAAAATGGAATTTAAACCAAAATATGTTTTTACACTGTGCAGATGCTACAGAGTGTCTTATTTATTTGAATCTTCTCATTGTATGATAATAACTATAGCCTAGATGACAAAATGCAACGTTTTGTTTTAGATTGAAAATAAGGAGTTCATCCTAGAGTGAATGCAAACTGATGCTACTGTTACAGTAATGCAAATTAGCAGGCCACAGTGCATTTTCTTTTCCAAGCAAGTTTATGTCCTTAACGCTATGTGCACCAAAAATGACCATTTCTTACTGTACTGTTGTACATAAAACATTGACCTGCTGCCTCTGCTCTGCCTCAACTTAAATGGCCTATATTTGAACTTAGTATAAAACGCTGCTGTGTGTGAAGTAGGCCTGCCTGTGTTATTTGCATAGCTGTGGAGACGACTCGGACAACGCGGCTCTGACCTCGTGTGGACGCAATGTAATGTAGATCTGCTGACACGTTGTGGAATACTTAGAAAGGTCATCTGCTCAAGCCTCTGAAAGGAAACGAGACATTGTACTGTGGGGAATTTTCAACAAGCACTATTTTTTCATTGTTACATTGGGCTACTTGTTGAAAAATGAAACTTAACGTAAGCCATGTGGATTGAGTCTTTTCCTTGATAGAAATGAAAGGCCAAGAATCCTTCCTTTTTGCCATCTTTGTCAGTTTCTGTCAACATCAGTGAGGAGTTTCTATTTCAAAACTCAGAAAGGAAGCATACAGCGCATCCTGGTGATGCCTGGTGCCGCTGGCAGCGCTCTCCTCCCCTCCTCTCCTCTCCCCTCCTCTCCCCCTCTCCCCTCCCCTCCTCTTCTCCCCTCCCCTCCTCTCTTCTCCCCCTCTCCCCCTCTCCTCCCCCCTCCTCTCCCCCTCTCCCCTCCTCTCCTCTTCTCCCCTCCTCTCTTCTCCCCCCTCCCCTCCTCTTCTCCCCCCTCCTCTCCCATCCTCCCCCTCTCCTCTCCTCTTCTCTTCTCTCCCCCCCTCCCCTCCTCCTCTCCCCTCTCCTCCTCCTCTTCTCTCCCCCTCTCCTCTGGTTCCCCCCACCCACCCCGGTCAGCGGTTGCCTTTTATACACGTCCCAAACAGCCAGGACAACGCAATTGGCTGGCTCAGATTTGAACAGATCTGAGCCAGCCGATTGGCTGTTATCCTGTGATGACGTAATGTCCTGTGCCCCATGACCGGATGGACCATATGGACTTCCTCCCCCCGACTGGCTGTGCTATCATAGCTGCTGACTGTTACTGCACTATCCGTCTCCTCCCCCCTCCTCTCCTCTCCTCTCTTCTCCCCCCCTCCTCTCCCATCCTCCCCCTCTCCTCTCCTCTTCTCTCCCCCGCTCCCCTCCTCCTCTCCCCTCCTCTTCTCTCCCCCTCTCCTCTCCTCTTCTCCCCTCCTCTCTTCTCCCCTCTCCCCTCCTCTTCTCCCCCCCTCCTCTCCCATCCTCTCCTCTCCTCTCCCCTCCTCTCCTCTCCCCCTCTCCTCCTCTCCCCTCCTCTCCTCTTCTCCCCTCCTTTCTTCTCGCCCCCTCCCCTCCTCTTCTCCCCCTCTCCTCTCCCCCTCCCCCCCTCTCCTCTCCTCCTCTCTTCTCCCCCCTCCTCTCCCCCCTCCTCTCCCATCCTCCCCCTCTCCTCTCCTCTCCTCTTCTCTCCCCCCCTCCCCTCCTCCTCTCCCCTCTCCACTCCTCTTCTCCCCCCCTCCTCTCCCATCCTCCCCCTCTCCTCTCCTCTTCTCTCCCCCCCTCCCCTCCCCTCTCCCCTCCTCTCCCCCTCTCCTCTGGTTCCCCCCACCCACCCCGGTCAGCGGTTGCCTTTTATACACATCCCAAACAGCCAGGACAACGCGATTGGCTGGCTCAGATTTGAACAGATCTGAGCCAGCCGATTGGCTGTTATCCTGTGATGACGTAATGTCCTGTGCCCCATGACCGGATGGACCATATATGGACTTCCTCCCCCCGACTGGCTGTGCTATCTGCTGACTGTTACTGCACTATCCGTCTCCTCCCCCCTCCTCTCCCATCCTCCCCCTCTCCTCTTCTCTCCCCCTCTCCTCTGCCATCCTCCCTAGCCTGGGTAAACCCATCCCCCACGTGACCTGCTCTCAGACCTGTTCTCAGTCACTATGGTCTGGATTCCCACCATTGTTAAACGATTTCCTGCGGTTGTTGGGCCCCCCCCGATAGACCACTCCATTACGCAACCATCATCCAACCAGTTTAGTGCACAGAGCACATGCGCAGTGCAGCAGATGGCGTCATCACTCTGCGACCTTTGTTGTTAGCGCATGAGCTAACACTTTTCATTTCAGTACTGCTAGCACGCAAATGGTTACAACCAGCTACAAGAAGAGAGAACATCGCGTGACGGTGGTCAGGGAATCCCTGCTGCAGATGGCCGCAGATCTGGAGAGATATTTGTGGCTGTGAAGAACAGTCATCATCTATACAGCTGCTGCCAACCTGATGAGGAAACAGGCGTGCTTGTTATGCTGGACACTGAATGCGAGTCTGCAGACTTCATCCTCCAGTGCTGTTCGCCTCAGGACTTGAAGGCCTAACGTTGTACCATGGACTGTATACATTCTGTGCTAATAATGCTAGCATGCTAACATCCTTTTCACACACACACACTGAATATACCGAAATGCTAGATTTGATCATGGACTTAACGCTAATGTTAATCAAAAACGGCCGCAGTCATAACGGTAAGGTGTGTTTGACCTAATTGAAATATTAACGTTAATGCCCTCACATTTCAGCGTGGTTACAGATAAACCTATTTAACGCTAGCTAGCTACAGTAGATTTTTGGAGGCGTTAATGTGAATGTCATGACGTAGTGAGCGTAGTATTATACTGTATATTATACATAATCCAGATGTAACCTAGCTATAGCTAGACGTTAAGAGGTTAGCGTGAATGCGACTGAGACCTGACATTACTGGCTTGATATCATATTCCAGATGCAACCTAGCTAGATAAGCGCCACACTGCTGTATGAGTAGCTACAATCAAATGTATCAAGCCTTGATATCATATTCCAGATCCAACCTAGCTAGCTAGATGTTAAGAGGTAGGAATATACCGAAATGCTAGACTTGATCGTGGACTTAATGTTAATCAAAAACGGCCACACTCATAACGTTAAGGTGTGTTTGACCTAGCTAGAAATATTAACGTTAATGCCCTCACATTTCAGCGTGGTTACAGATAAACCTATTTAACGCTAGCTAGCTACATTACTGGCTTGACATCATATTCCAGATGCAACCTAGCTAGATAAGCTCCACACGGCTGTATGAGTAGCTACAATCAAATGTATCAAGCCTTGATATCATATTCCAACGTGAATTCAGCTGAGGGGTTCGCTCCAGAACGAGACTGTTGCGTTCAATATTTGTACACGTTACTGTGCAGTAACTGTGCAACTGTGTACTGTGCAATTCTGTATATTATACATAATCCAGATGTAACCTAGCTATAGCTAGACGTTAAGAGGTTAGCGTGAATGCGACTGAGACCTGACATTACTGAAGTGAATACAAGTGACCTATATTTTTCAATCCTGTCTTTGAATAAAAGTTGTGTTATACTTGAAAACCATGTCTTTGCTCCCTTATGTGTTCACAATTACAACAAATCTGTATGGTTTATCTGTTGGCATTAAACCGTGGTATTTCCTTGGGTGATATTCCATATTTGTCATTAAACCTAGCTGTTCACATAAATTTGCAATGATGATCGACCACGTGAGATATCACAAGTAGCCTACTTTTATTAAAAAATAAAATGCAAAGAGAGGTTTCCTTCTCTAACTATTGGTGCGTTCACAAAATATTTACACGAGATTTTTTTTATAAATAATAATCAATAACGTGGATAATGATGACATCTGCAGCTGCTGGACGAGAGACAGAAGAAACTACGAACGAAGATTGGAGCAGAGGACATTGACTACAGAGAAACTTAACCGACCAGCACTCTGCTTCAATCAATGAATGCTTATAAATAAACCATACACATGAGAATTACCGTTAACGTTACAGCATTTAATAACATACATATGGTGATATCTGGTGGTCTGAAATTACTCTCTATCTACAGTAGGGTAACTGGCTCCTATTGTGTCTTATTATTGTAACGTTTGAATCAGCGTTTCATAACTATAATAGCCTAATGTTACTGTAGCCTGGATGACGTCAGCTAATGCTACCCAGCCTTCCAGCGTTTATCTTCCATAATGCATTAAATCATAATCACAATGCGAAGACATTAGCTGATCACCACAGAGCTGCACAGACAAGTTTATCAGATAATTTCGCCGTAAAATGTGTCCAGGTGATCAGCTCTGAAGCCCCGGCTTGTATGGTCCGCTAAAATCCGATTTCGATATAGGTGTTATTTTGATCAATATTGTAGGCTATAGCTGGCTAGACAGAGGAGTTTATCTGGAATCAGTGTGACAAGATCCCTGCTGCTAGCTTGTCTGCCTTTCTGTGTCAGAGTATCTAGCTACATTATCTGCATTACATGCTACACCATGCAAATATATTTCGATATAATTCAAACAATTAGCCCACTGTACTACTGGACTGTGTATTGCTGTGAATAAGTTAGATTTGATTGTGTAAAGTGTTACATGTTATATTTTTAACTGAGCTTTGCAGAATTACCTCAACACAATTGTGTTGTGTATCAGCTTTAAATATCCAATATATACAGCATTAAACAAACGACCAGCAGCATTCAAATGTGCAAAAACGTTATATTTATTGAAATGTGGTGATCTCATGTCACATTACATAATGTTATGCCCAAATGGTCTACTGCCCAGAAGCGTCACTTTACATGTTTGGTAGGGAATTATTTTAATTATGTTAAACCAGCGTTTATCTTCCATAATGCATTAAATCATAATCACAATGCTATGAAGACATTAGCTGATCACCACAGAGCAGCACAGACAAGTTTATCAGATAATTTCGCCATAAAATGTGTCCAGGTGATCAGCTCTGAAGCCCTGGCTTGTATGGTCCGCTAAAATCCGATTTCGATAACGCTAGGTGTTATTTTGATCAACAGACCTCAACCTCAACAGCTGTTTTCACTTGAATTTCCTCACGTAGTTGCATAGCCATATAGCTAGCCAGCTAGTAGCTAGCTCGGGAGCTATGCTTTAGAGAGGCCAAATGCTAACGGCTAGGTAGTGCTAAGCCGCTGCAGCTGTTACACGTCATTGACAAAGACGCACTCTCTGATTGGCCGATCACGGCAGGACTGATGTTGGCAGTCACGCCGTCACTCATTGGCTGCGGGGTGGCTGCGGGTCTGCGCGGGTCTTTCAATCGCCCCAGAAATCGTTGTGAATGGCCCGGAGTCTAGACGCTAGTGACTGGGAACTGAGAGAGCAGGTCACGTGGTGGCTGGGTTTACCTAGGCTACATCCTCCCCCTCTCCTCTCCTCTTCTCTCCCCATCATCCACAGCTGGTCTCAGGAGCTCTGATAGACAAGGCCAAACATCTGGGCAACCTGAGCTTCACAGTCTGGGACAAGATGAAGGAGATGGTCTCCTACACTCCTGTGATTCTGGACCCAAACACTGCCCATCGAGCATTCAATCTGTCCAAAGATCTGACCAGTGTGCGATGGGGAGAAACACAGCAGCTTCCTGACAATCCAGAGAGGTTTGACAGAGATATATCAGTCCTGGCCTCTGAGGGCTTTAACTCAGGAACTCACAGCTGGGATGTTGAGGTTGGAGACAGTCCATTATGGGGACTGGGTGTGTTAGCAGACTCTGTCCACAGGAAGAGAGGCCTATGGTCTGGATTATGGGGAATATGGTTCTATGATGGTAAATACAGAGCAATCTCCCCATCGGGTCCAAACACTGATCTCACCATGAATAAGCTCCAGAGGGTCCACGTGAGACTGGACTGGAACAGAGGAGAGCTGTCATTCTCAGATCGTGATACTAAAACACACATACACACCTTCACACACGCCTTCACTGACAGACTGTTTCCATTGTTCACCACTGGGGTTCATGGAACTCCTCTGAAGGTAATACCAGTGAAGGTCTCTGTGATAGAACAGCCCAGTTAGAGAGAGAGAGAGAGAGAGAGAGAGAGAGAGAGAGAGAGTGTGTGTGTGTGTGTGTGTGTGTGTGTGTGTGTGTGTGTGTGTGTGTGTGTGCGTACAGTATGTGTGTGTCTGTGTGTGTGTGCGTATGTGTGTGTGTGTGTGTGTGTGTGTATGTGTGTGTCTGTGTGTGTGTGTGTGCGTCCGTGCGTGCGTGTGCATGTGTGTGTATCTCTCTGCGAGGACAAGCCATTGTCCACCATGACAGGAACCTTCTGCACAGTGAACTCACACACCTAATTTTGATTTTAAGTTGTATCCGTTTGGCTGAGAACAAAAATCCAGTTTATTCGATCTAGTTTCATTTTGAAATAGATATATATTTGTGTGTGTGGGTGTGTACTTTGCCAATTCCCCCTGTTTTCCCAGTCGTTGGTCCACCCCCTCTGCCGATCTGGGGAGAGTTGCAAATGCCTCCTCTGATACATGTGCAGTTACAAGGACTTCTCACTGACACCCCAGAGTTTCACCAGCAGGACGTAGCGTGTGGGAGGATCACAGGGGACAGGCCCCCCGACCGACCAGTGCAGTGACCAGGACACATACCCTTTAGCCCGATTCCCAGACAATTAACCAAGCCGGAGGTAACACGGGGGCTCGAACCTGCGAGCCTCTGGTAGGCAGGGAATCTATTGCTGCACGCCCCGGACTACCTGTTTATTTTATTTTTTATAATTTTTATTATTATATATATTTTTTGGGTTACCTGTTTATGATAACTAGAAACAGAGCACACTGAACTGGCATCACTCATCTCTACCGTGCCTCTGGCTTGCCCTCGAGGTCTCGCCCTCTTCTCAGACACAGCTCTACTGGCATGCTCTTTGTGCATGCACAGTTGAGCAAGTGAACAATTCTGGGTCGTGCCAACTTTTTGACCAATTATATTAGTAGGATGTTTTCAAAGCATCAGATTGTTTTTCTTCTTTTTGTGAAGAAACGTGTTAAAGGGATGATAGTTCAGTTTGTTTGAAGTGGGGTTGTATGAGATACTTGCATACTGTCAGTGTACCACATGCAGTAGAATGCAGCTGGCGCGCTCCCAGTTTGGAGAAATGGAGACCAGCTGCGTCAGGCAAGTAGAGCTGTGTGCTGAGTGTGAAGGGGGCCATGAGCAAGAACGAGATAAACAACAAACACAACACAACAAAATGCTTCTATACTGCTCACCTGGCATAATACAAGTCTCCACAAGCCCTGAGATGCCACGTTGAAATGAAAATACATAATTTACACCCTGTTTTGCTATGCACCTAAGGGCATGCTCCCCTCTGATAGTTGTCACAGAAAAATTGACAGCAAAGAGTGGATAAATTGTTTTGAACGTCACACAGCCCCTGCAAAATGACTAGTTTAACTTCAGAATTTGATAAATTCAGTCTGATAACATTTGGAAGGTCTAGAAGAGCTGCACGACTTAATTGTTTATCCTCATTCAAGTGAGCAGAAGACTAACCCGGAAATTAGCTGGCTAGGCCGGGCATAATTCTGTGCACAGTGCGGGAATGTCCCCGGATGATGGCAGATTGAAAACTCAGTTCTTCTGTGGAATAGAGAGAGAGTTAATCAGCATTGTGGGAACTCATTTGGGCTTGAATGCAACCTATGTTCATTTATACAGTATCTAAAAGTTACACGTTCTAGCAGTAATACACTTTAGGCTTATTCGATGTTTTCTGTGATTATTTTTAGATTGTTTTTATTTGTTTTTTGTTTTCCATTTTTTGAGCAATACTATTTGATTTGTCTCAATAGTACTCTGAACAAGCCTTTTATGCTTCCTTTCTCTAAAGTGCTGTAACTACTGTCTTTTTTTCTACTTGAAATGTTTTTATATGCTCATTTTGTTCAACTAAACTACTAACATGGCAATAGAGGTTGCACATTCCAGCATAAACAACTGGTATCGATCATCCATCAGGATGAGGACTACTAATGAACAAAGAAATACTAATGGACTACACACAATCACCCACCTCCAACTTGCACACATATGGAAACACACCCCTAACTTGCACATGTATGGAAACACACCCCTAACTTGCACACATAATATAACACACAATATATACATTTGGAGTGCCAGAATGCTCTGATTAATCAGACTAAAAAGAGTCTGTCACCATTGTATGAGACTGGAATCACCATGATGGAGGAACTGCTGTGACAGTTTCCAGAGTTTCAGTCCTCTCATTCTCTGACACTAACCTGACATTGCCAGATGGGGGCGGTATTGTTTGTTTTCACAAACCAATCCAGCTTGCTTGCAAGGTTACTCTGACAGGAATGCCATAAATCTCCCCACATTCTTGTAAAAACTTTCAAATATCTTAACACACTTCCTCTTGGCTCACCCTCCCCAATATAAAACACTACTTTTGGGCACCGCCGCAGTGGTAGTCTGGAATCCAGTCATGAGTCCTGATTGAAATGTTAATCACATTAGAAACACAAGTTACATATGAGTCAACTTGGTGAAGGCTTTATAGCCACATAATTAGATCACAAAGGTTTATTTGATGTCCTATGTTAGTGTGCCATATAAGTTTGAATACAAGTTCACAGGTTATGTTTTTTTTTTCAGTTGACAACAGTAATCAGTGCAGATGTAAAACCTCTGTCTATTATTTTAAAGTAAATCATTAGTATGTCACATTGTAAATGGGGTAAAGGAATCATTCCCCTTTTGTATTCCTCCGCCCGCTATTCTCTCCCTCAGCCCGAGGTGAAATCTTCTCAAACAAAGACATTGCTATACATCGCTAAGTTATCTGCTAACGTTAGCATGTCTGACCCGGATTGGAAACGTTTGCGTGGTATTCCATCAAGGCGGATAAAGGAGAAGCCAGGGTTATTTTGATAAATCGCTATTTAAGTGAGAGTTCTGTTCTATTAATGTGGCTTATAATTCCCTACTCGGTACCCAAGGTTCATTGACCCATAGCCTACTTTGGTCTGCGTTTTACTGTTGCCAATTTATTTCCTCATTTCATTGCAATTTCCCCATCTATAGCCTCCTTATTTTGTTTCATTGCATCTCATGTGTTTTTTTTCTATACTTTCAAAGGCCTACCTCATTCTGGTGATCAATCTGTGTCTTATGTTACTAATTTCATTGGACATGCTTGATTATAGTTAAATAAATATTCAAATGTATTGCAGAGAAGTTGTTTGTGTTTGTTTGCAGAGTAAAGTAATCCCTGAACTCACAACTTTAGATTGATGACTGATTGAAATAGTAAGGGTCTAATTTCCCTTCACCTATGGTGCCCCTTATGAGTGTTAATTTGATATCTGGATCAAAGTTCATATTTTCATACCTTTACTAAGCTAGATTTGATCATTTTAACTCTACATGTTACACCACTGTCTGCAGGGGAAACAAGCTTATCTGTCCAACCAAACGTAATAAATAAAAGTTCAATGACAGCAAAATCTGAATGTGCAGAATTGTGTTTGTTCATTCATCTTGCCATTTGATTGCTAGAACCATTTGTAAACAATTTAAAAATGTCATTACAAACTAAATATAGTTTGGGTGGAGAGCTTATGACACTGTGATGGCCAAGTGTCTCATTTGTGATTACTCTGGCAGAATAACATGGAGCCAATATCACCATTATTTTTTTCTGACCCACCATACAGATTGTCATATTTGTAATGATATAATTGAAATGAGATATATTGTCCCTAAAGCTCACTAACATGAATTAACAGTGACATCAACAAAGACAAGTTCAAATTAAAGGCAATTTCTGATTATGGTCAAAGGTCAGTCGCTCGTTTAAAATGTATAGGAGATGTATTTTTATTCCAAAGCATAAATCTAGTCTGCAGAGTGGGGTGTCGGTGCAAATTCCAACCAAGTGCCCGAGCCAAATAGCTCTGTGTCTTATACAGCGAGATAGCCCCCACCTTTGGAAGCTGGTAACTTTCCATTACTCATAGGAGTTCAACCTTCCCATGGACGGCTCCCTGGAATACAATGTTATCAGGTCACGGTCATATTGGGCTACATAGTCCTTAGCTTGCTCCTTGCTATTCGTGTTGCTGTAAGTTAACTCCAGGGTTCATGACAGAGTATTGGGAATGGGTGGAGTTCAGATATTGGCAGAGTATATGGATGGAAAAAGATCTTGAAGCTTGGTATTCTTAAAGAGCCCAACACCAAATAGGGCAGCTATTGTCTAGACTCTAGAGGACATCATGTATCCTGTCAGTTACAGGAAAGGAGTCATTCAACCTGCCTGTTCTCTTTCTTCCTTGAAAGGAAAAGTCAACCCAAACAGTAAAAAAAATAGGCTTTATATATTTTTTTATGATTTTCAATTATGCAAAACAGCTCTAATGGGCCTCTTTTGTAAAACATACTCATGCACTAATTGTGTATCAAATTCAAGCTAAAGTTGTGATTTATGGACATTTGAGCTGGGTGCCAAAACAGTGATGATACTTTTCTTTGCATACGATCCAGAGATCCACTTATTCAGTGTGATGGTCTGCAGTCTGAGGGTCCAAGGCAAAATGCTCAGCAGATCAGCAGGTTGTCAGTCTTCTCCACTCCAGGGAGCACAGCAAACAAACGGAAACAGAAACAAGACATCTGAACCACAAATTCTTTCAGCCATACCTGTGGTGCTGCACTCATTCATTTAGGGTGTGTCTCGAACATCAAAAAGAGCTTTTTTAAGCTACAAACAAAAGGACAATCCAAGCACTCCAAATGTAAAAATATAACCACCAGGAAGTAAATATTTAAGAAGCATTTATTGTAGGCTAGTGGCTGAATCATTAGAAATGCCAACATGTTTCGACCCAATTTTTTGACCCTTAAATGTTGGTGGGTCAGGGTAGTATGCTATGCCTTCTGCATGTTCATCTCCAAGATTGGATTATGATGAAGAAGGGGGAGGGTCCATAGTGTAGTATTTTAAATTAAATCCAAGTTTTTTTTAAAGGTTTTGGTCTGAGTGAAATGTTATGTGGTCTCTCCTGTTTCTAAATATATCTGAACCGTTTGGGTTGACCAAGTAAAACTATTTGTATAAGCATTTTACGAAATGTCTATGAGAAAATAAATGGGGGATGAAAATCTCTGGTACAGTGCTGAAGCAGGAAGTGACGTTCACTTTGGCTCTGTAGCATCCAGTGTTGGGGGTAACTCATTACAAAAGTAACATATTACATGTAATATATTACTTTTAGCAGTAACTCAGTAATATAACATTACTTATAGGATTTCAGTAATACCAGTTACTTTGTCAAGTAACTCAATTTACAAATTTAGTTAAAAATAAATAAATCAAAGCACATATTTAAAAAAGATACAATCATTTCCTAATCAAACTGTTTGTTTTTATGCAAATGACCACTATAGATGACAATAAAAAAGGAAAATAATAACATTTAGAATTTTGGATTGTTTACACTGACTTCAAGGCGGTTGAATTTATTTGTCGGGATGGTTCCGGGGCATCGTTGTCATTCTGCTGCTGCTGTTGTTTTGGTAAAAGTAATGCAAAAGTAGTGAAATATGTAACGAGTTACTCTACACAGACAGTAATATTGTAAAGTAACTTATTACTTTCAAATGAATTGTAAAGTAACTTATTACTTTCAAATGAAAGTAACTAGTAATATGTAGTATATTACATTTTGAAAGTAACTTGCCCAACACTGGTAGTATATTACATTTTGAAAGTAACTTGCCCAACACTCCTAGCATCACAGTGATGAAGAAAAATACACAGAAAACACAAGATGCTAAAGCTGGCCAGAGATATACCCACCCACTCATTTGATTCCATCTGCAACAGGATCCCAGGAGTCTAGTCTGTTTAAAGCACTTGACAGGCAGCCGATGGAGGCACAGCTGAAACCAAAGAGAGCTGCAATGAGTGAAAAGGCTCCAATCAGTTGTCATGGTGGTGCCATTTTTACCTTCCTCAACATGGTCATACTTATTTTTGCCACTAGAGGGAGGCAAGCGCTAACAAAGTCAGTCTCACAAAAAGGAACATGAAATAAAATCCAACAATTTGCTCCAGAATGGCATGCATTTGTAACAGTGCGTCATTTTTAATTACATTAGTGTCAAGCTGCTCACTCAAAAGTTACATGAAAGCAGTGCAGAGACTTAGTTACTTACTTAGACTTAGCTGACAGTGCGATGTCATAGAGGAGGTCTACCCGAGCGTGTGCATATATGGTTTGTGCCGACACCTTGGACACAGGGGTGTCCAGTGTCCAATTTGTAAAGGCTATGCAGTCCAGTGAACAGTATTTATCTATTTAGATACTGAGAAGAACGTTCTCTATGTTATTGGAACAGTTATTGTCATAATTTGTATTATAGAGCTTTGTTTAAACTTTAAATGCTTAACTTAGTTTCTGTAGTGGAGAGAACAAGGGACTAGGTGCTAGTCAGGGGTTTTGTAACCAAGTTCACGCCGGTGTGCCGGCCAGGACACCACTTAAAGCCTCCGGCCGGGTATGAGTAAGAAACAGCTGAGACAGGATGCTGTTTCAGTCCTTCTTTACTGGTATTTGCAAACAACATATACAGGTGGTGAGTCAGGGATATCTTTGAACAGTTGTGGTTTACTTTTCTATAAAGAAAAGAATAACAAAAAATTAAATGAGTGATACCAAATATAAATAAATCCCATTAATATCCCCATCTGCATAAATACTATTACTCCCCTTATCATTACAGAGCCAGAAATAAACGACATTGACTTATTAATAGGTTTCCAAAAACATATTAGCTACTGGTCCTTATATCACCCGTTTTACTGGTGAGACCTTTATTCTGAAAATCCACACTTCCTGTTGCAGTTAACTATCCGAGCTTAACCTCGATATAAATGCAGGCATCAATAATAACCTCGGGAGGCTCGCTCCATCACAGAACATCACTCCACACAATACCAACAACAGGCAATAAACAATAGCCTACAACATAAGAACATGCCCAGGACAATAATATTTACACTCCAACTTTGGGGCCTTTTCTACAGTTTCACTGTGTAAATGTATCATTTTTCAATGGCTTCTGTGTGCTCTAGGCTTGTGTAAAAAGGCTCTTTTACTTTGAAAAACGCCCACCGGAAATGCTTATTGTTGCTGCCTTTCCAGGCAATCAAAGCCCGAGGGCGGGAGCGTTCGTCACTTCTAGGCGCTAAACTGGATTCATTCCGTCAGACAGACGCCCAGAGCGGAGCACAGGAGCGGATAAACGACACTACAGAAGCGTCTTTCAGTGTGCTGCTTGGGCGAGATAGTCGAGCGAGGCACTGCGAGGCACACCTCCGGCACAGGCACCGAGGTATGGGGAGAGAGCTGCAGCTGGCGGGTCGGGGGTTACTTTTCTATAACTTTGCACCATTTATTTCTCTAAAAAAGTAATGTTATTTAATGTAGGCTAGCTAATTAAGCAATATCACACGAGAGGGAGTGCATTGTTGGCTAATATTGGCACTGCTGTGATTCGGTCGCAGGCACGAGGCCGCAGGCCGAGTGCCGTAGATAATCACAGCAGTGGCAATATTAGACAACAATGCACGACCTCGAGTGTGATATTGCTTTTATACAACAGTTCTATTAAACAAAGCTGATTAAAAAAATGACAAAAAGCTGAGAAAATAGATGATTTCTGTATTTATTCCTCCGCCAACAAAAATAGTCCCCTCAGCTTTCCCTTTGCAGAAAATGTAGCCTAATCAGCCTAATTAACTGCAGGCTGTCTACTTTACTACTGTCTACTCTACAGCTGTGAAGCATTTTGTTGATTAGGGCAGCTGTGAAGCGGAGTGATCTACACACAGTGAAGCGCCAGTGCATTATCATGAAATATAGGCACTCGTAGGATCCCTCTTGTCCAATCAAATTGCTCGGCCGGAACTACCTGTTGTATAATGTTGGATAGGTCATTGGTTTTCTAGCCGGTTTTCTAGCCGCTAGACTAATCAGTCATTCTTCCTTCAGAGTCTCGGATGCGCGGTGGGAAATTACGGAATCTTTTGGAGTATCCTACCATGGCCCCGTAGGGTTGGATAGCAACATTGTGTCTGAGGTAGGTACAGTTTTATTGTGATTGATAACGTGTATATCGCGTGAAGCCATTGCTGCCGACATCCCAATGAGGGATCAGCCGAGCAGCATTTTGGTAAACAAACCGCAACACTGGGCGGCAACAGCAATGGAACCCTATGGAGCACAAGTGGCCCCAAGCGTGAGTGTCTGACTCTAGCCAGTTAACTCTGTTTATATTTTAAACACTGTGACAGTTCACACAACTTTAACATGACATTATACATCAAACTCTTGAGCTACTTCTGCTCTCACTCAGAATGTCAAAATATAAGCGATGTGATGTATAGTTTTTGAGATATTAACGTTTGTTTGGCACAACTCATACTATTAACTGCCGCGGGGTTCCGCATTTCTGGGTGGCAAGTGACGTCACGCTGATTCGTCCTATAGGACCCGCGCATCCGAGACTCTGAAGGAATAATGACTGATGAGTCGTGCGTTGAGGCTAGTGGTTTTCAAACTTTTTGTGGCTAATGCACACCAAAGGTCAAGCCAAAATCTCAACGCACACCTGTATTCATATCCATGCAAAACAATCTGTAAATGCTTTTTATTTACTAGTTACCAAGCATATTTAACAAAAATAATTCAAGAATTAATTTGAAACTTAAAATGACATCAAACCAGCAACATAGCCTACCATTTAATCAATCCACTTAATTGTTTAAGCAAGATATCTGCAAGGAGACGTTTTTGGTGTGTCCCAGGCGTAACTTTAACAGCTACCTGTTTTGAATGGAGAGAAACACCTGTTTTGAATGGATGATTCTGTACAGCTAATTTACTGTACTAGGCAGAGTAGTAGAGTAGAAAAGTGTATTTATGTGTCACTCCGCAATACAACAACAGCATGACAACAATTCTGTACATACAACAAGTATTGCGGACCACTCACTAGGAGTTATGAGACACAGGGCCCTATGTTCCGACAGGCGCTATCCTAAGGTGACCAGATTTCTCAAATGAAAATCGGGGACATTTTCAGGTCCGGTAGGGGGGCCCAGGGGGGGCTGTCCCCCCCCAGCTTTTAGAAAATTGTGTACATTTGACAGTAAAATGCATCAATCTGGTGCACTTTGAGAGCAAAAGTAAGAGGCTAGATCTATGAAGAACTTTGTGATTTTTCAACAATTGAAAAAGAAGCAGTTTACAATGGTTACTAGTTATCTGGCACATTTTACCACAAATTAGACTATGGTGGCCTAGGTAATTAATGGGAAATACTGGTGTGTTGTGTAGAGTGGCAGGAACATAGAGAGGGACAACTTCTCTATTTGACCTCACCAACTGGTGGATCATTTATTTCCACAAAACAAAAACCATCTGCTGCATACCATCCGGTCTGCTTAGAACACTGCATAGTATAGCTAAAACGAAGGAATTCAAAGCATGTACTGTACAGATCCCGTCCAAAAAATTAGAATATCATGGAAATAACATGGATGACCGTGGGCTTCAGCGGATTGTTAAGCAAAGACGATTAAAAAATTTGGTGGAGATTCAGAGGGAGTGGACTGAGGCTGGAGTCAGTCATAACTGAGAAGTAACTGCTGTTCACACTATTCTAATTTCTTGAAATACTGTTTTTCCATGATATTTTTTGGAAAGGATCTGTATATCCTCACTCCTTTATCTATTAGCATACACTATCAGCATTGATTAGATGGCATTAGTAGACATTTCCTTAATGTTAATGCACCAAAAAAATACAAGTAAAAAATAGGGCTGGGCGATATGGCCTCTAAAGAATATTGCGATGTCTTTCGGCTATATCGCGATACAACGATATATATCTCGATATTTTTGAAATCTCTCATAAATGCTCAATTTAACCCTTCAGGGTTCATACACATTTTGACCAATGGATTTCCATGACTTTTCCATGACTTTAAACCAAATTTCCATGACCAAACATTTTGTAAAGTCTCGTGTAAGAAAGGGCAGATGTAGTGAGCAAAGATGGATGATTTAATATTCCATAGCTCTGACCTAAGCAAATCTGACATCACTATTGTGAACACAAACAACACTTCTGATATAATATGATTGTTTTAGTAAAGTGTATCACTCAATAGTCAATACAAAAAATAATGGCTTTTATAGAACCAAAAGCCTAGCTGCTTAGTCTGCAGATAAAACATAAAAGGCATACCGTAAAACTGCCAATAAGGGCCCGGGCGTTTATTATGCAGAATCGAGTTTGACCCCAGGCGGTTAAAGGAGACCAGGCGGCAATTGGGGGGAGGCGGTTATTTCTTTATTGTACCAAATGGACCCAGGCGATTATTATTTTTTGTACAGAATTCCTGGTCAGAAGTATCAAAAAGTATCAAAATGCTCAGTAACAGTAGAGGGTGGGTACAGGCAGTTGTGAACATGCCTCTAAATGTACCTAGTGCAACAAATATATAAAATAAAATACAGTACGGTAATGCTCAGTAACAGTAGAGGGTGGGTACAGGCAGTTGTGAACATGCCTCTAAGTCTAAATGTACCTAGTGCAACAAATATATCAAATAAAGGTAGTAACATGCAACAATTAGTGCAACAAATGTACCGTATACTGTAAAATACACCATACCGTACAGTACAGTAATACAAAAAATAAAATACAGTATCCTCTTTCTTTCTTTTGAAATAAAACAGCACCTATCGGTAAAACAAAACAAAGAGCAGCAATAAAATTCAAGTATGGTAGACCTCCCTCACACACAAACAAACCACAATTGTAATATGGCCTCTAGTCCTCCTCCTCCTCCTCCTCCTCCTCCTCCTCAACCACACCCTCATCATCCTCTTCCTCAATCAACAGTTCATTATTGAACTCCTCTTCCTCGTCCACTTCCTCCTCCACCTCATCAACCTCCTCCTGCCCCCTTGCCCTCCTCAGCATCTCCCTTCCTGCCTCTGGCATCCCTGGCTTGAAACAGTGGATCTCTCTAGAGTTGCTCCGATCGATCGGCACTTTTTCGGCTTTGATCGGAGTTATCAAAAGTGCCGATCAAACAAGGCCGATCAGAATGACACAAAATCTGCAAGAATTACTACCAGAGACGTTTCAATATAGAGATAGTGCACTCCCAGGCTGCCAAGTAGTATTCTTCCGGTCTCCTAAAGGGCAGCTTGTGATTGGCTGTCTCTCCGTGTCATGAAGCTTTATTGGCTCCCAAGTTTCCTTAGGGGGCGTGGTGGTAGTGGCGAAAAAGTGTTTGGAAGTTGCACTCTCTCTATAGCGAAAGCAGCTTGGGCGAGAACAAACAGCACAGCAGCTAACATGGCGTCGCCTGTCTGGCAATTTTACAACTTGTTGGAGAAGGACAACAAATTTGCCGTTTGCATTGTGCTCAAAGGAGATACCGCGTGGAGGAACGCAGCAGAAGAGTTTCAACACTACGAACCTCATAAGACATTTGAAGGTTTCCCACGTCAAGGAATTTGAGGAGTTTACAAAGTTGGCGAGCGCTAAGGCAGCGAAAGAGCGTGCAGCAACCCAAATGCCACTCACTCAGCTAACTGTAACAGAGACATTGAAACGACAGCAACCCTACAGCAACGACAGCAAGAAACGAAAATAAATAAATGCAAAGCTAATGGAATTCATATGTCTTGATCAGCAGCCGCTGTCTGTTGCGGAAGACCTCGGGTTCAAACGCCTCATGTCCTGCTTGGATCCACGTTACACGCTGCCAGGACGTAAATATTTAACTGACGTTTGCCTGGCGGAATTATACCAAATTGTGTACAAGCACATCGAGAGCCTTATGAAAGACAACACCACGTCAATCAGCTTCACGACTGACATTTGGAGTTCGAGTGTCTGTCCTATGTCCATGCTGAGCCTAACTGCGCAGTTTATTGATGAAAAGTTCGACCTGAACAAAGTTGTACTTCACTCACAAGAGTTTTCTGGGTCACACACCGCGGAGGCTATCGCTGCAGCTTTCACAGACATGTTCCAAGCTGTGTTGGTGCACATGTTGTGTACATAGTATTATATTTTTTGTTTTATAAGACTGTATTTATTTTTCCACAGGAAAGCTACAGTATACAGTCTACTCTGTAAGCTCCAAGTTGTCTAATGGCTCATTTCCACCGCAGGTAGTAGCGCGATCCCGCTCCGCTCGACTCGATAAATTGTCTCATCCCACCGGTTTAAACTGTCCCAGCCCGGGTTGTATTGGAGTCGAGTCGTGCTACTTTTCGTACCTGCCTCGTCGGGGTTCTATTCTGTCAACCCGGGTTCATACGGTGACGTGAAAACATTGTAGACGACTGATTGGCCAGGCAGAATCGTGTTTACTCTACTGACTGTCAATGCGCTGCATACCAGTTTAGTGGGCTTACATTCTCTTCTGATTTCCATCAGTCTTTGTGTTGCTGCCTTCGCCTTTGTGAAATAAAGTTGTGGCGGTGGTTTCAATTGTTTTCAGAGTGAAAAAAGTCAGCTGCTCAGCAAGCTCCTGTAGTTAGTTGAGCTGCAGCGCTCCGCTAGGCCGCAGCGGGTGTTTGGTGAAGCCGCGGTCTTGCCTGAGAGGCCGCGGGGTACAGGGCAGGCTTCACTCTGTTGCGCCTCTTCCGTCCGCGCGCAGCGCAGCGCGTGCCTGAGTTTGACTAACTACAAAGTGATATCCATTTTCCTGGCCGATTGTCACATTCGCCCATGTCCACTGTAGGTCATTTAGAGGCACCAGTATTTCATAAACAGTTTAAAAGTTCTGTGGATGGATTTAATTGTAATGTTATGTCTACTTCGGCTATAAGCGAAGGACAGATATGCGGTGGCGGGGGTGGGTGGGGGCAGATGATCCGCGGTGGAAGCAAAACGTCCATCGAGCCGAAACGATTAGAGCCGAGTGGGGACGAGCTGTGCAGGGCTGTTAAATGTGGTGGAATTGAGCCAGAAGA
The DNA here is from genome assembly GCF_964638095.1 of Poromitra crassiceps. Taxonomy (NCBI): domain Eukaryota; kingdom Metazoa; phylum Chordata; class Actinopteri; order Beryciformes; family Melamphaidae; genus Poromitra; species Poromitra crassiceps. The sequence goes on from NC_139642.1 coordinate 10,096,922, forward strand.
GAGTGTCTCTAGAGAGAGTTGCATGTTGCCTTAGCCTGCAATAAAACGGTTGTCAATTCATGATACTTTCTCATCTCCTAATTTTAATACTTAATATACAATGTCGATGTTGTTAAGAATAATTAAATATTATTAATTAATACACAGGACAAGATGTTACTATCCCTTGTGCCAAAATCCGAGGAAAAACACATTTAGAAGCCCAATCCAGAATAAAACAAGCTAACAGGCTAACAAACTAATAAACAAGACACAAATCACCAGTTACCTACCCTAGCCAACAGCAGTATGAAGCATGTCATTGGGGTTTTCAAGTGGGCACCTTCCTTCACCGACGTTTCGTTAAGTTAGGCCCACGACACCTCAAGAAGGCTTAACGGTGTAATCCAGCGTCCTGGAAACACCCCCCTCCATGCTACCACCGCACAACTGCATATTACCTCACTATCTAAGCCTAGCTATCCAGGTCGATTCGGTATGACATTCCTGACTACACCACCACTGTCAATGATTCAGCCCTGTTGATGCGGACCGTTAATCATGACCACCAACAAACAATCCCTAACTACACCACCACTGTCAATGATTCAGCCCTGTTGATGCGGACCGTTAATCATGACCAACAAACAATCCCTAACTACACCACCACCGTCAATGATTCAGCCCTGTTGATGCGGACCGTTAATCATGACCAACAACAAACAATCCCTAACTACACCACCACTGTCAATGATTCAGCCCTGTTGATGCGGACCGTTAATCATGACCAACAACAAACAATCAATCTGACCTTAGCGAGCTCCCCAGCTAGCATGTTTCCTCCTTATCCACAGCCATTCACTTGCTCGTTCTGCTGCCTGAGACATGTTGCTAACCGCAAGTTTCAGGCTCCGTCCCCGAATGCCCAACTCAGTTAGTAAAGCAATAACGGACTTTGCCACAAAACCACGGCAGCCCACCTCTACAGGCCGCACTCGAGCCCTCCAACCTCGCTGCTCTGCCTCTGCTGCCATTTCAGCATACCTAGCTTTCTTGCGCTCATAAGCCTCCTCAACTCGATCTTCCCACGGGACTGTGAGTTCGATAAAATAAACTCTCTTCTCTACCTCAGACCACAGTAACAAGTCCGGACGTAGCCGGGTGCTAACTATATATGCTGGGATGACTAGCTGTTCATTCAAGTCAACCCTCATTTCCCAGGCTCCACCTACACTTAGCTGCCCTAACTTGTGCCTGACCTTAATTGGTCTAATCTTTTCTCCCTCACGTACAAATTTGATCTGTCTATTCTCTTTGCTAGCAACTAGAGAATTTACTTCTAGCCGCTTTTCCTCAACTGCAGCTGCCAAACATTTCAACACCTGGTTGTGACGCCAGGTGTATCGCCCCTGGGAGAGACTGACCTTACACCCTGACAGTATATGCCTCAATGTACATACACTAGAACACAACGGGCAGGCACCATCCTCGCCCAACCACTGATTTAAGTTCTGGGGAGATGGCAGCACATCATAAGTAGCCCCTAGAATAAATCTAATTCTGCTGGCCTCCATGCTCCACAACTCTCTCCACTTCAACTTTCTCTTCTCTACACTCTCCCAGTTCACCCACTGTCCTTGCTTTGCCTGCGACACTGCCTTAGTACATCTTACTGCCTCCTCTTGCCTATGTACTTCTTCAACTACCATCTTCCTCTTTTCTATTACTGATGCCTTGTTCCACACAGGTTTCCCTATGCACAACCCTAAGCCTCCACGCCCATGCTGCACCTGACCTATGATATCCCTGTGTCTAAGAGCTGACTGTGCTTGCTGTACTGCCTCCTTTGGGTTCCACTTCCTCCCTGTTTTAACTGTGGGCGCTACACTCCTAACCACTGGATCCTTTGACTGAGTCAGAGTCATTTCCAGTCTAACCTTAGCACACTTGAACTCCTCTGTCAGGCTAGATAATGGCAATTCCAATATGCCTTTCCCATATAAGGCTACACTGCTTAGGCAGCGTGGGACTCCGAGCCATTTTCTAATGAATGAGTTAATCATCCTTTCTAGCTTTTCTACCTTTGAAAGGGGAACCTCATACACTGTCAGTGGCCACATCAACCGAGGCAACAATCCAAACTGCAAACACCACAACTTTAACTTTCCTGGGAGCCCTGACTTGTCTATACTTGAAATACCTTGAATCATTTCCTGCCTCACCTCCTCAAACTGTCCCTTATCACTGAGACTTGCATCATACCATCTTCCCAAACTCTTGACTGGTTTCTCTAACACTGTAGGCACCACCTCATCATTTATAACAAACTTCTTACCTACTACCCTCCCTTTAATGATTGAAATACTCCTGGACTTACTTGGCTTCACTTTCATTCTAGCCCACTGCAGATTACTATTTAACTTATCCAACAATCTGCTAGTACATGGAGCGGTTGACGTCATAGTCGTCATGTCATCCATGTATGCCCTAATTGGAGGGAGCCGCAGCCCTCCCTGCAGCCTTTCTCCACCCACTACCCATTTTGAAGCCCTAATAATGATCTCCATTGCCATGGTAAAAGCTAATGGGGAAATTGTACACCCCGCCATAATGCCTATCTCCAGCTGCTGCCAAGCTGTAGTGTACTCTGCTGTGGTAAAGCAGAGTTGAATATCTAAGAAGTAGGCTTTAACTAAGCTCTTTATACTACCTGGCACTCTAAAGAAATCAAAGGCCTCCCATAACAGACTATGCGGCACTGACCCGAAAGCATTAGCCAGGTCCAAGAATACTACATGCAGGTCTCTCTTCTCACGCCTAGCTGACTGGATTTGGTGCCAGATCATGCTGGTGTGCTCTAAGCACCCGGAGAAGCCGGGAATTCCAGCCTTTTGCACCGAAGTATCTATTAGCCTATTCTTTTCTAGATAACTAGACAGCCTCTGTGCCACAACACTAAAGAAAACCTTCCCTTCAACATTAAGTAGACTGATAGGTCTAAACTGACTTATCTCTAACGAGTCCCTTTCTTTAGGAATGAAGATTCCCCCTGCTCTACGCCATGCCTTAGGAATAACCTGCTTCTTCCAGACTACCTTCATCAGCTTCCATAGAAACTGCAACACATCTGGAGCACTCTTATACAGCCGGTAGGGGACTCCATTAGGACCCGGGGCTGAAGAGGCCCTTGCACGTCTCACTACTTCTTGAACTTCTTTCCACCTTGGTGGGCTATCATCACACTGGCTCTCTATTTCACCAATAGGTGGAATATCAGCTGGGACTGTCATCTCTCTAAACCTTTCCCTATCTTTGTGAACCTCCTCCAAATATTCCTCAAGCTTCTGCTTAGGTACCATAAGGCTACCATTCTTTTCCTTACTAAACAATGACTTCACAAATCTAAATGGATCCTTATAGAATGCTATTCTAGCTCGCTCTTTCTTTTTCCTATTTTTCCTAATGCTCTCTGCTCTTCTTAAAACTGCCAACCGATCCCTCACATCTGACTGCAAGCAATCAATGCCTTCCTTCTCAACCTCTGTAGCTTTCCTCCACTGCCTCTTAAGCTGTCTTCTCTCCTGGATAAGTCTATCTATCTCTTGTTGGCGCCTAGATTTAACTACCTCACCCTCTAGTTTCTTCCTTTTCTCAAAGACGCCAAACCTTTCCTTACCATAATCATAAATACAATCTCCCATTTTCTCCAACTTACTCTCAGCAGTTCCTTTAAGCTTCTCTAACATCCTAACCAAATCACTATTGATATCTTCCCACTTCCTACTTTCCGCTGCACCTGGCCACTTAACTCTAGGCTTCTGACCGCTAATCTTCTCCCTTTTTGGCTGGCTGGCCTCTCTGCTTTCCTCGGTGCTAGGACCTGCCTCAACATCAGGGGTGCTGATGTCCTGCGAGCTGTGGGTTACTTCCTGTCGCTGGACTTCACCCGACTGACTTGATAAACTTCTTAAGAAATAATTATCAATGCGGGGTCCCTGTGTTCCCTCTACCAAGCACCTCTTCCTGCCTTGATGGATTCTAAGGCCCCTCAAAGTTGTTACCTTCTGCCAGCCACACAAGCAAACCTGACGCTTCTTTCCATCTACATCTGAACTAGTGGCTTCCACTGACATGTTTTCCCTACTCATAGTCAAGTCCGTTCCAGAGTCAATAACCGTGTCAACCATAGGTGAGTCATCTTCCGCCCCCGCTCTCGCAGACTCTAGGGGTGTTTTTTCATAATTCTGTTTCGTAGCAAGTTTGGGTGTAACCAATGGCCTATTGGCCTTGGCTACTGCCACAATGAGCAGCTAACCCATTGCAGCCCCGGTGGGGTCTAATCCCTCCTGTCAGCTGTCTTTCCATGCTGTCACTAGGTCTTTCCCTAGTTGTCAGCTGCACTATTCACAACAGTCACTAGCCTAAGCTAGCTTTAGTATTAATTAATACACAGGACAAGATGTTACTATCCCTTGTGCCAAAATCCGAGGAAAAACACATTTAGAAGCCCAATCCAGAATAAAACAAGCTAACAGGCTAACAAACTAATAAACAAGACACAAATCACCAGTTACCTACCCTAGCCAACAGCAGTATGAAGCATGTCATTGGGGTTTTCAAGTGGGCACCTTCCTTCACCGACGTTTCGTTAAGTTAGGCCCACGACACCTCAAGAAGGCTTAACGGTGTAATCCAGCGTCCTGGAAACACCCCCCTCCATGCTACCACCGCACAACTGCATATTACCTCACTATCTAAGCCTAGCTATCCAGGTCGATTCGGTATGACATTCCTGACTACACCACCACTGTCAATGATTCAGCCCTGTTGATGCGGACCGTTAATCATGACCACCAACAAACAATCCCTAACTACACCACCACTGTCAATGATTCAGCCCTGTTGATGCGGACCGTTAATCATGACCAACAAACAATCCCTAACTACACCACCACCGTCAATGATTCAGCCCTGTTGATGCGGACCGTTAATCATGACCAACAACAAACAATCCCTAACTACACCACCACTGTCAATGATTCAGCCCTGTTGATGCGGACCGTTAATCATGACCAACAACAAACAATCAATCTGACCTTAGCGAGCTCCCCAGCTAGCATGTTTCCTCCTTATCCACAGCCATTCACTTGCTCGTTCTGCTGCCTGAGACATGTTGCTAACCGCAAGTTTCAGGCTCCGTCCCCGAATGCCCAACTCAGTTAGTAAAGCAATAACGGACTTTGCCACAAAACCACGGCAGCCCACCTCTACAGGCCGCACTCGAGCCCTCCAACCTCGCTGCTCTGCCTCTGCTGCCATTTCAGCATACCTAGCTTTCTTGCGCTCATAAGCCTCCTCAACTCGATCTTCCCACGGGACTGTGAGTTCGATAAAATAAACTCTCTTCTCTACCTCAGACCACAGTAACAAGTCCGGACGTAGCCGGGTGCTAACTATATATGCTGGGATGACTAGCTGTTCATTCAAGTCAACCCTCATTTCCCAGGCTCCACCTACACTTAGCTGCCCTAACTTGTGCCTGACCTTAATTGGTCAGAATAATGCGACACAATAAATAGAAGGCTTGAATTGATGGTGATCGGTGATCGGCCATATCGGGATCGGCAGATACTGCTTCCAGTGATCGGTGATCGGTGATCGGCCTCAAAAAAGCTGATCGGAGCATCTCTAGATCTCTCCATCCTCGCTGCCATCAGCCGTCAGCCCACACACCTTGAAGGATAATACAATCAGCAAATTAATTACCATGTACTATGTACTAGGCTACCACGTACACACACACACACACACACACACACACACACACACACACACACACACACACACACACACGTAGCCTACCTTGAATGATTTCTTCACCATGGCTACATCCAGCATGTCCCAAGCTCTCTGGACCCAGCTCACCAACAGACGATGGGAAGGGGCTCATAAGTTCCCCCCCCCCGAGTGTACTCTTTGTCAGTGTCACCAGCCATCCAGTCATCATAAGATGCTTTGAATGGTTGGTTCCACATGACATCTGGTGCCTGGATGTGTTTGGTACACCCCCCAGGGATCACAGCTGATTGGATCTTGTATCCTCCTCTTCTCAATTCAGCCTTGGTCGCTTGGCTGATGTGGCATCTGTATGAATCCCACACAAGGAGCCGCTGCGTGAAGCTGAATCTCCCGACGACTTTCTGCAGCCAGTGTGTTGTTAAATCGTCATTCATCCACCCATTCTTCGATGATGCTATGACAACACCAGCAATGCTCTGCATCGCTTTGACATCCCTGACAGCAGCCTTATACACCACGTAAGGCTTCAGCTTAGTGCCGTCTCCCTTGGCAGCCAACACGACAGTCAGATGGCTCTTCTCATGGCCTGTGCTTTTCAACGTTACCGTCTTGGCCCCTCTTTGATTCACTGTGCTTGATCCGACCATATCGAACCACACGGCCGTTTCATCCATGGCTATGATGTCTTTAGCCTGGATCTTCTTGCTCTCAATCATTCGAGTTGAAAACACAAGGAAATTAACAAGCTTCTCCGTGTCCGTACTCTCGTCCTTTTGGGCCACGGTGGTACGTCTCCTCACAGAAAAGTTGTTACGCTTGAGGAATTTATCCACCCAACCGCCACTGGCATGGAACACTTCCCCGTCTAGCTTGTCAGTTGCAGAAGCGTAGATCTCCTTGGCTTTTGCCCTGATCATTTTCCTTGAAACTCTGTTGCCACACGCTCGCCTCTGATAGATCCAGTCATGCAGTTTCACCTCCACTTCCTCGCTGGCCTTCTTCCGCCCTGCTCCACTCAACGAGCCCGCTTGGGGTTCCCCTCGGCCAACGTTACAAGTTCGGCTTTGTTTTTCTTCCATTCTCGGATCTGCTTAGGATCGACGCTGAAGTGCTTGGCTGCAGCCTCACCAGAGGTCTGCTGTGCATATGCCACCGCTGCCAGTTTGAACTTAACATCGTACTTCTTATTCTTTTTCTTTCCTAGACCTTGAGGTGCATTTTGCTGCATTCAGATCTGCGTTGTGGGTTTCGTCTGCGTTAGGTGCCTCATCTGCACTGACATTAGGTGACTTGTCTGTGTCTGTGCTAACGTTAGGTGTGTCTGTGCTAACGTTAGGTGTGTCCGCCATTGTAGCTTGATAGCTCTCATCTTGTGTGTTCGGTTCGGACTTCTTCGTGTGTTCGTTCTTCTTTGTCGTGTGATTACCGTAAATGTTGTTGTAGAGGGGCATGCCCCTCTAACCCTAACCGCAGTTTAGATTCAAGATTCAAGATTCAAGATTTTTATTGTCACTCCATGGTACAAGTATCACGTGTGAAATTCTTGTGCTGTAGACTCCGTTTACAACATAGTACAAATATAACAATGAGTGCAAAAACAATAAGCAATAAGGCAATAAGCAATAAGCAATAAGCAACAATAAGCAATAAGGCAGTGTAGTGATAAGACAGTCCGAGACAGTGGCATATTCACTGCACATAGGTGCACCTTACATGTCATGTGCATACGTTAGACGTGCTTAAACATTTTAAATTCGACGTATTTGACATACAGGTGCAAATAGCATGTACCTTATTAAACATACAATTAAACATTAGACATACGTAATGGTAGCAGCTGCAGCACGGTACGGTACGACTACTACACTATTTGTGTATGTTAAGGAGTCTCGTGGCCTGCGGGAAGAAACTGTTCCTCAAGCGATTTGTGCGTGCTTTTGGAACCCTGTATCTCCTCCCTGAGGGTAGCAGGGAGAACAGGCTGTTGTGGGGATGGTTTGTGTCTTTGATGATCTTCAGGGACCTCCTGAGGCACCGCTGGTTATACAGTTCATGCAGTTCTGGCAACTCACATCCTGTTACGTGCTGGGCCGCGCGCCTCACCCTCCATAGCGCCCTGCGGTCCATGGTGGTACAGTTCCCGTACCAGGTGGTGAAGCCGCCAGTCAGCAGGCTTTCAATGGTGCCTCTGTAGAAGTCCCTGAGGATTTCTTTCCTTAGCCCAAATTTCTTCAGGCGCCTGAGTCCGTGTATTCTCTGTTGGGCCTTTTTGACAACAGTGGCGGTGTGACCGGCCCAGGTCAGGTCCTGGTGGATGTTGACTCCCAGGTACTTGAAGCTGTCCACCCTTTCCACCACTGTGCCGTTGATGGTGATTGGGGGGTGTGCGCCCCCCCCTCTCCTGTAGTCCACAATGATCTCCTTGGTCTTGGAGACGTTCAGAGAGAGGTGGTTGTCCTGGCACCATTGTTCCAGGGCCCTCACCTCCTCTCTGTAGGCCGTCTCGTCGTCCCCCGAGATCAGCCCCACGACTGCTGTGTCGTCTGCAAACTTCACGATGGTGTTTGAGGTTTGAGTCGCCACGCAGTCGTGGGTGTAGAGGTCGTACCAGAAGGGGCTGGAGACGCACCCCTGGGGCGCTACTATGCTGATGGTCAGTGGGGAGGAGGTGAGGTTGCCCACCCTCACCACCTGGCGGCGGTCTGTCAGGAAATCCAGGATCCAGTCGCACATTGCCGTGTTTAGTCCCAGATCCCTGAGCTTGCGTACCAGCCTGGAGGGTACTATGGTGTTGAATGCTGAGCTGTAGTCCACGAACAGCATTCTTACATATGTGTCCTTCCCCTCCAGGTGGGACAGGGCGGTGTGGAGCACGTGTGCTACTGCGTCCGCTGTGCTCCTGTTGGGGCGGTATGCGAATTGTAGCGGGTCGTGGTCCGTAGTGTGGGGCGTATCTTTGATATGACCAGCTTTTCAAAGCACTTGCTGGCTATTGGCGTGAGGGCTATTGGGCGCCAGGAGCGGGAGGAGAGAGGGGGGGGGGAGAGGGGGGAGGGGGGGGGGAGGAGGGGTGGTGGTGGTGAGAGGTGGCTGAGGGAGGAGGGGGGTAGGAGAGGAGGGGGGGGAGGAGGGGAGGCGCTCTGGCAGAGGGGTCGAACCTGGCGTAGAACGCGTTGAGTTCGTCTGGCAGGGTGGGAGACGCGTTGGCTTTTTGCTGTTTTTCTCCTTTAGTGTGTGTATTGGGATAACTGAAAAGAAAAAATCGAATAATCGCTCCCGGCTGTTATGGGAAGACCGGCGCTTATGTGCAGAATTGAGTTGGACCCCCTGCGGTTATTGGAGACTCGGCGGCAATTGGGGGGAGGGCCCCTATTAGAAGTTTTACGGTAGTAATTTAGACTCTTATTGGCATGACGTTACCGGCAACATATAAGCTGTCTGAATTTTGCATTGGGGCCAGTTCTATAGTGAGGCATGGAAAGCCTCACTATACGCCATCTGTGTCGTTTCACTTTTGACTGAAAAATGATGCCTCTAGATTAAAGAAAAGACACTATGTGATCTTGACTTTTATGTAAATGTGCGCATTCGTTTTCCTTATAGATCATGACTGCCCGCAGCTAGCTACGTTAGCTTCACGTTACCTTGCATGTAACGTTAGTGTTAGTTGCTTTTGGAGACACAAACCCTGGACGTTTCATTTTGAGTAATGCATGAGGTTCTCTATTGTTTACGCCAGCGCTGGGAGTATGAAGTGCTTTAAATGCAGGGATTTTGGTCACAACAAGCTTGTGGAGCGCTGCCTGCTGAACTAGGTAGCCACAACCAGCTAGCTAACGTTATCCACCACAACAGCTAACGTTAACGCCAAACAAATCCGCTGCCTCCTCCCCACGTTTGGTTTAGCGTAACGCCAGCTCAGACTTTCCCCTAATCTCAGAAACCTTGCGGGACATGTATTGCAAATTGCAATAGTGGTTTTGTTATCATTTGAAACTGTCAACAGCCACACTGGAGGCGGCCATGTTTCGCCAGCTGCTCGGGTTGGTTGCTGGGGACGGGTGTGTCTGACGCGATTTGACGCGTTTGACATATCCATGTGATTCCCCCTCCCTTCCTGAGTGTGACAGAGCTCTACCTTGAGAGGGAGAGCTGACAAGAGGAAACGTGAAGCGAGTCATGCCGGCGGCTTAAGTTATAAACAATGCGTGACAATTATACTCACACAAACTCTTTAAGACACTCCCCCACGGCAAGAGACTGAGGTCTGCCAAGACCAGAACCACCCGCCACAAGACCGCCATCAGCCTCACCAACAACCTGACTGGTAAATTGATGTAAATTCCCTGCACATTGATGCCCATTTAACTTAGCCTGTAAATTTCATGTACATTCAATTCAACTCTTATCTAACTCTGACTGTAAATTCATGTAAATCCACTGCCTATTTATGATGAAATGAAATGAATGAAACGGAGACAATAGTATGTGAAATACTTGGCTAACATACTAAATAAATTAGATTTGTAATATACTTATACAGTACCAACCTAATTAATCTGTATATTTCTCAGAAGAATGTATTTTCTTCAGGATTGCTCTGTCTTTGGCCAGCTTCTCCATGAACTCCTGGCAGGTGAGGTTGAAGTTGGTCTTCACAATAAGCATGGCCTTGATGGTAGGAACAGTGAACCTATTTCTTGCTGTTGTCCATATATCATTCATTTGGGAGAACACTCGCTCGACTGGTGCATTGCTTCCAGGTAAGCACATGATAACAGATGCTAATCTAGCCAGGTTAGTGTGTGGGATCTCATTCTGTTGGAAGTGGGTAACCACTGTGCTCCATCTCTCACTAAGCGGTGTCTCAGATCTTTTCCATTCTTCAAGCGATCCCCCTTTTAGGAACTCTTGCAGGGCAGTAACCTCGTCAAACAATGCATCCTCATTGATGGTCACATTGGGGCATTTTTCCTGCAGTGTGGCTGCTGCCTTCTGGATCTCTTCATCATGGGCCATTTCCTGAGGGGGGGCTCGGCGGGAATGACCCCCACAGGTATAGAGGTTCCCTTCATTGGACTTGCCGCTGGTGCTTATGGGCCTCTGCCAGCCCCCATTCATGGCTCTGGGTCAGGTGGTTCTGAAATGGCTGTCAGTTAAGACAGTGCTGTTGCCACTAGGGCCGTGCACCTTCGCCAAGTAACCAATGTCGTGAATATAGAATGATAGTTACATATATAACTATGGATCTCTGAGGCCATGTTCAGACTAGGAGGCCAAATCCGATTTGTGAACTTTAATGACCTATTAATGATTCTATCCATATTGGTTTTATGAGTCTGGGTGCTCCAAGTCTCATTTGTGTCACTTGTCCCAAACCACATATGTGACAGCTGCTGGCGTTTTGACCCACAAGTAGGCCGAGGTCATTTTTCAGTTTTTTACAGATTCTGAAATGGCAGACTGTAAGCTTTCAAATGATGTGTCACACATTGTAATCTGAAAAGAATTGAAGGAGATAATGGCCCCTATCTTCCCACTGGCCTTAGGCGCTAAACTGGCGTTAAACGCAAAAAAACACGCTTTGTGCCTGCCTCGGGAAGGTAGTATCATGTTTTTAGGCCCCGAAATGCGCTTTACGCCGAAGAGGTGGGGCGCAGTGCCGGAATAGGCCAGAATGGGCGTTTTGGCCTTAAATACCGGCCTAACGCTATCTTCCCCACTGGCGTTAATTTAACGTTTAGCGCTTTTCAAAACCAGGCCTTATTCAGTGTGCATATTATTGTGCGTAATTGCGCGCAGCTCTCCTCTGCCATCTCACTCTCTCTCACTCCCTCTCGCGCGTCAGACAGGCACAATGACCGATGAAAAAAAAAAGTTGTTATACCGTAGTTTTAAGCCCGTGTCATTCAGAGGCTGTTGCATCATCCTACCTGTGCAGTGACGTGGGGGAGAAGAAAAGGTAACGAGAGAAAACGATATCATTCTGCCCAAACTTTCACCAATCTAATCTCATCATGACATCCAGGAATAGGTTATATTTTTCTAGCCGATGCGTGTAGAACATTATTGTCACATTGATCTTGCTATAGTGTAGTAGTGTATTTACATGCTTGCTGTATTTAAACTGCAGTAAGATTGGTTTGAGAAGCATAATAATGTGGAATAATATATATGGAGACAGACGGGGATGAAAGAGGCAGGGGGGAAGCTCAGAGCGCTTTGGGCTTTTCTGATCGGATTGGATCGCTCCGTGGAATGGAACCTGAAAGGGACATTGTGATTTGTTTACTGCACTTCTCCAATGAGCACATTGTGAATAATTCTACGCTTAAAAGGCATGGTTATAATGCTTAAGGCCACATGTAGCGCTGACATGGCCACGCCCACTAATATGGGCTGCACCTGGCGCTAAGCGTTCATTTAAGGCCAGTGGGACGATAGAGCCCATGCTTATTTGATTGTTCACACTCTGGAAAGTAAGACGCTGAGAAATCGGCCCTCAAAGTTGGAGAAGTTTTTCACACCTGAGGCAGCCAGTTAATGGGGGAGTGAACAAATAGCTGCTCATTTACATTAACCACTCCCCATCCTCTCCAGCTGATCACTGTCACTCCACTGAGACGATGAGATGATGAGATGAGATTAGATGAACTTTATTGTCCCAGAGGGGAAAATTGTCTTGGGCATATAGTGCCATACACAGCCACATATCGCAAGTACATAGAGGTTTTGACACTATACAACAGACAGAAAAAAACACATCGAAACATACAGTGTAGACCCTTGCTAACATGCACACTAAACTTCCACTGGGAAATTGTGCAAGTGGGGTAGTATAAAAATAAGACAGCGAATACTGGTTGGTTCATTGGTTCAACACTTCATCCTAATTGCTCGTAAGCATATTGCACAAGTCATCATGGTGATGGGTTTCATACACTTTCTGTAATAAAACATCTGAAAGCAAAAATCTTATCAAATGGGGTATGCGTGGTCTAATTTTGAGGTATCCATGCTTTTATCACTTCTCATCTGGATTATTGTAATTATTATTACACTAGTGCAGTGCCCGTTCCCCCATGCACCACCCCGTGGGCGCTTCCCCCCCGCACACACACTGCACTCTGTCAGGTCCCCCTAAGCGCAAGTTTGAAGTCGATCCGACAAACAGACAGTCCTGGAATAAGTCCAAATTGCATAAACCACTTTTTGTGTTGCCAGTAGGTGGCGCTATGCCAGATTGCATGGAATTCAGCTCCCTGCACTCCGTTGAGTCCCCCTAAGCGCACTCCCTGAGTTTTAATTTTGAAGTCGATCAGATGAATGGTTATCAAGATAAATCGCTATTTGTGTTGCCAGTAGGTGGCGCTATGCGCAATTGCACGAAAATATGGCACTGCACTGCACAATAGGGCACACTTCCAAAGTTTGAAGTGGATCCGACCAACGCTTCTCGATGGCATGGAGCAGATGATGCTCATCCATAAGCAGTGGTGGAAACGGCCAGGTTTTACTCTGGGAACCCTACTTACACAGGATGGGGGTTCCCGGAAGTGGCGTGGCCCTAGAGGATATTATTTCTGAATGCGTGACTCATTATAGCCTACCATTATAGCCACATAAAAATCTCACTTAACTAAGATCACTGAGCTCTACTGATTATTTCCCCTTGATTTTATTCATGGCAAACTTAAATATTAATGCTGCTTATTCAGCTTACAAATACATGTTCTCCTACTATTCTCTGCTGCTTTCAGGCTGCCCTCTCTCTCATGTTTACTTAACCCCCCCCCCCTCCCCATTCAATCTCAAGGACTCGATGTTGATTTAGTTAATGACCCTGCAGGGCTCGACGTTAACTTTTAAAAGTGGTTGCCGGAGGGGCAACCTGGCAAGAGCTTTTGGTTGCCCGAATAAAAATATGGTTGCCCAATTTTAGTCGCTTTATATTTTGAGTAATTAAGATACTATGCAGTCATAAGCCGGCTTAATAATGACGATGTGACAGAAAAGTAAGTATAATAATCTATAGTATAGTATAATAGGCCTATTCAGTGTGCGCACCGGGTGTAGTAGTAGTAATAATGATAATAATAATAATAATAAATTTGTGTCATTTCGTTTTCTAAACAAATCTTATTTTTTGTTTTTATAATGCATTTGCACTGAAAGGATTTAACTAATATTTGTGAACTTTCATTTTCATATATTTTTCAACAGTTATTGTTCATATTGTGTTAATTTATTAATTAAAAGCGTTATTGATAATTAAGTAGCCTACCCTCCTCCAGGCCCGGCTCCAGACCCAAGTTACAGAGGGGGCCTGCCCCTAGCTTGGGGGGGCCAAGCTACCCAAGGGGGGTCCGGGGGGATTCTCCCCCGGAAGAAGATTTTGTACATTTTAAAGTAAAATTCGTCAACCTGGTGCATTTGAGAGCAAAATGAAGAGGCTAAATCTGTGAAGAACTACACACATCTCTAATGTGTTGTGACTTTACAAATAATTAGGCCTAAACAATTAATATTAAGTGTATTTACACATTGTGCACAAATTGCATTCATTGTGACAAATTTACAATAGTTAATATCCAGCCAGAATCATTGCAAATGGATGTTCAAAGTAACAGTTAGCAATAGCATTGAGTTAATCAATGCCTAATGACAGCCAGATTCCATGTTAAACTTTAAAACAGAAAAACGTTTTTAGCAAAAAAAAAAAAAAAAAAAAAAATTGAATGGGGGGGCCAGTTTGTTAAATGGGGGGGCCCGGCCCGGTCAGGCCCTGCCCGGTCAGGCCCGGCCCGGTCAGGCCCGGCCCGGTCAGGCCCGCCCCTAACGCCGGGCCTGCCCTCCTCATGTTCATTCAGGGATACTTTGATGACAGTGGTTTGGGGCCCCCACTCTGATGTTGCATAGGGCCCCAAAAGGCCCAGAAGCGGCCCTGCAATCCCTCTCTCTCTCACCCCGTATGAGAGGCTGACAGGCCAGGGATGCAAATCATTTCTCAGCACATATACGCGGTGGTAAAACGTTTTTGAAGGATGTCCTGGTCGAGGTGTATGTTGTAGGCTTGTTGTAGGCTACATGCTTTGCAGTATAGCGTTATGCTGGAATTATGCTTGAAGTTTGGGCTGTCGCACGGAAATGAGAGACACTGAATCTTGACGAGGAAACGTGTGGAGCGTTTATACACTGTGTGTGGGTTTCTGCTCGCGGAAGTGAGCTGGAGTCTTGAAAACTCCACTTTGTCCGCCCAGCCGCGTCCACGTAGTTACACAATTCGGGGTGTGCACAGCCAGGCGAAAACCGTCTGCACAGCAGCCTTGTGGAGGGGCGCGTCTGCTGATTTAACTAACTTTTCCGTGTGGACACTCGCCGATGCGGGAAGCATATGAGACCTAAGCGCTTGTTGTAGGCTCCATGCTTTGCAGTATAGCATTCGTTTTCCGTCCCGTTCAAAGACGCACGGGTATTTCACCTCAATGACAATTTCCTCGTCCTTTGTTTCTGTGCGGGGCTGCGGGCGGACGAGGTTCTTCTTGCGTCTTGCAGCCGCTGTGATTGTGTGCGAGCAGCCCCACCTGTCCCAGTCAGTACTCGTTAAACATACCGCACGTGCAGCATGCATCACGTAGGTTCCGACTGGTAATTAGTAACATCGTTTCGATTGTAACAGCAATAAAATGTCACATATGTCACTCACAACAAGTATTAAAACATTTATTTGGTGTATATTTTGCTGTTTGCTGCTGTACATATTTTGTTGCATGTTAAATCGTGGTTGCCCCTGGGGCAACCAAAGACCGAGAAATGGTTGCCCCATGTTTTTTTTGGTTGCCCGGGGCAACCGGGCAGCCGTTAATGTCGAGCCCTGCCCTGTGTTGACTGTTCTCACCTCCTTAACTCATTCACCGCCAAAGACGTCTTTGACGTGTTATCAGAAATAGCCATCCACGCCAAAGACGTGTTTGACGTGTTTTTGTTTTTATTAGTGCAGGGCGTAGTTCAAACACTTCCTCAGCCTGTGACATAGTATCAGGTCCCTAGCATCTAAGACAACACGTGAACAAACACATACCGCAGCTGTTGTTTTGAAATTGAGCAAGAGGAAAAGCAGAAAACGGATAAACGCTTCCTTGTGCACTATGTGCAGACAGGAGAAACGCCATTGAAACGCCCCTCGCGCGCTGCAGGAGCTGGTCGCTTTCCTGTGTGCCAGCCGGAGAAAACGGGAGAAA